>NC_047129.1:24201192-24509231 GCF_009829125.3 Periophthalmus magnuspinnatus
ACACGCCCCGACATGGCAGTGAGTGGTGTCAAAAATTAGAACTCGACGAGCTCTAATTGTCACAAAAGATCCCCGAGAAAAAATAACGAAAGATGACTCGGTAGCGCCACCTCAAACTTTGATTTTCATGGGGCCAATGGGAGCCCGACTCGGAAAAAAGTCGACGTAAAAATCCGAAACTCACATCAAAAAATAGTACATGTCGGGACATGACAAAAATGATATTATGGCCCCGCCCTAAAATGTACAGGACGTCGGCCATATTGGATCAAACCCGAGAACGACAAAAGTGCACACCCTCACATTCAGGACATTTTCTCGCCCAGTTTTCATCACAAACACGTCAAATTTGGCCAAATCCCTCTAAACCCATGTGTGATTAAAGATTAACAATTACATTTTGATTATGACTTTGGGTGTGGTCAGGGTGAATTTTCAACAAAATCGCAATTTTTGCAATATTTCAATAAAATATTTCTCTTTCACACATTTTTTGTTGGGAAAACGCTAATACAGCGTTTATGCACATTTGTAAGCTGAACGCAATGGTATGCAAATCAAGGCACTCTCTCACAAAATGGCTCTCTAGCGCCCTCTTCAAATTTCATTTTCAAAAATTCGTAGAAGACAAGCGATTTGTCGTGGACGTGTGAAAAAATTCACAGGGGCCTTATTTGTGATGGGGCACAATGTGAGAAAGTCACATGACTGTAGCTGTTATGGTTTAGGAGAAAAATAATGGGTGGAAAATGCGTTTCCATTATTATTCTTCTTCTTCTTCTTATTTTGGTCGCGACTTTGAATCCACTTTTGACCCCCTGAACGTTAACGAAAAGTCAATTTTATTGGACCCAAAATTCAAGATTGGTGAAAAATTAATTATTTTGATGTTCAAAAAAATTAATGTATCAAAATGACTCAATAGCGCCACCTCAAAATTTGAAATACATTGCGGCAATGAGAGACCTTTTTCATCGTAGACAAATGAAATTTGGTACAAACATAGAACATGTCAAGACAAGTAAAAAATGATATTATGACCCCACCCTAAACCCTACAGGAAGTCGGCCATTGTGGGCGGAACCTCATTTTTTCAAAATTTTACCTCTCACATTTGGATTTTTTGCGCCTTGGATTTTCATTAAACAAACTTGCAAATTTGTCAAAATGAACTAGACCCATGTGGGATTATAAGCAACTCTTTTGGAATTTTCTAAGTAATAAAATGTGGGTGTGGCCAGCCTGCAAAGAAAAAAGCCATTTTTAAAAGTTTTTAATTGCATGTAACTCACACAGTTAGTGTCCTACGTCCCGGCATGAATATACTTTTTTATTCAAAATGTTGATCTGAACACATAGATATACAATTTACACAGGTCAGATTTTATATTGCTCCACAGCGCCCCCTCAAACTTTGATTTTATGGGGCCAATGGGAGCCCGACTCGGAAAAAAGTCAACTTAAAAATCTGAAACTCACATCAAAAAATAGAACATATTGGGACATGACAAAAATTATGTTATGGCCCCGCCCTAAAATGTACAGGAAGTCGGCCATATTGGATCAAACCCGGGAACGACAAAAGTACGCACCCTCACATTCAGGATATTTTCTCGCACAGTTTTCATCACAAACACTTCAAATTTGGCCAAATCCCACTAAACCCATGTGTGATTAAAGATTATCAATTTTACTTTGATTATGACTTTGGGTGTGGTCAGGGTGAATTTTCAACAAAATCGCAAATTTATGAATATTTCAAAAAAATATTTCTCTTTCACACATTTTTTGTTGGGAAAACGCTAATACAGCGTTTATGCACATTTGTGAGCTGAACGCAATGATATGCAAATCAAGACACTCTCTGACAAAATGGCTCTCTAGCGCCCTCTTCAAATTTTATATTCAAAAATTCGTCGAAGACAATCGCTTTGTTGTGGACTTGTGGAAAAATTCACAGGGGCCTTATTTGTGATGGGGCACAATGTGAGAAAGTCACATGACTGTAGCTGTTATGGTTTAGGAGAAAAATAATGGGTGGAAAATGCGTTTCCATTATTAGGCCCGAGCCTGGGACTCCGTCCCGGCGAGAGACTCATTAAAACCGCGTCCGAAACCCAGGAAAATGGCAAAAATCAAGTAGTAAACACGCCCCGACATGGCAGTGAGTGGTGTCAAAAATTAGAACTCGACGAGCTCTAATTGTCACAAAAGATCCCCGAGAAAAAATAACGAAAGATGACTCGGTAGCGCCACCTCAAACTTTGATTTTCATGGGGCCAATGGGAGCCCGACTCGGAAAAAAGTCGACGTAAAAATCCGAAACTCACATCAAAAAATAGTACATGTCGGGACATGACAAAAATGATATTATGGCCCCGCCCTAAAATGTACAGGGCGTCGGCCATATTGGATCAAACCCGAGAACGACAAAAGTGCACACCCTCACATTCAGGACATTTTCTCGCCCAGTTTTCATCACAAACACGTCAAATTTGGCCAAATCCCTCTAAACCCATGTGTGATTAAAGATTAACAATTACATTTTGATTATGACTTTGGGTGTGGTCAGGGTGAATTTTCAACAAAATCGCAATTTTTGCAATATTTCAATAAAATATTTCTCTTTCACACATTTTTTGTTGGGAAAACGCTAATACAGCGTTTATGCACATTTGTAAGCTGAACGCAATGGTATGCAAATCAAGGCACTCTCTCACAAAATGGCTCTCTAGCGCCCTCTTCAAATTTCATTTTCAAAAATTCGTAGAAGACAAGCGATTTGTCGTGGACGTGTGAAAAAATTCACAGGGGCCTTATTTGTGATGGGGCACAATGTGAGAAAGTCACATGACTGTAGCTGTTATGGTTTAGGAGAAAAATAATGGGTGGAAAATGCGTTTCCATTATTATTCTTCTTCTTCTTCTTATTTTGGTCGCGACTTTGAATCCACTTTTGACCCCCTGAACGTTAACGAAAAGTCAATTTTATTGGACCCAAAATTCAAGATTGGTGAAAAATTAATTATTTTGATGTTCAAAAAAATTAATGTATCAAAATGACTCAATAGCGCCACCTCAAAATTTGAAATACATTGCGGCAATGAGAGACCTTTTTCATCGTAGACAAATGAAATTTGGTACAAACATAGAACATGTCAAGACAAGTAAAAAATGATATTATGACCCCACCCTAAACCCTACAGGAAGTCGGCCATTGTGGGCGGAACCTCATTTTTTCAAAATTTTACCTCTCACATTTGGATTTTTTGCGCCTTGGATTTTCATTAAACAAACTTGCAAATTTGTCAAAATGAACTAGACCCATGTGGGATTATAAGCAACTCTTTTGGAATTTTCTAAGTAATAAAATGTGGGTGTGGCCAGCCTGCAAAGAAAAAAGCCATTTTTAAAAGTTTTTAATTGCATGTAACTCAGACAGTTAGTGTCCTACGTCCCGGCATGAATATACTTTTTTATTCAAAATGTTGATCTGAACACATAGATATACAATTTACACAGGTCAGATTTTATATTGCTCCACAGCGCCCCCTCAAACTTTGATTTTATGGGGCCAATGGGAGCCCGACTCGGAAAAAAGTCAACTTAAAAATCTGAAACTCACATCAAAAAATAGAACATATTGGGACATGACAAAAATTATATTATGGCCCCGCCCTAAAATGTACAGGAAGTCGGCCATATTGGATCAAACCCGGGAACGACAAAAGTACGCACCCTCACATTCAGGATATTTTCTCGCACAGTTTTCATCACAAACACTTCAAATTTGGCCAAATCCCACTAAACCCATGTGTGATTAAAGATTATCAATTTTACTTTGATTATGACTTTGGGTGTGGTCAGGGTGAATTTTCAACAAAATCGCAAATTTATGAATATTTCAAAAAAATATTTCTCTTTCACACATTTTTTGTTGGGAAAACGCTAATACAGCGTTTATGCACATTTGTGAGCTGAACGCAATGATATGCAAATCAAGACACTCTCTGACAAAATGGCTCTCTAGCGCCCTCTTCAAATTTTATATTCAAAAATTCGTCGAAGACAATCGCTTTGTTGTGGACTTGTGGAAAAATTCACAGAGGCCTTATTTGTGATGGGGCACAATGTGAGAAAGTCACATGACTGTAGCTGTTATGGTTTAGGAGAAAAATAATGGGTGGAAAATGCGTTTCCATTATTAGGCCCGAGCCTGGGACTCCGTCCCGGCGAGGGACTCATTAAAACCGCGTCCGAAACCCAGAAAATGGCAAAAATCAAGTAGTAAACACGCCCCGACATGGCAGTGAGTGGTGTCAAATATTAGAACTCGACGAGCTCTAATTGTCACAAAAGATCCCGAGAAAAAATAACGAAAGATGACTCGGTAGCGCCACCTCAAACTTTGATTTTCATGGGGCCAATGGGAGCCCGACTCGGAAAAAAGTCGACGTAAAAATCCGAAACTCACATCAAAAAATAGTACATGTCGGGACATGACAAAAATGATATTATGGCCCCGCCCTAAAATGTACAGGGCGTCGGCCATATTGGATCAAACCCGAGAACGACAAAAGTGCACACCCTCACATTCAGGACATTTTCTCGCCCAGTTTTCATCACAAACACGTCAAATTTGGCCAAATCCCTCTAAACCCATGTGTAATCAAAGATTAACAATTACATTTTGATTATGACTTTGGGTGTGGTCAGGGTGAATTTTCAACAAAATCGCAATTTTTGCAATATTTCAATAAAATATTTCTCTTTCACACATTTTTTGTTGGGAAAACGCTAATACAGCGTTTATGCACATTTGTAAGCTGAACGCAATGGTATGCAAATCAAGGCACTCTCTCACAAAATGGCTCTCTAGCGCCCTCTTCAAATTTCATTTTCAAAAATTCGTAGAAGACAAGCGATTTGTCGTGGACGTGTGAAAAAATTCACAGGGGCCTTATTTGTGATGGGGCACAATGTGAAAAAGTCACATGACTGTAGCTGTTATGGTTTAGGAGAAAAATAATGGGTGGAAAATGCGTTTCCATTATTATTCTTCTTCTTCTTCTTCTTATTTTGGTCGCGACTTTGAATCCACTTTTGACCCCCTGAACGTTAACGAAAAGTCAATTTTATTGGACCCAAAATTCAAGATTGGTGAAAAATTAATTATTTTGATGTTCAAAAAAATTAATGTATCAAAATGACTCAATAGCGCCACCTCAAAATTTGAAATACATTGCGGCAATGAGAGACCTTTTTCATCGTAGACAAATGAAATTTGGTACAAACATAGAACATGTCAAGACAAGTAAAAAATGATATTATGACCCCACCCTAAACCCTACAGGAAGTCGGCCATTGTGGGCGGAACCTCATTTTTTCAAAATTTTACCTCTCACATTTGGATTTTTTGCGCCTTGGATTTTCATTAAACAAACTTGCAAATTTGTCAAAATGAACTAGACCCATGTGGGATTATAAGCAACTCTTTTGGAATTTTCTAAGTAATAAAATGTGGGTGTGGCCAGCCTGCAAAGAAAAAAGCCATTTTTAAAAGTTTTTAATTGCATGTAACTCAGACAGTTAGTGTCCTACGTCCCGGCATGAATATACTTTTTTATTCAAAATGTTGATCTGAACACATAGATATACAATTTACACAGGTCAGATTTTATATTGCTCCACAGCGCCCCCTCAAACTTTGATTTTATGGGGCCAATGGGAGCCCAACTCGGAAAAAAGTCAACTTAAAAATCTGAAACTCACATCAAAAAATAGAACATATTGGGACATGACAAAAATTATATTATGGCCCCGCCCTAAAATGTACAGGAAGTCGGCCATATTGGATCAAACCCGGGAACGACAAAAGTACGCACCCTCACATTCAGGATATTTTCTCGCACAGTTTTCATCACAAACACTTCAAATTTGGCCAAATCCCACTAAACCCATGTGTGATTAAAGATTATCAATTTTACTTTGATTATGACTTTGGGTGTGGTCAGGGTGAATTTTCAACAAAATCGCAAATTTATGAATATTTCAAAAAAATATTTCTCTTTCACACATTTTTTGTTGGGAAAACGCTAATACAGCGTTTATGCACATTTGTGAGCTGAACGCAATGATATGCAAATCAAGACACTCTCTGACAAAATGGCTCTCTAGCGCCCTCTTCAAATTTTATATTCAAAAATTCGTCGAAGACAATCGCTTTGTTGTGGACTTGTGGAAAAATTCACAGGGGCCTTATTTGTGATGGGGCACAATGTGAGAAAGTCACATGACTGTAGCTGTTATGGTTTAGGAGAAAAATAATGGGTGGAAAATGCGTTTCCATTATTAGGCCCGAGCCTGGGACTCCGTCCCGGCGAGAGACTCATTAAAACCGCGTCCGAAACCCAGAAAATGGCAAAAATCAAGTAGTAAACACGCCCCGACATGGCAGTGAGTGGTGTCAAAAATTAGAACTCGACGAGCTCTAATTGTCACAAAAGATCCCGAGAAAAAATAACGAAAGATGACTCGGTAGCGCCACCTCAAACTTTGATTTTCATGGGGCCAATGGGAGCCCGACTCGGAAAAAAGTCGACGTAAAAATCCGAAACTCACATCAAAAAATAGTACATGTCGGGACATGACAAAAATGATATTATGGCCCCGCCCTAAAATGTACAGGGCGTCGGCCATATTGGATCAAACCCGAGAACGACAAAAGTGCACACCCTCACATTCAGGACATTTTCTCGCCCAGTTTTCATCACAAACACGTCAAATTTGGCCAAATCCCTCTAAACCCATGTGTAATCAAAGATTAACAATTACATTTTGATTATGACTTTGGGTGTGGTCAGGGTGAATTTTCAACAAAATCGCAATTTTTGCAATATTTCAATAAAATATTTCTCTTTCACACATTTTTTGTTGGGAAAACGCTAATACAGCGTTTATGCACATTTGTAAGCTGAACGCAATGGTATGCAAATCAAGGCACTCTCTCACAAAATGGCTCTCTAGCACCCTCTTCAAATTTCATTTTCAAAAATTCGTAGAAGACAAGCGATTTGTCGTGGACGTGTGAAAAAATTCACAGGGGCCTTATTTGTGATGGGGCACAATGTGAAAAAGTCACATGACTGTAGCTGTTATGGTTTAGGAGAAAAATAATGGGTGGAAAATGCGTTTCCATTATTATTCTTCTTCTTCTTCTTCTTATTTTGGTCGCGACTTTGAATCCACTTTTGACCCCCTGAACGTTAACGAAAAGTCAATTTTATTGGACCCAAAATTCAAGATTGGTGAAAAATTAATTATTTTGATGTTCAAAAAAATTAATGTATCAAAATGACTCAATAGCGCCACCTCAAAATTTGAAATACATTGCGGCAATGAGAGACCTTTTTCATCGTAGACAAATGAAATTTGGTACAAACATAGAACATGTCAAGACAAGTAAAAAATGATATTATGACCCCACCCTAAACCCTACAGGAAGTCGGCCATTGTGGGCGGAACCTCATTTTTTCAAAATTTACCTCTCACATTTGGATTTTTTGCGCCTTGGATTTTCATTAAACAAACTTGCAAATTTGTCAAAATGAACTAGACCCATGTGGGATTATAAGCAACTCTTTTGGAATTTTCTAAGTAATAAAATGTGGGTGTGGCCAGCCTGCAAAGAAAAAAGCCATTTTTAAAAGTTTTTAATTGCATGTAACTCAGACAGTTAGTGTCCTACGTCCCGGCATGAATATACTTTTTTATTCAAAATGTTGATCTGAACACATAGATATACAATTTACACAGGTCAGATTTTATATTGCTCCACAGCGCCCCCTCAAACTTTGATTTTATGGGGCCAATGGGAGCCCAACTCGGAAAAAAGTCAACTTAAAAATCTGAAACTCACATCAAAAAATAGAACATATTGGGACATGACAAAAATTATATTATGGCCCCGCCCTAAAATGTACAGGAAGTCGGCCATATTGGATCAAACCCGGGAACGACAAAAGTACGCACCCTCACATTCAGGATATTTTCTCGCACAGTTTTCATCACAAACACTTCAAATTTGGCCAAATCCCACTAAACCCATGTGTGATTAAAGATTATCAATTTTACTTTGATTATGACTTTGGGTGTGGTCAGGGTGAATTTTCAACAAAATCGCAAATTTATGAATATTTCAAAAAAATATTTCTCTTTCACACATTTTTTGTTGGGAAAACGCTAATACAGCGTTTATGCACATTTGTGAGCTGAACGCAATGATATGCAAATCAAGACACTCTCTGACAAAATGGCTCTCTAGCGCCCTCTTCAAATTTTATATTCAAAAATTCGTCGAAGACAATCGCTTTGTTGTGGACTTGTGGAAAAATTCACAGGGGCCTTATTTGTGATGGGGCACAATGTGAGAAAGTCACATGACTGTAGCTGTTATGGTTTAGGAGAAAAATAATGGGTGGAAAATGCGTTTCCATTATTAGGCCCGAGCCTGGGACTCCGTCCCGGCGAGGGACTCATTAAAACCGCGTCCGAAACCCAGAAAATGGCAAAAATCAAGTAGTAAACACGCCCCGACATGGCAGTGAGTGGTGTCAAAAATTAGAACTCGACGAGCTCTAATTGTCACAAAAGACCCCGAGAAAAAATAACGAAAGATGACTCGGTAGCGCCACCTCAAACTTTGATTTTCATGGGGCCAATGGGAGCCCGACTCGGAAAAAAGTCGACGTAAAAATCCGAAACTCACATCAAAAAATAGTACATGTCGGGACATGACAAAAATTATATTATGGCCCCGCCCTAAAATGTACAGGGCGTCGGCCATATTGGATCAAACCCGAGAACGACAAAAGTGCACACCCTCGCATTCAGGACATTTTCTCGCCCAGTTTTCATCACAAACACGTCAAATTTGGCCAAATCCCTCTAAACCCATGTGTAATCAAAGATTAACAATTACATTTTGATTATGACTTTGGGTGTGGTCAGGGTGAATTTTCAACAAAATCGCAATTTTTGCAATATTTCAATAAAATATTTCTCTTTCACACATTTTTTGTTGGGAAAACGCTAATACAGCGTTTATGCACATTTGTAAGCTGAACGCAATGGTATGCAAATCAAGGCACTCTCTCACAAAATGGATCTCTAGCGCCCTCTTCAAATTTCATTTTCAAAAATTCGTAGAAGACAAGCGATTTGTCGTGGACGTGTGAAAAAATTCACAGGGGCCTTATTTGTGATGGGGCACAATGTGAAAAAGTCACATGACTGTAGCTGTTATGGTTTAGGAGAAAAATAATGGGTGGAAAATGCGTTTCCATTATTATTATTCTTCTTCTTCTTCTTCTTATTTTGGTCGCGACTTTGAATCCACTTTTGACCCCCTGAACGTTAACGAAAAGTCAATTTTATTGGACCCAAAATTCAAGATTGGTGAAAAATTAATTATTTTGATGTTCAAAAAAATTAATGTATCAAAATGACTCAATAGTGCCACCTCAAAATTTGAAATACATTGCGGCAATGAGAGACCTTTTTCATCGTAGACAAATGAAATTTGTTACAAACATAGAAGATGTGAAGACAAGTAAAAAATTATATTATGACCCCACCCTAAACCCTACAGGAAGTCGGCCATTGTGGGCGGAACCCCATTTTTTCAAAATTTTACCTCTCACATTTGGATTTTTTGCGCCTCAGATTTTCAATCAAAAAATTTGCAAATTGGTCAAAATGAACTAGACCCATGTGGGATTATAGGGAACTGTCTTGGATTTTTCTACATCATAAAATATGGGTGTGGCCAGCCTGCAAAGAAAAAAGCAATATTTTGAAGTGTTAAAGTGAGCATAACTCACACATGCAGTGTCCTATTTCCCGGCATATACATTTTGTTTAAAATCTTGATCTACATGAAATGATATACAATTTACATATGTCAGAATTTTTTTTACTCCACAGCGCCCCCTTGAACTTTTGAATCGGCCCAAAAAAATTAATTTGACGTAAACATTTGAAATTGGGCATGGACATTTGGCTTGGCAACCTGAACAAAAAAGTCAATAAGAACATACCTCTAATTTCAAAGGTGTTGCCATGGCAATGTCTGACATTTCTCATTGAAATACATGGGTTTTGGTTAACTGGGATGAAAAATATTTACTGTGTCATAGACCATTAAAATTTGGTACACATATTCCTCTCATCATACTGAATAAAAAAGCCAATGAAGACATACCTCTATTTCCAACCGTTCAGGCGTGACAATGTCATAAATGCTCTCATTGGAATGAATGGAGTAGTATTACTCGCTTGTAGCTGATTTTGGGGGGAGGGGCGATGTAAGCAGGAACGAAAGGCAGGATCTCCGCGGTGGCGTGTACCCCGCGGTCGCAAGGGGTGGCGAGGGCCTTTATCACTGCTTGCAGTTTTAATTATTATTATTATTATTATTATACGTGCCGGATTGAAGTCATTTTTGACCCCCTTAACGTTAACGAAAAGTCAATTTTATTGGGCCCAAAATTCAAGGTTGGTGAAAAATTTATTATTTTGATATTCAAAAAAATTAATGTTTCAAAATGACTCAATAGCGCCACCACAAAATTTGAAATACATTGCGGCAATGAGAGACCTTTTTCATCGTAGACAAATGAAATTTGGTACAAACATAGAACATGTCAAGACAAGTAAAAAATTATATTATGACCCCACCCTAAACCCTACAGGAAGTCGGCCATTGTGGGCGGAACCCAATTTTTTCAAAATTTTACCTCTCACATTTGGATTTTTTGCGCCTTGGATTTTCATTCAAGAAACTTGCAAATTGCTCAAAATGAACTAGACCCATGTGGGATTATAAGGAACTGTCTTGGATTTTTTTACATCATAAAATGTGGGTGTGGCCAGCCTGCAAATAAAAAAGCAATATTTTGAAGTGTTAAAGTGCACATAACTCACACATGCAGTGTCCTATTTCCCGGCATTAATATACATTTTTTTCAAAATGTAGATCTGAACACATACATATACAATTTGCATAGGTCAGACATTATATTGCTCCACAGCGCCCCCTTGAACTTTTGAATTGGACCAAAAAAATTACTTTGACGTAAACATTTGAAATTCGGCATGGACATTTGGCTTGGCACACTGAACAAAAAAGCCAATGAGAACATACCTCTATTTTCAACTATGTTGCCGTGGTAACATAATAAATATGTCATTGAAATGAATGGGGTTCAGAGTACTGCACTTTGTTGTAGACTAAATAGATGCTCTACACTCATCAAACTATGGCCTAAAATTCAAGATTAGCAAAAAATGTTGTGTTTTGATGTTCAAAAAAATTAACGTATCAAAATGACTCAATAGCGCCACCACAAAATTTGAAATACATTACGGCAATGAGAGACCTTTTTCATCATAGACAAATGAAATTTGGTACAAACATAGAACATGTCAAGATAAGTAAAAAATTATATTATGACCCCACCCTAAACCCTACAGGAAGTCGACCATTGTGGGCGGGACTCCATTTTTTCAAAATTTTACCTCTCACATTTGGATTTTTTGCGCCTCAGATTTTCTTTAAAAAAATTTGCTAATTGGTCAAAATGAACTAGACCCATGTGGGATTATAAGCAACTCTTTAGGAACTTTCTAAGTAATAAAATGTGGGTGTGGCCAGCCTGCAAAGAAAAAAGCCATTTTTTAAAGTTTTTAATTGCATGTAACTCACACAGTTAGTGTCCTACGTCCGGGCATGAATATACTTTTTTATTCAAAATGTTGATCTGAACACATAGATATACAATTTACACAGGTCAGACTTTATATTGCTCCACAGCGCCCCCTCAAACTTTGATTTTCATGGGGCCAATGGGAGCCCGACTTGGAAAAAAGTCAACTTAAAAATCTGAAACTCACATCAAAAAATAGTACATGTCGGGACATGACAAAAATGATATTATGGCCCCGCCCTAAAATGTACAGGAAGTCAAAACCCGGGAACGACAAAAGTGCACACCCTCACATTCAGGACATTTTCTCACACAGTTTTCAACACAAACACTTCAAACTTGGTCAAATCCCTCTAAACCAGTGGTTCTTAACCTTGTTGGAGGTACTGAACCCCACCTGTTTCATATGCATATTCACCGAACCCTTCTTTATTGAAAATATGAAAAATATGATTTTTTTCAAATTCAAGACATATGTATATTTTACTGGTGCACAAAATGAACCGTACATTAACATCACTGTGTTCAATGAATAAAACCAATACAATGCATGAACTCACAACAAATTACATACATACCTTTTCACAAAGACATGACCTTTTTTAAGACTACCAGACTGAAATGATTTTAATTTTTAACCTTATGTATTATAATAATGAACTTATTGTATTTATGCTATTTATTATTTTTAACATTTTAACACACACCGTAAATCCGCAACCAATTGTGTTCTCATGTAAATTCAAACAGCATGTCAAAGCAGAGGCATGGGGCTCTTTAAATATGTTACTGTCATTACGGTAATGTGCTTCCATGATCCCTCGCCGGGATCGAACCTGGGTTCGATCGAACCTGGGTTCGATCGAACCCAGGTTAAGAACCACTGCTCTAAACCCATGTGTGATTAAAGATTATCAATTACATTTTGATTATGACTTTGGGTGTGGTCAGGGTGAATTTTCAACAAAATCGCAAATTTTGGAATATTTCAAAAAAAATATTTCTCTATCTTTCACACATTTTTTGTTGGGAAAACGCTAATACAGCGTTTATGCACATTTGTGAGCTGAACGCAATGATATGCAAATAAAGACACTCTCTGACAAAATGGCTCTCTAGCGCCCTCTTCAAATTTCATATTCAAAAATTCGTCGAAGACAATCGCTTTGTTGTGGACTTGTGGAAAAATTCACAGGGGCCTGTGGGATTATAAACTACTCTCCTTATTTTTTTAAGTTATAAAATGTGGGTGTGTCCAGCCTGCAAATAAAAAAGCAAATTTTTGAAGTATTAAATTGCACGTAACTCACACATGCAGTGTCCTATTTCCCGGCATTAATATTTTGTTTAAAATCTTGATCTGCATGAAATGATATACAATTTGCATATGTCAGAATTTTTTTGCTCCACAGCGCCCCCTTGAACTTTTGAATTGTACCAAAAAAATTACTTTGACGTAAACATTTGAAATTCAACATGGACATTTGGCTTGGCAAACTGAACAAAAAAGCTAATGAGAACATACCTCTATTTTCAAAGGTGTTGCCATGGCAACGTCTGACATTTACCATTGAAATACATGGGTTTTGTTTAACTGGGATGGAAAAGTACTGTTTATACTTACCTTTTTGAGGCCATATTTGACCCACTGAACGTTAAGGAAAAGTCAGTTTTATTGAACCCAAAATTTAAGGCTGGTGAAAAATGTATTGTTTGGATCTTCAAAAAAATTACTCTTTCAGAATGACTCAATAGTGCCACCTCAAAAATAAAAATAAAAATTGCGGCAACGAGAGACCTTTTTCATCATAGAAAAATGAAATTTGGTACAAACATAGGTGGAAACCCATTTTTTTCCAAATGATACCTCTCACATTTGATATTTTAACATTGTGGATTTTCATTCAAGAAACTTGCAAATTGGACAAAATGAACTACACCCATGCTGAATTATAGTCGACTCTGTTGAATTTTTCAAAGTCGTAAAATGTAGGCGTGGCCAGCCTGCAATATATATATATATATATATATATATATATATATATATATATACATACACTCATTTTTTTTTTAAGTTTTAAATTATTCAGACATGCAGTTTTCTATTCCCCGGCATTAATATACATTTTGTTAAAAATCTTGTTCTGAATGCATAGATATACAACTTACATATGTCTGATAATATATTGCTCCACAGCGCCCCCTTGAAGTTTTGAATGGGACCAAAAAATTACTTTGCCATAAACATTTGAAATTCAGCATGGACATTTGGTTTGTCAAACTCAACAAAAAAGCCAATGAGAACATACTCCTATTTGCAACCATGTTTCCATGGTAACATAATAAATGTGCTATTGAAATACATGGGGTTCAGAGTACTGGACTTTGTTCCTGACTAAATAGATGCTCTACACTAATCAAGCTATGGCTTAAAATGCAAAGTTGGTCAAAATTTTTGTATTGTCATGTACAAAAAAAATATGTTGCAAAATTACTCAATAGCGCCACTTCAAAAATAGAAATACACTACCGCAATGAGAGACCTTTTTCATTGCAGACAAATGAAATTTGGTACAAGCATAGAACATGTCAAGACAAGTAAAAAAAATAGATTATGACTTCACCTTAAACCCTACAGGAAGTCGGCCATTGTGGGTGGGACCCCATTTTTTCAATATTTTATCTCTCACATTCTATGTTTTTACGCTGTGGATTTTCTTCCAGCAAAATTAACTCGACCCATGCTGAATTATAGTCGACTCTGTTGAATTTTTCTAAGTCATAAAATGTAGTTGTGGCCAGCCTGCAAAAAAAAGATTTTTTTTAAAGTATTAAATTACACTTAACTCAAAAATGCAGTGTCCTATTGCTGGCATTGATCTACATTTTGTGCAAAATGTTGATCAGAATGTAATTATAAACAATTTACATAGGTCAGACAGTACATTTCTCCACAGCGCCCCCATAAACTTTGGAATGGGGCCTAAGGTAAATACTTTGTTACAAATATTTGAAATTCAGCACGGACATCTGGCTTTTTAAAATACATATAATAGAAATTAGAAATTACAATTGCATGTATTTATGTACAGAGAATTTATTTTGTAGAAATAAAACAAAAAAATATTGACAGAACAAATGTTACAGACAGACTTTTACATAGCAAGTAATGAGCACATTTACAATAAGCAGAAAATACAGTCTGAATTCATATTGAACAAAAAATAAAAAACATTTGGATTAGAAAAAAACTCTAAACAGACTTCATCTTAAGAGAGCAGGCTATGCCCTGATGATCACTGAAATATGTTGGAACAACTTCTGATGAAATCTCATATTGTTCAGATTTCACATAGACATGATCAATCAAAGTGCCTCGTTCTGTAGTTGGAGACGTGACATTCTGAACATATCCGTAACTGCTCATGAAATTGCACACTGACGATGATTTCAATATGTCGTCATTGAAATCTCCCATAACCACAATTGACTGACTTTGTGCCTGTAGCCAGGTTAGGAGTTTTTTCAAATTCTGCTTGAACACAGACATGGGATATGTTGGTGGACGATACACAACAGCAACTAAAACCTGATGATTTACATTTTTGTAAATTAAGCACTCCAAATTAAATTGGGGTACATCAGGAAAGTGATAGTTAGTGTTGTTGGAGCAATACATGCCCACTCCACCATGATGTTGACTTTTGAGTGTAGTAAGAGCTGGATGCTTGCTGTGTTCGTATGCCAGACTTCGTGGACGGCTGTGGAAACTGTAACCGTCTATGTCAACACTATGAAGCGCAGACTGAGATGTTAACCATGTTTCTGTCACAGCTATACAGTCAGGCTGTAAATGCTGCATGGATGACACCAAATCAGGTACATGTTTTACTAAACCCTGAACATTCATCAAAAACAAGGTTAACACATCAGCTGACTGTTTGGCTTGTGACATATTGTCATCCAAGAAGCATGGCATAGCTTCCAATGCATGTTTTACCTCATCATTACAATAAATAGCCTTCTCATCAAAGTCCTGGATAATAAGGCCATCTAGACTTCTTACACGACTTAGAGCCACATAAGATTGTCCTGAGGCAAACACTTGCTTTAGCGACACCACAGCATTGTCAACAGTCAGGCCTTGTACTTTGTGGATTGTAACAGCCCAGGCAAGTGCAAGAGGAAACTGACGACGTTTTCCCCCTTTGCTGTTAGCCCTTTCCTCCTCTGGCTGTATCCGTGTGGAGTTTATTAAAGCAGGTGCAGTGGATGGGTACTTCTTTCGTCTCTGTGTGCCAACATTGATGTCATCAAACTGAACATACACAGCTTCAGGAAGTCCATTTCTTTCCGTTTCACTAATATGTGTTACAGTTCCACAGACTCCATTGACCAATCCATCTTCCACATCAATGTTTTTACACAGCATAACTCTGGCAGGAACACCCAAAAATAGCTGTTTCTGCAGACTGGTGAGGTTGTCTTTACTGTGAGGTGTGACTTTGCTTTCCATTTTTCCATTTTTCCTGTTGTAGTGATAGTCCTGTGCATCTATTGTTTGATAGTCAGGACAAGTGGCTTTGAGCTGGTTAAAGTTATGTTCATTTACCTGTGAATTTGTTGGAAAAATATGTAGAGCAGAAGACTCCTCTCCAGTTTCACGACTTTGTAGAATGTGGATGTCTTCATGAAGCATGGGTGTCCCTTTCGATCGTGTTCTTAATCTGTTCAGTAATTCTGCAAATGTGGTATCCTTCTGTCTGACAATTGTTTTCAGTTCAGCCATTTTGAAACTTGACCAAAAGTTCAGAGGTAGATTGTCAGTGTACAAACCTTTTGCCATAACTGGAGGTAACTGATAGAAATCACCAACTGCTATAAGGCTGACATTTCCAAAAGGGGAAACATCACCTCTTTGCTTGATTTGCCTCAGCCGTCCATGTATATACGTGAGCAGTTTATGAGAAACCATTGATATTTCATCAATGATTACTAACTTCACATCAATATATTTGGCACGGAGAGAATTGAGTTTTTCTTCACCTAATGGTATGTAGGGAAGTGTCACATCTGTTCCAATGCTAAATGCACTGTGAATTGTAGATGCATTTAGATTGTATGCTGCCATACCAGTGGGTGCTGTTATTAAAACACTCATGTTGTCTGGGTGGCGCCGCATTGGAGCAAATAGACGATTGGCTTCGTACTGAATGGCCCGAATCAAGTGGCTTTTCCCTGTGCCAGCGCCACCAGTGATGAACACATGTAAAGGTTCTGGATCATTTCCATTGACTTTTTGTACGCACCACTTTTGTATTTTGAAAAAAATAGACAGCTGGATGTCATTTAAAGATCGAATTACATCCAAACCTTCAGCTCGAGTCATCGCATTGTGTTGTTTTTCTAAATGAGCAGTTTCTTTGTTAGCTATCCCCAAATCTGGAATATGGGGCAAGGGGTCTTCATCATCCACTTTACTCTGTGCAAGCTCATCACTGGCTTCCAAACGTTCTGCTTCTTGCTCAGGACAAAGCATGGCCCAAGCATCCTCTAATATTTCATTAGAGTCCAGGTTATTTTTTATCTCTTCCAAATCTTCAGTTTCAATGTCATAGTGAGATCTGTTTGAATTCACAATTGACATCACTGAAACGGTCTGGTTGCCAAGCTGCACTGTGCCCTCTTTGTAGAACTGTTCAAAAGAATGAAATGATGAAGGTTTGAGGTCGTTATCATGACGATAAGGAAAAAACAGCTGTAACAGACTTTTGTAATATAGCTCAGGATTCTTTGTTTCTGAAAACCGTGCATAGCGCACAACAGCAGGTTTGGTTCTAAAACGTTTTGAAATATAGCCACATGAATTCTGTAACTTAATCACATTTTTGGATTTCTTTTCT
Source organism: Periophthalmus magnuspinnatus (assembly GCF_009829125.3). NCBI lineage: Eukaryota > Metazoa > Chordata > Actinopteri > Gobiiformes > Gobiidae > Periophthalmus > Periophthalmus magnuspinnatus. The sequence goes on from NC_047129.1 coordinate 24,218,861, forward strand.
GATGTACTTAACACACGATACTCTGAAGCAAATGTGCCTATACACATATTATCAAAAGTGTCATTCTGCGGTCTGTTCTTATATCGATCCACAAATCCAGTCATCCAAATGTCATTGTTTCCTGACTTTTTCAGCTCATTTAGTGGTTTGGTGAGTTTGAAAATTGTGTCACCTGTGGGGATAAACACAACTTTCCTTGAACATTCTTTGAGGTGCATTTGAGTGATTCTGTACACAGCTTCTTGTGCAGACACATCACGGTTATGGAGGTAGGCTTGGCCAATCTTCTTCATAGCTTCTTTGGCATCAGCGTTTCCCTGTTTTGTTGCCTCTTGGTGTGTTTGTTTCAACAACAGCCCCATCTCTCTCTCAGATTTGGACATATAGCTGATAATATAAACGATACAAGCATATACATCAACCACATATTGGATGTCCATGTTGGCATTCCAACATTTCAACAAAATTGGATTATATGGATTAATCCAAATTTCATTGACATCTCTTTGCAGGACAATTTGCATGCGTTTTTCAACACATTTAAGTGCTTTCTCCCATACTTCCTGCGTAATGCCAACATTTTGAAACAGTTGCTGGATACTTGTAATGGGATTGTCTTTATCCAGAAGTGCTTTTTTAACAGTTGTCAGTATTTTCATTGCATCCTCTTCTTTCATAAAGTTCTGTTCATTCTGAGAGCATATGCATTCAACAGTGTCTTTTTTTTGTTCTTGGCTGTTTGTTGCAGTGTCACCTTGGCACTTTGGGCACTTTGGTATTTTCTGTTTTTTGGTGATGAAAGTACGTTCAGATACAGGGCGTGGGAAATTGAACCGGCAGGCTGTATTCTTTTTCTTACATGTTTTCGAATGCCGTTGAGAATGTTGCTGCACGGAGGTAACAGTTTCAGCTAATTGCTGATCTTGTGTGGGTATTTCACATGTTATGTACTTGTTGATGAATTGCACCACTTCTTCATCTGTGTTTTTTCCAATCTCAGGAGCATCCTCAATCCAAAATAAAGCGTGTACATGGGGTGATCCACGTTGTTGAAATTCTACACGATAAAAGTAATCTTTAATTTTTCCAATTGGATTCAATGAAGATAGTAACACGTAATTCAACAAGAGATGCCACCTGTAGTCAAACATGCGTGCTGCAGTGACAGGGCGATTACGCAACAGTTCACACCTTTCAGCATACTCCAAACTCTCAGAAGTTTCAGTTCTCCCCTCTTGCTTCAAAATTGAATTTAAAAGCCCTCCCCAGCGCAAGTCTGCAGACGAAAAACTGCAAAAGAAAGTGGGTTTTCCCAGATTCCGCACCATGGCAAGTAAATCCTTTTGTGCACCTTGCCAAAAGCTTGGAGTACCTCTTATAGGCCTTAGAAAACGATATCCTTCATCAGTCTTAATGATGTCTTGCAAAGACTCAATGTTTTCTGGAGCATTTTCTTTTTGGCCTGCAGGGTTTGTGTGTCCTTTGCGTGATGCTATTGACACTTGCTGAATGACTTGCTGAACTTCTGACATGTATTGTGCAAAAAAAATGTATTCAACGCACTTTGCAAACCTTCCATCAGCGTGCAATATTCTGTTATTAAAATATCGTGCCAATGTCAAGTAGTGCTGTCTGGGTGTATGATAAGTATTGTTCCCTGATGGAAAAAGATATGGAAAGGATTTTGCTTCATTATCTTTATCTGACAAAATACGCACAGGATTGTTTCCTTCAGCAGGTGCCAGATTAATTATATCTTCAAAACCCTGATCAAGAGTTTCTTGACCAAGATCAACAGGCATGGAACAAGAATCTTGATAAATACAGTGGTTTTGCCGGTCATGTAGAGTTTCATCTTCTTCATCAGGAGACTCAGTTTGTTTTGAATTATTGTTGGAGACTTCTTCTGTGTGTTTTTCTTCTTCATGTTGAGTTTTGTCTTGGGCATCCTCAGGGGAACTGTTTTGTGCATTACCATTAGAGTCGTCTTCTGCTTGGTTTTCTTCTTCTTTAGCAAACTCATTCACCCATTCTTCATTTATTTCTATGTCTTGATAATATTGATTGTTTTCCTTTAAATATTTAAGTGCTTCTTTCAGGTGATTTGTGTCGACAAAGTGATATTCATAATGTCCTTTGTAAGATAGCTTGCGCTTTAATTTAACACGTAACAGACAACCTTCTAGATTTGTCCGAGGCAAAACAGAACAAGTATGATTTACTGAAGAAGGGACGCAAAAAATTGGTCCGTGGCATCCATTTTGACCACCCTTTGGTAAAGCTAATACTTTCATAAATGGAATGTTTAAAGCAATCAAATGTTTTTCAAGATGATTCAAACAAGCCAACTCAAGAGGAATTGAATCCAGTTGTAAATTGTTCCCCCACCATTCTGCTGGGGTTACACCTCTTCGGATCTTTGAATGACAAACCTTGCACATCCAAAGCTCACCTCTTGATTCTTGTAATGGACATGGTGCATTGCACTCAGAGGTACATTCATGCAAATACTCATCTGAGACACATGTTTCCGCCGTTACTTGAGCTGCTTTGTTTTTGTAGTTCTTTTGTTTGTATGGAACTACTGCTGCTTTAAACATGGATCGGAAACATACACAGCAAATAAATTCAGGTCCATCGTTGGCTTTCTTTAAAAATTCATTCATTACAACGTTCATCTGATCAGCCAGCACTTTTTCTTGATTTCTTTTGAATTGTTTTTTATCCAGGACTTTACGTCTGAAAGTACTGTCTTTGTGGTATTTGGCTTTATTTATTGATTTTAATTTTTGTCGAAGATCAGGGTTTGCTTTATAGTTCCAGACACTTTCAGCTTTAACTTTATTTTGGTGTATCAAATCACTTCTGTATTTTTCACAACTATATGCTTTCAGCTTCTCTTTATGTTGCAGGTCGGATTTGTATTTCTCCACACTCAGTGCTTTCAACTTGTCTTTATGTTCCAGGTCGGTTCTGTACTTTTCCACACTCAGTGCTTTCAATTTCTCTTTATGTTCCTGTTCAGTTTTGTACTTTTTCACACTCAGTGCTTTCAACTTCTCTTTATGTTCCTGTTCAGTTTTGTACTTTTTCACACTCAGTGCTTTCAACTTCTCTTTATGTTCCTGGTCGGTTTTATACTTTTCCACACTCAGTGCTTTCAACTTCTCTTTATGTTCCAGGTCAGTTTTGTATTTTTCCACACTCAGTGCTTTCAATTTCTCTTTATGTTCCAGGTCAGTTTTGTATTTCTCCACACTGTATGCTTTAACACATTCTTTATGTTGCAGATCAGTTTTATATTTTCCACTACTCCTTCCTCTTTCTTTCAATCGATATCCCTCCTCTTCATGATATTTCACATTTTCATATTCTCTCTTCTTCTGTGCCTTCTTTTTCCTTAAATACTTTGACAAAATGATGTTTTTCTTCTCATGTGATCTGTCAATAGTATTTTCATCAAGAGGATTTGAACTGAAGACACTCGTTGCATGTGCTGATCTTGTGACGTGTCCCTGGGGCTCACCAAACGTACACAGTTTATAACAGTCATTTTGTTGACCTTGTTTGACACAGACAACATGTTCATAATGAGCTCCGTGATTCTGTAGGTAGATGCCTTCAGCGGACTGTTGTTTTGCACTGTTTTGAAATCTTAACCATTTGCCTTGATAGAAGGTGTAAATATCAACTCCAATGCAATCAGCTGTGGCTTGAATTTCAGCTTGTGTTGCCCAGGTGTTGACATAACACATCTTTTGCAGTTTGATGTACTCTGCCACAGTCAAATGCTGATGTTCTTCATTCAAAAGGCAGTGATATTTTTCAGGATTCTTTTCTAAGTGCTTCACTGCGTTCAGTCTGATTCTTCTATGGTGTTTCTGTGTCCCACTTATGGCTTGAGAAATGGCACGGAAGAAACAGTTACCATCGGCAACAATCTTCTCATTATGACATGGCACCCCGGCATCACCAGCGCATAAGGACTCTTTAACATTGCAATTTTCAAATTCAACATGAAGAAATTTGCAAATTGCCTTGCACACTTTTTCAGAAAGAGGATTAAACTGCAAAGCATTTTCCTCATGACCAACGATTGTAATGTCATTTGCATCATGCAGTTTGGATTTCTTGACAATTGGAGATCCACTTTTTAACTCTGTGTCAACCCTGTATCGCTTTTTGTGCAATGGAGATTTCATTTGTGTTCTGCCACATTTGTGTCCTACTTCTGGTAAATTTTCCTTTGTCTTGAATCCAGGATCACAAGCTTTCAAACCAGCCGTGTCAGTTGCAGCAGTACTTTCAGTAACACAGGAATTGGGGTTACTTTTAAGTTCAGTCACAGCATGAGGTTCAGGACAGCCCAGAGTAGGCTCAGCAGTCACACCATCACAGTCACAGTCTTTCAAAGTCACTGCCACGCTATTGAGCTCAAACTCAACATTTGAATCAATGAATCCTGCTGCAAGTTGGATTATGTGGTCATAAACTTCACTGATTCTTTGGAAAAACACAACAACACTTGAACCATTGCCATCTACCATCCCAGATTTACTGCGTGCATGGGAGTCCACAATAGCATACATGCCATTTTTAGCGATAATAGCACATGTAGTGCCTGACATGGTGAAGAGACAAGCGTTGTCAGTAGCAAGATGTTCTTCCAGAGCTGTCTTCAAAGTAACAAAACATACTTTTTCCACAGGGTTGGTGGCTGAAAGCAGGCGTCCAATAACAGTGACCATTTTCAAACAAAACGTCTTGCCAAACAGCTTCTCCTCCTTTTTAAAATCGAAAGCTCCCAAATAAGACTGATCCCCAGGAATACGATGCTTCTTCCTTATGTACAGACGATCACCTTCCAGTAAAACCATGTTTAGATCTTTCTGAGACCATTCATGCACCTCCCGCAGGTGTGTGTGTTTAACAATTGCAGCCAAAGCAATGGCCGTGCACTGCTTTCCTCTACTTTGTGGATGAAATATTGTGTGTCCTTGATGAAATGACCCAACAATATTGTCAAACTGAGGAGCTTTGCTGTCTTCGTGCTGCAGAGGCTGTAGTTGAACAGATGCTTGTTTTTCATGGCAGGAATCCTTCTTGGCCACTTTTGCTTTGCACTCTTCGGGTGACGGCCGCTGCAGTCTGGAAACAGGGACTTGCTTTCCACAGCAGACCTTCTTCATTGGTACCTAAGAAACAAAAAAGACAACAATGTTATTACCATTTAATTTGAAACAGTTTCATATTAAAAAGACGCTCATACATACACGCATAGACATGCACGCTCAGCAGCACACATGTAGCATTCACAATCAGAAACACAGCGTGCATATAGATTACATACCACAATGTTTAATCACTATTATGTTATGTTATAGCATGTTATTTTCTTTTATTATTAGCACTTTATTAACACACCTGCATATCTGCTTCTCTGTGAACAGGACTAGGGGTCCTCCTGGGTCTCTTCACATCAGGCTCCTCCTGCACACACACAATAGATATTGTTATGAACATGGTCTAATCACATAATACTTCCACTGATATCCCCCCCCCCTCCATAGTTTTGAAATGACCCAATTTACCAATTTACTATTTAATTAGAAACAGTTTCTATTAAAACTCATACACACTCAGCAGCACTAGCATTCACACTCAGAAACACAGCTTACACATACAGATTAATCACTATTATTTTGCATGCCATTTTATAGTATTAGCACTTTATTAACACACCTGCACATCTGCTTCTCTGTGAACAGGACTGGAGGTCCTCCTGGGTCTCTTCACATCAGGCTTCACCTGCACACAGAATAGATATTGTTATGAACATGACTTAATCAAATAATACTTGCTTTGATATAAAACATTCTGCCTGAACATACCACTTCCACGACCACTTCAGGCTCTGTGCAGGTAGATGGACGTAGTGTCACTGTTACAGCATCAGTCTGCACCTAAAACAGAAGATTTCAGATTTAGATATATCCAGACACCCCACCCACAGACATGTTTTGAAATGATATATACCTGCTGATCTTCTGTCGGTGCTGTGTTGATAGCAGGTCTGACTGGCGCCTCTGCCACAGTTGTCTCCAGCTAAAAAAGAACCAAATACCAATTAGACAAATCCAATCTTGTATTATGTATTTTCTATCCAAATATGAAGTAAATATTTTTATCAAACCTTTTTCAGCACAACTCGAGGTTGCCAGCTTGATGTTGAGCTCGGTGCTTCCCCAACTCTGGCTGCATGCTTCATCTAAAAACATAGATATTGGTAGTTATTGTCCAACAGTTTTCAATTTCATTTTCAACAGCACATATAAACATCATCTTGTGATATACCTGTCTCTTTGGCTGACTTCTACTTGGCACGGCAGTCCTTGCTTGACTCACCTATATTGAAATAACACATTTATGTTTTAGATCAACAAACAAAAACTATATTTAAACAACAGTTTTATGTTTTAGATTCACAAACAAAAACTATATTTAAAAAACAGTTTTATGTTTTACATTCACAAATCAATAGATTTGCCCATTTGTTTTACCTTCTTTGTTGCCAGGGTAGTTGGGTTCTTTGAGGTTGCAGGAGTCTTCTGCGGTGCAGACAAAACAGCAAAGCGGCCAGCAGACACGGGAATAGCACACAGACCGGTGACCTGAAAAATATGGTCTCAGTGAGGATTTTTAGACCTAACATTGATTGATGAATTGAAAAATAATGTTAACATTTACTAACCTGTCGCAGGGAAACATTTCTCGTGGTGGCAGTCAACTGTAGACTCTTCTGAAAACATACAGTCAGTTAGCACTTTCACATAAGAAATTTGGCCACGGCACATATAACAGAGCATATATTTTCTATTGTACACTTTCTCTACCTTTCCAAATTCCCAGCCCTCAGAGTCCGTCTGTGGAGTGGTAGATGGGACTCGGACTGCTCTGGATGTGGGACAGGTCACAACCACATCTGGGGTCTTCGGCAGGGGCTTCACACACGGGGCGGCAGGTGTCTTCGGGCTTGGGTGGGCAGAATCCACGGTGCTCTCAGACAGCTCCCTGATGGCCTTACAGATCAAGTCAGACAAGACTCGCATGCCTTCAGGTACACTGAGGTGGATCTGCATAAAGACAATAACATGAATTATTACACTGCTCTGTCACACATACATTATGTCAACACACAAACAGTATTTGTATTACTTACACCATCCTTAGCCCAGAGACGCAAGTTCTTCATAGGGAAGCTGTCCACACAGAAGACATACTGCAGCCCTACAAAAACACATAATACAGTTTAAAATATACTCTTCTCTATATATACTCTATATATCTCCATACCCTATTTGACTTTTACTCAAGCACATGTACTTTGTCTTACCTTCTGCCTCTGCTGCTGCCTGGTATGCTTCACGAAACTGGTTCTGCTTGGCCACACTGACCACATGACGAGCCGGGAAGTCCACCACACATGTCTAAAAAAAAACAAAAATTTAGCTCACAAACTATTTGAGGTGACAGTGTGTTTTGGTGGTAACAAATGTGACACTGTTGGGAGTGTATACCTTTGGGCAAAGACGTTTTACTGTAGACAGAAGACTCTGGAAGTTCTTCTGTGCCCGCTCCACTGTCTGGCCCCTGGTGGAAGAGTCGTTGCCCGTAGCCAGCACCACACATTTTGACACACGTTGGTCAACAGTGGAATGGCGTACGTCAGTCTCCAGGGTGTCAGCTGTAGCACCAGGGGAGCAAATGTACCCAAAGGAGTATGGGCCATCTGCTCTGATGTCCACATCTCTCTCCACGAAGGATCTGAGATGTGAATCCCCGATAACCAAGACCAACTGGAAAACAAGAACAGCATTTATTAAACACTGAAGTGTGTAATATTAACCCAATTTCTTTTTAATTTTAGTTAACAGTTTACTAATAATCTATCCATGATTCTTTTTACACCAGTAAATATACAATGTGTTTGCATCTGCTGCTACAGTGTGAAATACAACCATGTTTTCTGTTTTAACAACTCCCAAAACAACATTTCGCAACTCAGTTGATGCCAGTTCATATGTTAATGGAGATGATGGTGGCTGTTGAGCCATGGTTAATGTCCACAATTAATATGCATAGGCTGGCAGCACTGTATTTACACACCTGGCTGACAGACTAAAATAACCTCTTAAAAATGTCACATCACTGTGTCTACACACTATAAACTTTTAAAATAAATTGGACATACCTCCTTGTTGGGGGATTCAGGTGGGATGCAGACTCTCAGCTGTTTCCCGGTGAAAGAGGAGCGTGTCCAGTGGCGCACGGCAGGACGCCAACCAGTCCCAATCCCCACTGTAAAGATACAAAAACATTGTATTCTTAATTTCATCTCTACAACTTGTAATTAAACTGCTCACATACACAACACAACCAGTAATAATATAATACAAAATAAACCCATACCAAACATAGGAGACATCACGAAACTCTGGCAGTGCTTAGAACAGAACACCTGAAGAGCACCTGTTCAAAACACCTGAAACAACAAACAAAAATAAAACATTTTACATGCTTGAAAATACAAAATTAGTACGTAATCAACATTATAATGTCAAGACAAACTCTAAACCCCCTAGGAGGTTAGTAATTTGTCCAAGAAACATCATGTTGTTTATTTGGCTCTGATGACATCAGATGCACTTTCCCAAAAACATAACTATGGTTCCTTTTCAAGTATTAAAGTAGACTGACAGTAATAATAGTATACCATTAAAAAGGTAACACAGTTTAGACATAAAAACAGACATTATAACTGTATATAATTCAAAGTAGTACACATACCTTGATGCAGTCAAAAGAAGCTGTGACTTGATAGTAGTCGTCGCAAAAATATCAAAGTAAAAAGTAAAAGTGAATGGTCCACACTAAAAGAAAGTAATCTTCCTCGTAGAGTGGGAAAGTATCCAAACTGAGAAAAAGTAAACTTCCTCGCAGAATGGGAGTCTTCTGAATGGCTTGCCAATCAAAGACACGAGCTCTTTCGAATGTCTGACTTTTAACCTGGTCTTCCCAGGTGTGGCCACACCCCTTGCAGATAACCCAGCCCCCTTCCCCCAGCCCCATTTTTTCAGATATTTTTTTCCAGATATTTGCAGCCTTTAGGTGCAAATTTCCACCTTTGTCTTATTTATTTTTCTTCTATTTTCTTCTGGCAAACTACAACAACTTCGTAGCCACATGTACAATACATGTTGATAGTTATGTTTCAAAAACTGAGCTGAACTCTAAATAAGATGCCAACATTCATAGTATAATCATAATATGTTCATTATCCTTACAAACATTAATGTTATTAATATCATCCTGAAAAACTGCCCTTTCAAAAGAACAAATGCTTGTCTCATAAGCTTATAAAACAACAGAAATCCAAACTTATAATAACTAATATTATTAAGATAAACACCATGACAACACCAACATATTTAAGCAAGATACACGTGTTTGCCCTTCATTTCTGAACTCCTCCTGCTACAAACACAGTGTTTATCTCTGTTTAAACACTACTGCTCTCACAATATCAACGTTCATAAATAATGATATAAAATGGACATACTATATACTACACATAAAATAATAGGATCAGGTTTACATGAACACCACCGTTCCACATAATGCAACTTTATGTTATCTTACCTTTAATAAACTGATTAAATAGTAACCACAAAGTTACAGTAAATTACAAAACTGTAATTAGGAATAGACTCTAATGTAAGTACTTAAATCAAATTCAGTTTCAGCCTCTTTGGAGATGAGCTTGCTACATACTTCTTGACCTGTATTCACATGGAAACAAGACTAATGTGTTATTGTATTCTCTGCTGATGGCTGTTGGGGCCAAACTCTCGGCTGTAATGACTCTGATTACATATGAATAGTACAAGTCAAATAGCCCTATCACAACTCTACCCCCCAACCCCAAGTAATTCTCATTGACCAGACATTTTAATGCCAACACTTCTGTTTTGCACTGTACAGACATCATCATAAATGTATCAAATGCAACTATAAAAAAAACAGAAAACCTCAGACTACCATAGAAGAAAATACATATAAAAACAAAGTAGCTTGTTCTTATGACTAATGTTATACTGTATTCTTCATGAATACACAGATATCTTCTCATTCTAATACCTTAGTCCTTTGCATCAAATGTAATTCCTCTGACAAATGTACTTTTCTTTAATTCCGCAGTACATCACTTTTCAGCCACAAAAAAAAATTCAATACATGCACGTTTTAATTTTGGTTGAGTTTATAGCACAGATAATTTCACCACACTTGCTTCCTCTGCTTGTTTTCAAAGACATGTTTTTTTTTTATTTTTTATGACCACTCCTTATAAATATCTGCCAATGACAGAAGAGAAACCACAACAATATTCACTGAAACTGTAGAATATTTAACATTTGAAATGATTACAGGTAAGTCACAATGATGGAAAGGTACTACAGAATTGTACTCCTGAAAAAATTACTTGGCTCAAACGCACTGAAGTACAAGTACTACTGCCAAATATATATGCTACATGTGTTTACTAACATTTTACATACATCTTTTGTGCTATACTTCATTGATTAAACCTGTATTCAGATGTTCATATATATCTACATATTCTCTAAACTCTGATCAATGCAGCAGTGCAGTCCACAGAGGTGGGACACACATGGACTGAGACAACCAGGACTGTAAGACAACTCTGTAACAACCCCCGTGTTGTTGCAATTTCACAAAAATACAGTCAATTGAATTAAACACCACAAAGTGTTGAGTTAAACTCTGACTCTGACCTGTCTGAATCAGCTTCTACATGAATTAAAAACACATCTTTGAGAACAAGGTCACCTTCCAGTTCTTTAGTCATATAATAATCATTTATATTCTAAATATATACCTTTTATACATGTGCTCACCTTGTTGTGCCATAATGAATGCACTAATTATTCAATCTGTATCCAAACTGCTGTCTCTGATCATTACAAGGCCAATACAAACATTAAAAATATATGTTCTAACACAGCCTCAGAGCAGTTACTGACTCATCATGTTTGCCTATAGACTGTACCTACTGCTCTATGTTACCATTTACTCTTAAATACAGTTGCAGACTATAAGCTACTGAAACCAGTAATACATAGTGAAACAAACATACTCCAAATACTTATAAATTAGTAGTTTATCGTGTTCTCAGGGTGAGCTTCATCTGCATACATATGTAAAACACTGCTGATGTGTGGATGGACTGTGCAGGAGACCAACGTCAAAGCTGTGAATGGCTCCAGAATTTTACATATGACAGGCCCAACTCTGAGTCCTCCCCCAATAACACTCAAAGCCTCATCTCTGTCAGTACTACTACAGAAAATACAAATGCAGTTTCAATTTAAACTAATTTCAGTGTCTTCTTTTTTACACATCTAAGCACAGTCACATTAAGTGAAGTCTTCACTGAGCTTCACTAATGCACAGGGCCTGATGTTGTTGTCCAACAAGGTCCTGGGTTCAGCTCATTTCAATTCACATTTACATTTCTCCACCTGTGTCTGCTGTAGCATTAACTTTTATGTAAGAAGCAAAATTTTCCCTTTAACAGAAAGGAGCACGACATACTAGAACTAACTACTACTACTACAACTACTACAACTACAAAAAAAGATCCCCCTCAAGAGTTTTATTTCACTTCACAAAAAAAACACAGCTCAAATGTATTGACTCCAAAATAATGGTTTGATGACAGGCCCATTGTGCAAACGACTCCTGGTGCAAACAGCTCCCACAGAGGAAACACTAGACACAGTAACAACGAACAATAGAGGTAAGATCGGGCCTAAAAAATCCAGCCCGACCCGACCCAGGCCCGCGGGTATTAAAGCCCGACCCAGCCCGAGCCCGACCAATTAACTTGATTTGCAGGCCCGAGCCCGAAGCAAACCCGAAATTTCATATTTTATTTGTGAGGATAAATAAAAAAAATAAAGAACCAAACAAAGTTAAACATGCGTAAAAATAAGCCTACTAATAAAAAACCTTCGCCACTAACAACTGAAAATGGTCTAAGGTCCTGACAGCAAAAGTCCACGCACTTGTCTGTGATGGCCTGCTTAGTGCGAAGAGGTGCGGTCTGTGGGACAAATGATAATATAGATGTTTGACGATCATCACTTTTGCCAGTACAGCTGTTTAAATGCCTGCTCAGCGTCGAGGTGCCAGTCTTTTTGCTCTTGTATGAAAGCAAAGCGCCACATTTACTACATTCAGCGAAGCCAACGCAAGTTTCTGTAGCATTTTCAACAATCAATTTGAAGCATTTCCACACCTCACTCTTGCCGGTGCGTGTTTGCCTTTTCAGTTCCCCTGTCTTTAGTTTATCCTTTACTTCTTGCTGCTCCATATCAGGGATACCAGGTCAAAATAGATGCGGACTTGCGGAGGGGAAGAGGGGGCGTTCACGTGCGCAGAGTGTGCTCTGGGTCTGCGGCTCCTGTTTAGTAGTTAAATAGCAATTACCTTACAGCGCCTTCTGTTTTATCCAAATTATTTATTTAATAACAAGTATTCCTAAGTTTAGTATCCACACATCGTTTTAGTATACATTTTTATAAACATATATTTATTTTAAAAAAGTCAGCTAGAGAGAAGCCCGAGCCCGACCCGGACGTATTGATTGACATTTTAGGCCCGACCCGGCCCGAAATTCGGGTCGGGTCGGGCTCAGACTCGGGCTTGGGCTTAAGATCTTACCTCTACAACAAAACAATGTAGGTAAGATTATTGAAATAATTAGCTGGAAAATACAGCACAGTAAACCACATTAATCATTACTCAATAACACATATACCAAAAAACAAGAAATGATACTCATCAAAATCACATACAAATAATTATAAAACATAGAATTTACCTACTTCTTTGAACAAGTAGCAAAACTGAAAAAGCCACATTCACAGAACAAATACTTACTTTTCCTGAATAGTTTCACAATTCAGTTACACTGCATCAGAACAAGAATAAAATCACATATATCTGGACCACTGTGATTCTGCAGATATAACACCTAATGGAAATATCAAACTAAGTACTGTTATTAGTGGGGAGACAGTGGCTCAGTGGTTACAATGTTGGTCCCGCAACCCAAAGGTTGCAGGATTGAGTCCCGCTCAGACCAAGTTCTGTCATTGTGTGTGTGCTTGTGAATCAGGCTGCTAGCCTCTGAGACAACCAGGACTGTAAGACAACCCCAGTGTTTTTAAATGTAACAAATTACTTTTAATTTAGAAATTATACTGAATTACAAGTACATCTTTAATACTCTTAAAAAGGACATTACCCAAAACATCTACTAAATTACACATATATATGTGTCATTACTTACTTTCCACACTAAGGACACTCCCACAAATGTAAATACAATTGTTTCTTGAAGTGAACACATGACTAGGAGCAGTGCTTAGCATTAACAACATTAACTATGAATGTTGCTAATCTAACTTTTTCTTGGTTCAATCAATGATCCCAACAGGGCTAAGGGGAAACTGTTGTTGCGATTTCACAAAAATACAGTCCATTGAATTAAACACCACAAAGTGTTGAGTTAAACTCTGACTCTGACCTGTCTGAATCAGCTTCTACTTGAATTAAAAACACATCTTTGAGAACAAGGTCACCTTCCAGTTCTTTAGTCATATAATAATCATTTATATTCTAAATATATACCTTTTATACATGTGCTCACCTTGTTGTGCCATAATGAATGCACTAATTATTCAATCTGTATCCAAACTGCTGTCTCTGATCATTACAAGGCCAATACAAACATTAAAAATATATGTTCTAACACAGCCTCAGAGCAGTTACTGACTCATCATGTTTGCCTATAGACTGTACCTACTGCTCTATCTTACCATTTACTCTTAAATACAGTTGCAGACTATAAGCTACTGAAACCAGTAATACATAGTGAAACAAACATACTCCAAATACTTATAAATTAGTAGTTTATCATGTTTTCAGGGTGAGCTTCATCTGCATACATATGTAAAACACTGCTTATGGCTGTGGACTGTGCAGGAGACCAACATCAAAGCTGTGAATGGCTCCAGAATTGTACATATGACAGGCCCAACTCTGAGTCCTGAGTAGTCAAAAACACATATACCAAAAAACAAGAAATGATACTCATTAAAATCACATACAAATCATTATAAAACATAGAATTTACCTACTTCTTTGAACAAGTAGCAAAACTGAAAAAGCCACATTCACAGAACAAATATTTACTTTTCCTGAATAGTTTCACAATTCAGTTACACTGCATCAGAACAAGAATAAAATCACATATATCTGGACCACTGTGATTCTGCAGATATAACACCTAATGGAAATATCAAACTAAGTACTGTTATTAGTGGGGAGACAGTGGCTCAGTGGTTACAGTGTTGGACCCCCAACCCAAAGGTTGCAGGATCGAGTCCCGCTCGGACCAAATCCCTCTCGGGAATCAGGCTGCTAGCTCTCCAGGTGTACAAACAGCAGTGTGACATATACAATGGAAGTTATGTATGTAGGATGGTGGCATGGTTTTTGGTGGCATAAATCCCGCGGTCGCAAGGGGTGGCGAGGGCCTTTATCACTGCTTGCAGTTTTAATTATTATTATTATTATTATACGTGCCGGATTGAAGTCATTTTTGACCCCCTAAACGTTAACGAAAAGTCAATTTTATTGGACCCAAAATTCAAGTTTGGCGAAAAATTTATTATTTTGATATTCAAAAAAATTATTCTTTCAAAATGACTCATTAGCGCCACCTCAAAAATTCAAATAGCATTACGGCAATCAGAGACCTTTTTCATTGTAGATAAATGAAATTTGGTACAAACATAGAACATGTCAAGACAAGTAAAAAATTATATTATGACCCCACCCTAAACCCTACAGGAAGTCGGCCATTGTGGGCGGAACCCCATTTTTTCAAAATTTTACCTCTCACATTTGGATTTTTTGCGCCTTGGATTTTCATTCAAGAAACATGCAAATTGGTCAAAATGAACTAGACCCATGTGGGATTATAGGGAGCTGCCTTTGATTTTTCTACATCATAAAATGTGGGTGTGGCCAGCCTGCAAAAAAAAAAACAATAATTTGAAGTGTTAAAATGTGCATCACTCACACATGCAGTGTCCTATTTCCCGGCATTAATATACATTTTGTTTAAAATCTTGATGTACACAAAATGATATACAATTTACATATGTCAGATTTTTTTCTGCTCCACAGCGCCCCCTTGAACTTTTGAATTGGACCAAAAAAATTACTTTGACGTAAACATCTGAAATTTGCCATGGACATTTGGCTTGGAAAACTGAACAAAAAAGCCAATGAGAACATACCTCTGTTTGCAACTATGTCACCGTGGTAACATAATAAATGTGTCATTGAAATGAATGGGGTTCAGAGTACTGGACTTTGTTGTAGACTAAATAGATGCTCTACACTCATCAAACTATGGCCTAAAATTCAAGATTGGCAAAACAAGTTAAATTTTCATGTGGAAAAAAATTAATGTATCAAAATGACTCAATAGTGCCACATCAAAATTTGAAATACATTACGGCAATGAGAGACCTTTTTCATCGTAGACAAATGAAATTTGGTACAAACATAGAACATGTCAAGACAAGTAAAAAATTATATTATGACCCCACCCTAAACCCTACAGGAAGTCGGCCATTGTGGGCGGAACCCAATTTTTCCAAAATTTTACCTCTCACATTTGAATTTTTTATGCCTCGAATTTTCATTCGAGAAACATGAAAATTGGTCAAAATGAACTACACCCGTGTGGGATTATAAGCAACTCTTTTGGAATTTTCAAAGTTAAAAAATGTGGGTGTGGCCAGCCTGCAAAGAAAAAAGACGTTTTTTAAAGGATTTAAATGCGTGTAACTCACACAGTTAGTGTCCTATGTCCCGGCAGGAATATACTTTTTTATTCAAATTGTTGATCTGAACACATAGATATACAATTTACACAGGTCAGACAATAAATTGCTCCACAGCGCCCCCTTGAACTTTTGAATTGGACCAAAAACATTACTTTCACATAAACATTTGAAATTTGGCATGGACATCCCTATTGCTATACTGAACAAAAAAGTCAATGACACCATACCTCTATTTTGACCCATGGCAACGTCTGACATTTCTCATTGAAATAAATGGGTTTTGGATAACTGGGATGAAAAATTATTACTTTGTCGTAGACCATTGAAATTTGGTACACATATTCCTCTCATCATACTTAACAATAAAGCCAATGAGAACATACCTCTATTTTCAACTATGTTGCCGTGGTAACATAATAAATGTGCCATTGAAATGAATGGGGTTCAAAGTACTGGACTTTGTTGTAGACTAAATAGATGCTCTACACTCATCAAACTATGGCCTGAAATTCAAGATTGGCAAAACAAGTTGTATTTTCATGTGCAAAATATTAATGTTTCAAAATGACTCAATAGTGCCACCTCAGATGTTCAAATACATTGTGGCAATGAGAGACCTTTTTCATCATAGACAAATAAAATTTGGGACAAACATAGAACATGTGAAGACAAGTAAAAAATTATATTATGACCCCACCCTAAACCCTACAGGAAGTAGGCCATTGTGGACGGAACCCCATTTTTTCAAAATTTTACCTCTCACATTTGGATTTTTTACGCCTTGGATTTTTATTCAAGAAACTTGCAAATTGGTCAAAATGAACTAGACCCATGTGGGATTATATGGAACTGTCCTGGATTTTTCTACATCATAAAATGTGGGTGTGGCCACCAATCAAAGAAAAAAGCAATATTTTGACGTGTTAAAGTGAGCATAACTCACACATGCAGTGTCCTGTTTCCCGGCATTAATATACATTTTGTTCAAAATCTTGATCTGAGTGAATAGATATGCAATTTACACATATCAAAGACTACATTGCTCCACAGCGCCCCCTTGAAAATTTTAAATGGCATGTAAAAACATTACTTTGTCACAAACATTTGAAATTTGGCATGAACATCCCTATTCCTATACTGAACAAAAAAGTCAGTGACACGATACCTCTATTTTCAAAGGTGTTGCCATGGCAACGTCTGACATTTCTCATTGAAATGCATGGGTTTTGGTTAACTGGGATGAAAAATAATTACTTTGTCATAGACCATTGAAATTTGGTACACATATCCCTCACATCATACGGAACAAAAAAGCCAATAAAGACATACCTCTATTTCCAACCGTGCGGGTGTGACAATGTCATAAATGCTGTCTTTGGAATGAATGGAGTAGAATTACCGTAAATTTCGGATTATAAGCCGCTACTTTTTTTCCACGCTTTGAACCCTGCGGTTTATACAGCAGTGCGGCTTATTTTTGGATTTTTTA
Source organism: Periophthalmus magnuspinnatus (assembly GCF_009829125.3). NCBI lineage: Eukaryota > Metazoa > Chordata > Actinopteri > Gobiiformes > Gobiidae > Periophthalmus > Periophthalmus magnuspinnatus. The sequence continues at coordinate 24,236,357 of NC_047129.1, forward strand.
CTGGATAACGGCCCCTGGGTATTATTTTCACGGACAAGCCTTCTACACGTGGTAGATAAATATGGCAAAAACAACTTAAGTGCATTAAAAAAATACAACTCACCAAACCGCTGCATCAGAGGGAGCCCTGCGCTGATTATGTGATTATGTCTACTCTGCTCCGCAGTTTCTTTAAAAAAAAAAAAAAAAAAAACAACAAAAAAACTCTAAAGGCGTATCGTTTAATCCCAGGTGCTTATTCTCCATGTGCCAGAGCAGTTTTGAAGGTTTCATTGCCTTATTTGCTTTTCCCGTATGTTACGTAGAGCGGACTGTGCGCGTGAGTCACCTGCAGCGACAAACCCAGATTTTAAGTAGGCATTGTCTGTTAAATTTATCTTTCTTTTTCTTGGAGGTCGTAGTCTCCTCTTCTGGCTCCTCAGTTGTCCTTTTCCCCTTTGTTAAAAGCTCTCCAAAGACTTTTGTTTTGGCTCATTTTCACTCGCTTGTGGCTCTAGTTTTGTGCGTCGTGTCTGATGTGTTATACGTGAAACGTCATCGCAGAGACAAGAGCGGATAATAAACTTGCTACTACATCAAATAGATTTCTGTGGCGATTTCCAGCAGGATTTTCATGATACATCTACGGACGAGCTTATTAGTGTGTCATTAGGGACGGGCGAAAGTTGCTCCTGACCCCTGTGCGCACAGCGTCTGAAAATCAGGGCTCTTTACGCAGGACTGTGAGCTGTGTCTGTATCTGTGAGACGTGAGACGTGAGCGGTGTTTGTTTTGAACATTGTTCCGCGAGTGTGACGCTTATTTTGAGCAACGAAAAATAAGAAAATATAATTTTATTTTAAGATCATAATAATCTTCCAATTTAAACTACAACAAAAAAGAGCTAACACAAATAAAATACACTTCAGCCACGCAGAGCCGCAGTATGAGGCTGAAAGAGGCGCATACGGCTCCGGAGCAGCGGGTTGCCGACTCCTGAAATAGAGCCACTGCACGTAAGCTCGGCATCAATGAATCCAACTTGGTCAATGTAAAAGACGACAAAAGTTTTCAGAGGAAATAAAAGCAGATTTTCCGTGTTGGTGCAGCGTTATTTTCTAAACCTGCAGATGTGTTCATCCCGTGTTGTCGTGTTGGTTCCAATTTTCAGGCACAGTTAAAAAAAAAAGCGTGTCAGTGCACCGTCTTTCTGTGTAAATATCTCATGTTACAATATGAAAACCTGCGGCTTTTATTCAGGTGCGGCTTATATATGTACAAAATTGATTTTCTCTTCAAATTTAGCTGGTGCGGCTTTTATTCAGGTGCGCTCTGTAGTCCCAAATTTACGGTACTTAGTCGCTGATTTTGGGGGGAGGGGTGATGTAAGCGGGAACGAAAGGCAGGATCTTCACTGTGGCATGTACCCCGCGGTCGCAAGGGGTGGCGAGGGCCTTTATCACTGCTTGCAGTTTTAATTATTATTATTATTATTATACGTGCCGGATTGAAGTCATTTTTGACCCCCTTAACGTTAACGAAAAGTCAATTTTATTGGACCCAAAATTCAAGGTTGGTGAAAAATTTATTATTTTGATATTCAAAAAAATTAATGTTTCAAAATGACTCAATAGCACCACCACAAAATTTGAAATACATTGCGGCAATGAGAGACCTTTTTCATCGTAGACAAATTACATTTGGTACAAACATAGAACATGCCAAGACAAGTAAAAAATTATAATATGACCCCACCCTAAACCCTACAGGAAGTCGGCCATTGTGGGCGGAACCCCATTTTTTCAAAATTTTACCTCTCACATTTGGATTTTTTGTGCCTTGGATTTTCATTCAAGAAACTTGCAAATTGCTCAAAATGAACTAGACCCATGTGGGATTATAGGGAACTGTCTTGGATTTTTTTACATCATAAAATGTGGGTGTGGCCAGCCTGCAAAGAAAAAAGCAATATTTTGAAGTGTTAAAGTGCACATAACTCACACATGCAGTGTCCTATTTCCCGGCATTAATATACATTTTTTTCAAAATGTAGATCTGAACACATACATATACAATTTGCATAGGTCAGACATTATATGGCTCCACAGCGCCCCCTTGAACTTTTGAATTGGACCAAAAAAATTACTTTGACGTAAACATTTGAAATTCGGCATGGACATTTGGCTTGGCACACTGAACAAAAAAGCCAATGAGAACATACCTCTGTCTGCAACTATGTTACCGTGGTAACATAATAAATGTGTCATTGAAATGAATGGGGTTCAGAGGACTGGACTTTGTTGTAGACTAAATAGATGCTCTACACTCATCAAACTATGGCCTAAAATTCAAGATTAGCAAAAAATGTTGTGTTTTGATGTTCAAAAAAATTAACGTATCAAAATGACTCAATAGCGCCACCACAAAATTTGAAATACATTACGGCAATGAGAGACCTTTTTCATCATAGACAAATGAAATTTGGTACAAACATAGAACATGTCAAGACAAGTAAAAAATTATATTATGACCCCACCCTAAACCCTACAGGAAGTCGACCATTGTGGGCGGGACTCCATTTTTTCAAAATTTTACCTCTCACATTTGGATTTTTTGCGCCTCAGATTTTCATTCAAAAAATTTGCTAATTGGTCAAAATAAACTAGACCCATGTGGGATTATAAGCAACTCTTTTGGAATTTTCTAAGTAATAAAATGTGGGTGTGGCCAGCCTGCAAAGAAAAAAGCCATTTTTTTAAGTTTTTAATTGCATGTAACTCACACAGTTAGTGTCCTACGTCCCGGCATGAATATACTTTTTTATACAAAATGTTGATCTGAACACATAGATATACAATTTACACAGGTCAGACTTTATATTGCTCCACAGCGCCCCCTCAAACTTTGATTTTCATGGGGCCAATGGGAGCCCGACTCGGAAAAAAGTCAACTTAAAAATCTGAAACTCACATCAAAAAATAGTACATGTCGGGACATGACAAAAATGATATTATGGCCCCGCCCTAAAATGTACAGGAAGTCGGCCATATTGGATCAAACCCGGGAACGACAAAAGTGCACACCCTCGCATTCAGGACATTTTCTCGCCCAGTTTTCATCATAAACACTTCAAATTTGGCCAAATCCCTCTAAACCCATGTGTGATTAAAGATTAACAATTACATTTTGATTATGACTTTGGGTGTGGTCAGGGTGAATTTTCAACAAAATCGCAATTTTTGCAATATTTCAATAAAATATTTGTCTTTCACACATTTTTTGTTGGGAAAATGCTAATACAGCGTTTATGCACATTTGTGAGCTGAATGCAGTGATATGCAAATCAAGGCACTCTCTCACAAAATGGCTCTCTAGCGCCCTCTTCAAATTTCATTTTCAAAAATTTGTAGAAGACAATCGATTTGTCGTGGGCCTGTGAAAAAATTCACAGGGCCCTTATTTGTGATGGGAGAAAATCACATGACTGTAGCTGTTATGGTTTAGGAGAAAAATAATGGGAGGAAAATGCGTTTCCATTATTATTATTTTTTTTTTTTTTTTTATTCTTTATTATTTTGGTGGCCGGATTGAAGTCACTTTTGACCCCCTGAACGTTAATGAAAAGTCAATTTTATTTAACCCAAAATTCAAGTTTGGTGAAAAATTTATTATTTTGATGTTCAAAAAAATTTATGTTTCAAAATGACTCAATAGCGCCACCTCAAAATTTGAAATACATTGCGGCAATGAGAGACCTTTTTCATCGTAGACAAATGAAATTTGGTACAAACATAGAACATGCCAAGACAAGTAAAAAATTATATTATGATCCCACCCTAAACCCTACAGGAAGTCGGCCATTGTGGGCGGAACCCCATTTCCCCCAAATTTTACCTCTCACATTTGAATTTTTTACGCCTCGAATTTTCATTCGAGAAACATGAAAATTGGTCAAAATGAACTACACCCATGTGGGATTATAAGCAACTCTTTTGGAATTTTCAAAGTAAAAAAATGTGGGTGTGGCCAGCCTGCAAAGAAAAAAGACGTTTTTTAAAGGATTTAAATGCGTGTAACTCACACAGTTAGTGTCCTATGTCCCGGCAGGAATATACTTTTTTATTCAAACTGTTGATCTGAACACATAGATATACAATTTACACAGGTCAGACAATAAATTGCTCCACAGCGCCCCCTTGAACTTTTGAATTGGACCAAAAAAAATTACTTTGACATAAACATTTGAAATTTGGCATGGACATCCCTATTGCTATACTGAACAAAAAGGTCAATGACACCATACCTCTATTTTCAAAGGTGTTGCCATGGCAACGCCTGACATTTCTCATTGAAATGGGTTTTGGATAACTGGGATGAAAAATTATTACTTTGTCATAGACCATTGAAATTTGGTACACATATTCCTCTCATCATACGGAACAAAAAAGCCAATGAGAACATACCTCTATTTTCAACTATGTTACCATGGTAACATAATAAATGTGTCTTTGACATGAATGGGGTTCAGAGTACTGCACTTTGTTGTAGACTAAATAGATGCTCTACACTCATCAAACTATGGCCTAAAATTCAAGATTGGCAAAACAAGTTGTATTTTCATGTGGAAAAAAATTAACGTATGAAAATGACTCAATAGCGCCACCTCAAAATTTGAAATACATTACGGCAATGAGAGACCTTTTTCATCGTAGACAAATGAAATTTGGTGCAAACATAGAACATGTCAAGACAAGTAAAAAATATATATTATGACCCCACCCTAAACCCTACAGGAAGTCGGCCATTTTGGGCAGAACTCCATTTTTCCAAAATTTTACGTCTCACATTTGGATTTTTTGTGCCTCGGCTTTTCATTCAAGAAACTTGCCAAATGGTCACAATGAACCAGACACATGTGGGATTATAGGGAACTGTCTTGGATTTTTCTACATCATAAAATGTAGGTGTGGCCAGCCTGCAAAAAAAAAAGCAATATTTTGAACTATTAAATTGCTCGTAACTCACACATGCAGTTTCCTATTTCCCGGCATTAATATACATTTTGTTTACAATATTGATCAGCACCAAATGATATACAATTTACATGTGTCAATTTTTTTTTGGCTCCACAGCGCCCCCTTGAACTTTTGAATTGGACCAAAAAAATTACTTTGACATTACCATTTGAAATTTTGCAGGGACATTTGGCTTGGCAAACTGAACAAAAAAGTCAATGAGAACATACCTCTATTTTCAACTATGTTGCCGTGGTAACATAATGAATGTGTCATTGAAATGAATGGGGTTCAGAGTACTGGACTTTGTTGTAGACTAAATAGATGCTCTACACTCATCAAACTATGGCCTAAAATTCAAGATTGGCAAAAAAAAAAAGTTGTATTTTGATGTTTCAAAAAATTAAAGTATCAAAATGACTCAATACCGCCACCTCAAAATTTTAAATACATTACGGCAATGAGAGACCTTTTTCATCGTAGACAATTTAAATTTGGTATATACATAGAAGATGTCAAGACAAGTAAAAAATTATATTATGACCCCACCCTAAACCCTACAGGAAGTCGGCCATTTTGGGTGGAACCCCATTTTTTCAAACTTTTACCTCTCACATTTGGATTTTTTGCGCCGTGGATTTTCATTCAAAAAACTTGCAAATTGGTGAAAATGAACGAGACCCATGTGGGATTATAGGGAACTCTCTTGGATTTTTCTACATCATAAAATGTGGGTGTGGCCAGCCTTCAAATTAAAAAGCTATATTTTGAAGTGTTAAAGTGTGCATAACCCACACATGCAGTGTCCTATTTCCCGGCATTAATATACATTTTCTTTAAAATCTTAATCTGCACGAAATGATATACAATTTGCATGTGTCAGAATTTTTTTTGCTCCGCAGCGCCCCCTTGAACTTTTGAATTGTACCAAAAAAATTACTTTGACGTAAACATTTGAAATTTGACATGGACAATTGGGTTGGTAAACTGAACAAAAAAGTCAAGAAGTAAATACCTTTAATTTCAAAGGTGTTGCCATGGCAACGTCTGACATTCTCATTGAAATACATGGGTTTTGGTTAACTGGGATGAAAAATAATTACTTTGTCATAGACCATTGAAATTTGGTACACATATTCCTCTCATCATACTGAACAAAAAAGCCAATGAAGATATACCTCTATTTTCAAGAATTCAGGCGTGACAATGTCATAAATGGTCTCAATGAAAAGAATGGAGTAGTATTACTCAGTCGCTGATTTTGGGGGAAGGAGCGATGTAAGCGGGAACGAAAGGCAGGATCTCCGCGGTGGCGTGTACCCCGCGGTCGCAAGGGGTGGCGAGGGCCTTTATCACTGCTTGCAGTTTTAATTATTATTATTATTATTATTTATTTTTAATTAAGTTTATAGATTTACTTTCTGGTTTCTGGTGGCAGATGTGACACACATTACCATGGCAACACAGTGAAAAATACTGACTTTGACCAGAGCATTTTGCAAATTTTCAAAACAAAAAAATAAAAAATAAAAATAAGATGCAATTTCAGACAAAGTTTGTATGCACAAATAGGATTTTTGAAACTGCAACATTTCAAACCTTCTCAGTGAAATTTGCAGTTTTGCACATAAACCATAATAGTCATCAAAACATCTGAATAACTTTTGATGCCCCACTTTTTTTCCTCAGCGGGCCAAAATGAATGTGCATATAAAAATCACATCCCAGAGTAATTGCGTACATAAAAATATTCTCCAGCAAAGAAATGTATGATTAAATTAACTTTAAATATTAGGAAATAGGGAGGACTGGCCTCTTTCCCATCTTCTGACGGTCTTTTCAATACACGATTTAATCAAAATAGACTCCTCTTAAAATCTCAGAGCCCACTGTTTGTTCACCTCTGCTCTAGACGATGTACAGTGACTTTCAGTGCAGATGGGGAAGCATTCTAGGAGATTGTTTGTTTCTCCATCTACCTGACATATACATTTTTTATTTTTATTTTTTGCAAACATGAATTTTGGACCTAATCTTGTGTCTTATCTTGTGCGAATTGGTCTCATCCCATGTCTACGACCAACTGTGTCACTAACAAATAAAAGCACCATTGCAAATCTGTATCTAAACATCTAATATTTTTAAAATATACTGTAGTCTGTTGCTAGACCTGAAACATATCCACAACAGAGCTCCCTCAGACTTAGTTCAGAGCAGCCCTGGTTCAGACCGGTCCATGAGGCTTTGAGCGGAGCAGAAGGAGCAGATGGTGATAAATGACGATGAAAAACAAAACACAAAGATGCATTGTTTTCTCATGACAAGCGGCTCCCATTATTTCAACAAGAATCAAACATGTTCAAAGGGGCATTTTTTTTCTGTTGTGTCTACACTGAATACTAAAAATATGGAAAGGATAACCACTCTGCCACAGCGACACAGGGTGGACATGCACGCTCCACTCAGAGAGATCAGGAGTCTAACCCGCAACCTCCGCACTGAGAGGTGGAGACGGGCTAACCACTGCTTGTGCAACATGGAGGCGGTCTCGCTTGTATCTACTGGGACTGCTTCTATTGGAGTTTAACGAACACAGATTTATTCAACTCCTTTGAAACAAGGTTGGAATCGATGACCTCTTCTATTGCGTCTTAGTTTACCATCCCCCAGGTCCTGCTCGATTATTTCTTGATGAGTTCTCAGTATTTCTGTCGTCTATCATTAAGCTGGGGAATGTTTTAACTCTGGGTGATTTTAATCTCCATATTGATGATCCCTCATGCCTTAAGGCTGCAGATCAGTTAAAGGTCCCAGATTACGCTATTCTCTGATGTTACAATGTTGTTTTCTTATTACAAACATACCTGGAGTTGTGTTTTGTCTCATTTGGACATGTTTAACACATAAATCCTGCATAATAAGACTGAAAACACTCACTTTCTGATGTCATGTGGTAATACAGGAAGTGCTTTTACAATCACCTACGAACACCTTTGCTAGAATCTTTTGGATGATTTCAACCCTGGAATTGCCAATCTTTACTGAACAAAAGTTAAAATGTAGCTGTTGACTTAAAAACTACCACTTCATGACATCATAAGGTGAATCAGAGCTTTTTGAGCTTTGGGGAGGTACACAAACTAACAATAAAGGATTACTCAAGCATGTGTGAATGAACCAGAACATAACTGTAGGTGTGTTTTTGATGAGGTAACAACATTATAACATGACTTAAAGTTCACAAGAGTCAATTTTGTGTAATGTAGGACCTTTAACTCTTTCTTTCTGAATTTTGTACAGTATGTTACTGGTCCTACTCACAAAACTACTACTTTGAATTTGGTTGTCTCTCTTGAAAACTCAGTTCGAAGTTGAGAACTCCCACATCAGTCATCAGTCTATGAATATTGCGCCTTCTACGTGCAAAGTTGTACCTCAAAAACATCCAAAATCAGTGGCTTGTTTGTTTTAGTTAACCCCAGTTGTCTTTCTGATTAGGATGATGTTGAAGCATTTATGACAGAGTTCAACAGCCACTACAAAATTAAAGGTGACCCTCTTCATCTTAAAGAAATGAGCTTAATGAGATGATAGATCCATGCTCGATCCAGATATTTGTCTAATCTTTTCTTATGTAACACGAAGAACCCTAAAGTCCTTTTTGACACCATTCAAAATCTTGTTGCACCTTCAGCTCCACAAGTGCCTGCGTACCCGTAGGAAGACTATAACAGTTACTTGACATGTTTTTTTCAGGAAGTGCAAGTGATCAAATATAAACCTTCCATTGAAAAACATTGTTACTTTGTCCTCATCTACGTACTGGTTGTGTACCTTCAATCCAGTCACTCTGCCAGATGAGGAACTTTTAGTGAGAAAGATGCAACCCTCATCCAGTTCTTAGTAAAATAAAACTTCAAATCTGTCAACTGGACAAAAAAGTTGGAGGAGTGAAGACGTTTCACTGCTGATCCAAGCCGATTCTTCAGTTCTGGTCAGATTACTTCACTGACTTCATCCAGTCCTGTTGACATTGCCCCAGCATATTTGTTTTTAAAGGCTTTTGACGCGTTTTGGCCTCCGGGTTGTAAAATTTATCAGTGTCTCCCTTGAAACTGGCTCAGTCCCCAGCTATTTCAACCACGCTGTTGTGAACTTCATCCTTAAAAGCCCAATCTGGATCCACTGGAGCCAAAAAATTATAGGTCTATATATATAAAAAAAAAAAAAACAACTTCCATCTCAAACATTTTGAAGAAAGTGGTGCCAGGACACTTTACCACTCTGATTACACAGCGAATTCTGTTTGATAAATTCCAGTATGGGTTCCAAAGATTGCACTAAAGTGAAACTGCTTTACTTAAACGTTGTGAATGATGTGATGATGACTTTGATGACGTTTTGTCCAACTTGATCTAAGGTCTACGTTTTGACACTATACAGCACAGAATTCTGACTGATTGCCTAAAGATTGTCCTCCAATGGCTCTCATCTCAGTGTTGCTCTAAACAATGTAATATCTCACATATCCAGTCTGTTCTATGGAGATCCACAAGGGCTAGTGCTTGGACAAGTGTTATTCCTGTTTTACCTGGTGCCTCGTGGTCAGATAATTTGTGTTTCATCACTTTTATGTTGATGTATTGTACTGTATCGCTCATTTAATGATTCAGAGTTGCACTTCTTTTTTTTTAAGTGTGCGTCTCATTATCTCCAGTTAAACTCAAACAAAACAGAAATTGTGATCATTGTTCCTGACATAACGATCCCTTTTGTTAAACAGCATCTTGGTTCTCTGTTCTCTTTTGTACAAACCAGTCTAAGAATCGTGTGTGCTGTGTTTGACCAGGATATGTCTTTTGACGGTCACTCAAGACATTTGACCAAACAGTTTTTATCACCTGACAACGTTTTCAAAAGTGAATAAAATGTTGTCTGGAGATGATCGCACATGCTTTCATCTCATCTCATCTGTAGCGACTCAGTTTTTACTTGTTTTAATAAGGCAGCTCTTCAAAGACTTGGGGAAAACTTTGCTGCAAGGATTTTGAACAAGAACCCCCTGAGCAGCCCACATCATCCCAGTTTTATCATCTCTTCAGTGGTTACCAGTAAAATATAGAGTTGATTTTAAACTTTGTGTCCTCATTTTTCGAGTGCTGCTTGGATAGACCCCCCAGTATATTGCTGTATCCTGTCCTCTGACCAGAGCCTTGTCTTGGTCCCAAAGACTCGTTTTAAACCTCGGGGGGACCTGTCCTTCAAGTCTATAGCTCTCAGACTGCGGACCGCCCAGCCTATTCAGTGGACTCTTTTACGAAGCAGGGAAAGACTCTGTATGGAAGAAAGCTCCAAAAAAGTCGATTTTGCATAATACCCCCTTTAAATAGATAGCGCTTGGCAGAAGTAGGAATCAAACCCACAACCTCTGCATGGAAATTTCAACCTGCTAATTCCTTTGTTCTTATGTACATCAAATGATTTTCTTGCTTGAATAATAGACTATCATTTTGTACCGAGACCTAGTTTCAACCATTACACAATTTGAACTATTGTCTTCTTAACAATAATCTTGACATTTCCTCGACAGTGCAATTAACACCGATTATCCCACATGAAAGTCCGGATTTACACTCCCAAACTCATCTTATTCGAACTTTAGTGACACAAAAAAAAACAGTGAAAACTTTGAATTCTGGAATTGGATTTTGCGATGTCTTGTACGTGTAATCTATTGACGCTGGGTGGTTTTTACATGCGCATTATGGGACTGAAAAGCAGGGGGCCTTTTGTGGGTTTTATCGGCTTCTCCCACGCACTTTTCCGGCCGTGTAATTTTCTGATAACAGCAAAACGGGAAGAACTCCACTCTAAAAAGACACAGAAACTGCACTGTGCAATTACACAGCTCCATAGAAAAGTCTGGTCCTCCATAACGCGATACAGGGAGGGAGAAGGGGGAGTTTTATCAGACGGGGATGTGCGTTACGGGATGTGTCAAAGTTGATTTTAAGGAATTAGTTTTGTTATTAAAGCTGTATTGTGTAGCTTTTTTGGTGGAGGATATGCAACCTGCTTGTCTCTATGGAGATGTTAATGCTTTTGCTACTGTTACAGGTGTTCTACTTGATATTATTATTATTATTATTATTATTATTGATAATAATAATAATAATAATAATAATAATAATAATAATAATAATAATTAATTGATGATGATGATAATAATAATATTATTTGTATTATTATATTATTTTATTATTTTTATTGATTATTTATTTTATTATTTTTTTGTATTTTATTTTATTTTATTTTTTTATGTGAAAAACAGAATTGTTCATTTTAAAAGTTGTGGTCCAAAATTAATGTCATTAATTATTCGGTACATTGGGTAATTTTGATTGTTTGTATTGTAATTGCTTTTCACAACTTTTAGAGGCCAAAGTAGAGTTTTGGACAGTAACTAGCATTCTAACAGTGCACTTCCTAATTATCGGACAATAAGTAACAGACCTAGTTTTGGATAACGCAATTTGTCACTGACTTTGGACCGATGCATTTTCCAAAGTCACTTACCTTATGCATTCCGAGCATCCTAATTATTCACCACGAATCAACAACTAGCATACTAACACGCACTGCCTGATTATCAGACAATAAAATGCGAATTTGATGCACAGTATATACGCACAGTACATTTGACTTCAAGAGCTCTTTATACAATATATCTGTGCTGGAGAAAGAAGGACTTGACTCTAAAAAGACACAGACACTGCTCTGTGCAATTATAACACTCCATAGAAAAGTGTGGTCCTCCATAATGTGATACGAGTAGGGAGAAGGCGGGGGAAGCAGTGAAGAGCTTTATCAGATAGAAGTGCTTGTAAAGAAACGTGTCCAGGCTGATTTTAGGAAGGCGTTTTCTTATTAAAGTGTAACTTTTTTGGTGGGGGGGTCTGCCACCATGGAGATGTTATTGTTTGTCTAGAGTTTCCATTAGTGAATATGTTGACATGTCCAGTAAAAATACAGTAAGGTGATATCACAACATACTAGAATCCCCATAAAACTGAGCTGTAGGACAGGTCAGAAGTCTGTGGTGAAATTTGCTGTTTATCTGTCAGATTGCAGATTTGTTGAATGGTTAAAAGTGCAGTACCTGATTTTTACTGTCTTATTTCTCATTTACTTCAACATCCCAATTATTTACCACAATGAGTATGAGCTCATTTTGAGCCTTTCTACCATCATAATGCTAACAAATATTAGCATGCTGAAATGCACTTGCTGATTCTCAGAGGATAAAACACAGCACACAGTCTAATTTTGACCGCCAGAGTTGCTGAACAACAAAAATTGGATACTACCATTTCGGTGCATTACTGATGGAGCCTGGCCAGCAAGATGAATTTTTGTGATATTAGTACCTGGGCTCCATCTGGTCCGGGTCCCACTGATGTGATCAGGCACCAAGGTGAAGCGCCCAAACAACCAAAACAAACACGGTGATGTGGATGGACTACTGTGTGAAAAAGCATGCAAAGGGAAGCACTTTGTGCATTTGTGGACAGGGTGTCTGTGATTTTGCAGCTTGTTCCAGTGTTGTGACACTTCAACCAATCACATTCAAACACTTGTCATGATGTTCCACCTTTTCCTGATGACTTTCAGTGAGAGCCATTCCAGACTGATAAATGTGAAGAACTAAATTCTGAATACTACAGTACTACATATATTAATCTAGAATAAGCCAGGTTAACTTCCGTGTACACTGACCATACAACACATATCACACCTCTACAGATAGAGCATGCATTATTTGTCCCATACCTCACAGAGTTAACTCTATATAAAGTTTTGTCTCTCTCAGGAAGCACCCTCTCCCATCTGCAGATAATGAGCCAGGACTTCACACAGGAGGCTTGGGGAGGATCCTACTGTGACAAAAGCTATGTCCACATAAGCAGAATTTACAGGTCCACCGGGCTCTCTCCAGCACCATGGACAGCTCCTGTACATCTGCACCACTGTACCCGGCAGCGCTGACACGCACTTGTTTTATTCATAATGTCAGCTCACATTAGAATAAGAAGATGTCTCTGGATATGCAGTGGAGAGTGGAGAGAGGAGGCTACAACTGTCAAGCAAAAAGTTTTACACTGGAAGTCAATTTGGTGAAATTGTAACTTCATAAAGAAGCTGGTACTGTGTAAATGTGAACAATATATTTGTATATTTCTAATAAAAGAAAGAACAACACAAGATTTGTTTTTTCTACAGTTGTTATTTTGTAAAAATGTTCCTAGTACTTCACTAGTATTACACTAGTACTGCACTAGTACTGCACTTTCACGTACTCAAACTTCACTTGTACTGCACTTTTCTGGACTGAGATGTCTGATGTTTTTCCTGTGATCTGCTGCAGCCACTTCTCCAGTTTGAGGGTCACTGCCCCGAGTGCTCCACTGACCAAACCTTCTCCAGCTCTCCTTTGAGTCCCTGGTATTTCACTAGTTTCTCATGTTCCTTTCTCCTGATGTTCCCATCATTTGGTATTGTAATGTTCACCACAACGGCTTTGCTCTGTTGTTTATCCACCACCACAATGTCCTTTTGTTTCATCATCATTCTGTCAGTCTGTTTCGTGAAGTCCCACAGGATCTTGGTTCAGTCATTCTCCACTACCTTTGGAGGTGTTTCCCACCTTGACCTTGGGGTCTCCAGTTCATACTCTGTACAGATGTTTCTGTACACTATGTCCACCACTTGGTTATACCGGTCCATGTACGCTTTCCCTGCAGCATCTTCCACCCTGGAGATATATATTGCAGGACAGTTATGTTCTCAAAATCATAACAGTGCAAGAGCAAATAATACTGAAGATTTGTGAATATGGCAGTCTCAATCCAACTTAAAGTGCCTATGACAGATTAGACCAGGGATGTCTAAACTTTTTTTCATCAAGGACCACATATCAAAACACAGATGAAGCGAAGGGCAGATCAAGGGCCATAAACTGGTGGTGAATACATGAATAATTCAAATATGTGCATTTTTAACAAGTTAGAATGAGCCACTGAACCTTTATTCATGCTCAGATCCTCAACAGGTCACACTAAATATTTGATATTGGCTTTATCAAGGTAGATTTTCAAAAACATGCAGTAAAAAATGAAGGTTGTGTGGACGGATTCACCGGGAAGCCTGAGAGCTAAGAAAGTTTGGACATGCCTGAGTTAGACTATTAATTTCACTAAAACATAGTTAACATAACTATATTTAAGATTTCACAAACAATTTTGACATTTTAGTAAAGTTTATAAATGAATGTCCTCTTTGGATACTAGCAGCAGATATGACGTACATAGAAGTAATCTGAGTTCTGTTACCTAGTAACCATAATGTAAACAATGGTAAACTTCTCTCATTTGTACAATAATTATGATTAGACTAATAAAAATACAAGATTACTGATTTATTCAGGCTACATTAAAGTTTTAATTGCCAGAAGAAAATGTCATAAAATGTCTCATAAATATTTGCAACATTTTGGATGGAATAGAGGTACAGTCTTCCATATTATCCAATATTAAAAATCACTAATGCAATTATACAATGCATACTTTTCATTGGCAATGTTTATTATTCTATTTACAATGTGCATGATTGTTTTACAGTAGAAATAATTATGATGCAGGGCAAATGCAGGTCTGACCATGGAGTTTTTCTGCACTGCTGAACTCTGCTCTCCCTCACTGCAGCACAGTGAACATACAAATTCACCTAGTTTGTGATAAACCACTTTAACAATAACTAGAGACTTATTTGTTATGTATTTATAATATAATACATTTTATTCATGGTCGTCTTTCAAACCAGCCAAAGACACAGTACAAAATGAGTTAAAAACATAAAAACACACAATACAATACAAAACTGGATGACAGTGTGATCAGTCATGTGGTGTAGGATTGTCTGAACATATATGTGAACATGTGATTTCAGGACAGGAAGGAAAGGCAAGTTTATTTGTGTAGCACAATTTGTACACAAAGTAATTCAAAGTGTTTTACAGAAGAGAAGACATTAAAATCACAATACAATCAAATTTGTCAAAGTAGAGGCCTGTCTCACATCTTCAGGAAGACTGTTCCAGGTTTTAGCTGCATAAAACTGAAACACTGATTCCCCATGTTTAGTCCTGACTCTGGGCACCAGCAGGAGGCTGGTCCCTAAAGTCCTCAGAGTGTGAGATGGTTCATATGGCACTAATATGTCAGAGATGTACTTTGGTGTATCAAACCATGGAGAGACTTGTTCACAAGCAGAGTTGCTTTAAAGTCTATTCTCTGAGCCACAGGAGCCAGTGCAAAGACCAGAGCACAGGACGCATGTGCTCGTACTTCCTGGTTCTAGTCAGGACCCGAGCAGCAGTGTTCTGGATGTACTGCAGCTGTGTTAAGGCTCGTTTGGAGAGGCCAGTGAGCAGGCCGTTATAGTAGTCTAACCCACTGAAGACAAAAGCATGGATAAGTCACTCCAAGTTAGTTTGGACAGTATACTTTTGATTTTTGCAATGTTTTTGGAAGGGAGTCAGTGTTGCAGATGTCGGGTGGGAGTGAGTTTCAGAGCTGGGGAACAGAGCGGCTGAAGACTCTGCCCCCCATGGCGACGAGGCGAGTAGAGGGAACAGAGAGCTGGAGAGAGAAGGAAGAGGAGGAGGAGGAGGAGGAGGAGGAGAGAATGAGAGGGAGTGCCAAAGTGGAGGAGATCGGAGAGGTATTGTGGAGCAAGTTTATGAATAGCTTCGAATGTGATGGACAAATGCATTTATCTTAACCGGACTGAGACTTAAGACTGGTTATGGTAAAAACATAAGCTGACTAACGATATCTAGATAGTTATGAACAAAGTATATAACTGATTAAAAAAAATAATAATAAAGTAATAATGCAACTTTTATATAAATTTTTACTTATCTATGATTTAATAATTTACAGAACACATATAATTTTACACTATGACGATGTGAATTTGACATTTTAAATTACAATATTCATCAAAAACAACTTAATAAAAGAAACAAGTCCAATGCTTTGTGGTTGTGGTTTCAAGTCCGTATTCCAGTTAACAATTAGCGATTATTAAAATAGTCTATGATTATTTTAAAGTTCATGATTTTTTAGTTCATTGTGCAGCCAGCCCCTTCCTGTTAATATTCTCTGTGCACATTGTGTCTCGGAGCTAACAGCACAGTTCACTGCTTTATCTTTAAATATTTATTCATTTTAGTCTGATTCTGCAAAAAAAATCTCATAGAGAGAAAATTGGACAGGAAGTAGTGACACTAACAGTCACATAAACCAATATAATCATGTCCATCCTTAATAAACCACTCTCATAATCAAGACTCTAAAGAAAAGTTCATACATATTGAACCAGATTGTTTGTACTATTAGAAAGTACCATTATTCCCCGATATTTTCCCAAACACCACAAAATCGATGTAACAAAAATAATTATAACTACCGTACACTTTATAATAATGACACCTAAATAAAGCATGAAGACTTTAGTAAAAATTCAATTCATGATTACTACCCCTGACATATTAATGACATAGTTAGGCCTTGTGTCTCTTATATAGTTATAATCTATCACACCCGTGGATCATTATGTTTGAATTTAAACAGTTCAAATCACAATATTCATCTAAAACAACTTTATCTAAAACAAATTGCATACTTAGAAAGAAATAAGTCAGCTGAAAACCCAATGGGAGCTGACGTTGCGGTAAATATCATCACAACAAAGAGCCGTGCAGCTGTCGACACCTCCAATGGATAGCAGCTGCAGATCAAGCTAGCAAGTCGTGGAGTTTTAAAAAAAAATTGTACCAAAATGACTACACAACGTTGTGCCTCCACCTGTAACATTTCCGGTGGAGGGTACACCACTTGTATTCTATGGACTTTGCGTTGCAGAATGTAGTTTTGTAATGTCGTTTCTTGCATAAACTACATTACACGCATTTTATTGCTCAAAAATATCCTGGAAAAACATACATTCTTAGTGCGAGCGGGGTCAGCTCGCCACAGATCTGACCTATGATTTGGCCTGGTGTCGTCACCTGCTTTTCTATGTGGTGTTAGACATATTTACAGACAGATACAAGGACAAACTGTGGGACATTCGAGGCAAGGCAATAACATCTTCATTATGTGACTCTTGAAATGTTAAAGGAACTGTTATAGCCTGGGACAGTTTCAAAAAGGTATTATCATTACAACTGAACTTGGGTTGGCAGTGACTTAACCTGCAGCTAGAGGACACATACAACTTAATATGGCTGCACTAGCACTGATTAATGATTGGCTGCAGATGCTGGAGTTTAGATTTGGATTAGAGAGTCATTTTAGGTTTAAACTAACTGGATTTCAGCATTGAAACTTGCAACTCAAATGGTCGACGCTTGTGAGGCTCATTCTGCTTTCTTGGATAATCGGCTTGAGAACCAAAATATCAGGTTATAACATAAACAGTTTGGTCATCATCTCCACTGTTTCTGTAATTAAGACGAAATCAACAGTACATTTGTTATCATTAGGCTACAGCAGAGGTGTCAGACTCATTTTCAGAGGGCCACATCAGCAAAATGGTTGCTCTCAAAGGGCCAGATGTAAATGTAAGACAGTATAACCAAATGTAATGTAAAATAAATGTAACTATTTATCTTCTTAAATAACCTTCTCTGTATTTTTTTACAAATTACAAATATTGCATATGAATTTGCATAGATATGGAAAAAAATGGTTCTGTAACTGCGTATCTCCAGAAAAAACGATATTTTAAGACAGTCATACCTTTTTAATTTACCGTAACTGTGTATCTCCTGAAAAAACGATATTTTAAGACAGTCATACCTTTTAATTTACCTTGTCGCAGGCCACATAAAATGACGTGGTGGGCCACATTTTGCCTGCGGGTCTTGAGTTTGACACATGCAGGCTACAGCTTTAATTATGAAGCTATAATCGATTTCAACTGTTTACCTTGTATCTAGGTCATGTTTATGGTATTTAAAATCAAACAGTTATATATGATTCCTTTAAAGTTCAAAATACAGAAATTGGTAAACGAAAAACACAGTTTCCTAAACCAATTTGTGTTTTCGCTACGGCATCAGGTGCTTTACTTCGTGCCTCTCCACAGTCGGTACACCAGGGATCTTTTTCATTTTTACCACGAAAGCCCAGAATTTACCCGACCAAACCGCGACCTAGTAAAAAACTCACCACGTCTCCCGCCGCGGGGACTATTTTTCTTTGATTTATGATTGATATGAGCGAGGAAGCGGAGCAGCCGGGCCCAGGATACACAGGGAGAGACGGCGAATTTAATAGAACGACAGTGCAGTGATGAATCGGGTCCATTTCATAATTTATCCATTAATTAGACTGCTCCGTGTCCATCCATCAGAGCTGAGCAGAGACGAATGGGGCGGTGCGGGGTAATTGATGAGGAGGTAGTTGGCTTTGATTGCGCTCATATTTGACTAAAACACTGGATCTGCAGTAGTGAGTCCGCACTGGGAGTCATGAGTAATATCACAGCGGATAGTAGGAGCAAGTGTGCTTTTCTAATGGGAATTTTGACCATTCTTAAAGGTCCTGTTTAGCAGAAAATTGATTCTTGTGAACTTTAAGCCATGTTAGAATGTTGTTATGTCATCAGAAACATACCCGGAGTTGTGTTTTGTTTCATTCACACATGTTTGAGTAGCCCTGCATTATTAGTCTCTCTACATCTCCAAAGCTCAAAATGCTCTGTTCTACCTTGTGATGTCATGAAGTGGTAGTTTTCAAGTTATCAGCTGTCTTTTACTTTTAGTTCAGTAGACATTGGCAATTGCAGGGCTGAAATGATCGAAATTACTCTAGTGAAGATGTGTGGAGTTTAAAAACACAGTGGAGCGTTTCTTATATTACCACATGACATCACAAGGTGAAACAGAGTGTTTTCTGTTTGAGAGAAGAACTCAGCCTTAATATGCAGAGTTTGTGTGTTAAACATGTGTGAAAGAAACCAAACACAACTCCACGTATGTGTTTGATAAGGAAACAACAATATAACATCGATCAGAATATAGGACAGTATGACACAGGAAGTACAGTACATGCAAACTGCACTCAGACAGGTCCTGCATTGTTGGGGAATCAAACCTGGGACCTTCCTGTGAGCTTTGAGTGCTAACTACTATGTCACCCCTTCACCTTTTTAGGGACAAGTCACTTTTTGAGTTTTGATGTTTTGAGGAATTAGACTAACTCAAAACTCAATAGTTTACCCCGGTGTCCTTCCCTTCTTCCTAAAATTTGTTGAAAAATAACTTGTTTTTCTGACACAATTAAGAGAACTCAAAAGTAAATTACAGGAATAACAAAGAGTCTCACTATTTCAGACTGGCAGAAGGACAACTCTATTATTTACTACAAAATTTCAAGTAGCCTTCACAATCAAGTACAGTGAAAAAACACAAATCAAGTTTTACAAATGTCAGAAAGTCTCAAAATCTTTTCACAATTTCTGTTTACTCTGCCACACATTTTCTGACAGGAGTAATGTTCTGCCAGGTAAAATAAAGTTTAAATAGAATAAAAAGATAGAAACAAAGTATGTTATTAAGTTTTTTGGCAATTGGCTGATCTGGAGATCAACAGTGTCACCTCCTGGTTCTCAAAGTAAATTTCCCATTTTTGATTTATTTATTTATTTATTTTTTTTATAGAGTTTAAAAAATAAATAAATAAAATAAAAATACAAATATATATATATATATATATATATATATATATATATATATATATATATATATATATATATATATATATATATATATATATATATATATATATATTCATACATACATACATACATACATACATACAATAATAATAATAATAATAATAAAATATATATATATTAAATTTTAAAAGCTCAGGTTAAATTTTTTTTTCTCATAAAGTTTCAAAAAAAAATATAAAAAAATAAAAAATAAATAGTATATAAGTATATAGAATTTTAAAAGCTCAGGTTTAATCAACTCTGTGGTAACAGACCTCACCCTCAGTATATGCATGCGTATACACACACACACACACACACACACATTCAAACACTCATGCTAATGTGTGAAAGTGTGAATGTGTGTGTGTGTGAATGTGAGTGGTTCCTTGACCTTGTAAGAATGTTCATTTCTGGTGTAAGCGTCAAAGAGGACCAAAACTCTGAAACATAAAGTCAGAAGGGTTTTAATGAGTTCCACACAGATAAAGTGAACAATGAAGCAACACACTCTAAGGAAAGGATAGAAGAGAGTCCTGAGACGTGCATGTTGACGGCTTTTATAGTGTCTCTCAATGTATGGGTGTGTAACATGGGTCCTCTTCTGGGCTGCATGGCATTACACATTAAGAAACTCTAAGCAAAGTCTAACGAAATGAGTGTTTTGTGACCCTCTCAGATTGAGGGGGTCACACATTCTTGAGATGTAGCTTTAACCAAAATGACCAGTACATAGCTCTTATCTTATTGTCCACACATCCTTGTACGCCCACACTGGTCTGCATAGCGTCTTGATGATCACCCACATATTCCATATCCATGTGTTATTTATCTTATCATTAATAAATCAAGGTACCAGTTTGATGTAGTGCTGCACTGCTACAAAATACCTTCCAATGTAAAACGCTTTGAATGCCTTGAAAATGGAAAAGCACTATATACAAAACATATGTGACTTACCATTTTTTTGCCAGATCTTGCACTTAAAATGTGCTTTTTTGCTGTGTTTAAACTCTTGGAAAAAACATTAGAATTCTGCAAAACGGCTATGAAAAAATGCATGAGAAATTTAGTTCCAGAACGAGAGCAGACTTGGAAGTGGCTGGGACCGTTGCGCCCCATAGCCTAGAATGACTACAATCTGACTGATTATTTCACACTGTGCTAATTCTGTACACGTAGTTTGGTTTGTGACATTTGGAGAGGGAGGGATCTATCATTTCTTCTCCATAAAACTTGAGTTATTAGTTAGCAATTATAGCCATCCGAGCAGTTGGATAGTGCTCATTGTGCATTGTGTTGGTTTTGCGCCATTCTGTGTGTTGTTTGTTTATTTATTTATTTAGTTTCTTTTTACACAATATCCATTTTCTATAGTTCTATGCAAGGACTAACGCCAAAAGAGGACATAAATGTGGATAGAATTTACTCTAAATTACTGATGTGAAAAACAGAACTAGTTCATTTTAAACAGTTTGCAGTGGTCCAAAAGTATTCAGAGCATTTTAATTATTCATTACATTGACTTAATAAGCACTTTTCACAATTTCAGAGGCCACAGCAGAGTTTTGGCATCATGGTAAAAGTAACCATCAACTAGCATGCTAACTGTGCACTTCCCAGAGGATAAAAAAAACACTTTATAATGTTTTTTATAAGGGTTTCATTCTGCACTTTTCTTCTTTAATATTAATTTTATGATGATTATTTGTGATTATTTATGTTTTGATTTGTTGTATTGTGATTTTAATGTTTCTTTTTGACACGATGACACGAAAATAAATAAAATGACACGAAGAACAATCTGGTTCAGAATGCTTAAAGGTAAGATATTACACAAAATTTACTCTGGCGATCTTTTAGCCATATAATAATGTTTTTACCTCATCAAAACCACACCTGGAGTTGTGTTTTGTTTCATTCACACATGTCTGCGTAATCATTTATTATTAGTCTGTTTACATCTCCAAAACTGAAAGTGCTGGGTTCTACCTTGTGATGTCATGAAGTGGTAGTTCTTAAGTTAACAGCTCCCCTTTACTTTCTCTTCAGTAGAAATTGGGAATTACAGAACTGAAATGACTTCATAAATTACTTTAATGAAGGTGTATGGAGTTTAAAAACACAGTGGAGCACCTGTTTCTGTTTGTGTTTTCTGTTTGAGAGAAGAACTCAGCTTAAATATGCAGGGTTTGTGTGTTAAACGTGTGAATGAAACAAAACACATCTCAAGGTATGCTTTTGACAAGAAAACACTATTATAACATCAGAGAATAATGTAACATGGGCCCTTTAAAATAATACAATGGCAAAAAGCAGAATTGTGTCATGACACCACAGACAGTTTTATTTAGCCGAATGTTAAATCAATGGAGGTTTTGATACTACTCATAATGCAAAAGGTAAAATTAACAAGTTTTGAACAAGTTTCACATTTTTAAGACAGTAAAACTCAAGTGTAGCGCCTTTAAGAGAGGTAATGGGCCGACAGGAGAAGAAAATACATCTCAATGGTTCTATGGATTTTTACAATACAACACTTGTTTAAAAGCAGTGTGCATGTGGGTGGGCCATATACCTGCAATTTCACAATGGATGGTTTCTTTGTTTCTAGACTTGGTTTGTAAATTGCTGCTGTCAACTCAAGTCTTCCATCTCATCTCTCACATGCAATAATACATTCATATCCACATGCAAATGCACCGTGTTTTATGTGTCTAAAGCATGTGCGTGAAGGAAAATGGAATATGGGGGAGTAAAAATTGTAAAAAAGGAGCATAGCAACAGGCCACAGACATAAAGCTATGGTGTGTAACTTAAGTAAAGGCATGTTTTTATTATTATTATTATTATTATTTATTTTTTATTTTTTTCATTTTGGTTGTGTTTATTGCACTGAAAAACACGTGTCCTTCCACATCTTGTATCTCCACAAACTGATTCTTACTTGACCTGGAGTAGGGCCTCTGCTTGTTTATATAGAAATGATGTTGCTTTGGTTATAATATTCCACTGTATGATATAAAATGACTCTGTCTTTATAGAAAATGTTTAAAAAGTATGATTTTATCTTTCTATTTCTGTGAAATCATGCAGGTGACATGCCATATCCACAAAGTTACATTCAGTACCACAAATGCACTGTGTTGCCTTTCTGGTGGTTTGCTTTGCTTGGCGTGATCCACAGTATGAAATTAAATCTGTATGTTAAGTGTAAAAATAATAAATAAAATAAATAAAACCCCATGTTACCATGGAGATAGATGCATGAAGCATTCTATTCAGAGCAATAATATCATAATGACAATTGCAGACATTCTACCAGAAAAGTTGCATAGTGCATCTTTAATTATGGGGAAAAGCTTAAATACACCAGGCTTGCTTATAGCTACTGATAAGAGTGAACTCATCTTTTACTTTGCTCTCCTATTTTAAAGGTCTACTCTGTAACTCTTCTGCTTCCTCTGGAATGTCCTGTAGTACAGCAAATTACTTTCATAACCCCATGAAAAAAAACAAACAAACAAAAAAAAAAAAACAGGTTTGTTTGTTAGACTAAGTTACAACTTAGAAAGAATGCTTTTTTTTTTTTTAAGCTGCCATCTGTAATTAGACTTGCTGACCTAGCCCTGTTGTATTCTCACATATCACCACTAGATACTATCAATATTACTGCAGTTTTATGTGCCCGCTTTGGCCTGACAAAAAAAAAAAGCACAGGTGAGCCTGGACAATGACCAGGTGAGGGGCCAAGTGAGGGGAGGGGGGAGGAGGAACATGTTTCACATTTGACATCGACTGGTAAAAAAAACTTATACATGGTAGCTTTAAAACCTCTTTGTCTTCACAGAGACAGGTGTCTGGCAGACCCTCCTCTAGAGGTTACATAGTGCATCTAAGTCTTCCCTTTGCCCCTAGTTACCCTAGCAATGCAAACTTGTGGAACCGAAACTTTGACAAATTCCATAAAACAATTTAGTAACGCTCCCACTGAAACACTGATTAAACTTAATTGCAATTCCAGTAAATGAAAATGCATTACCTGACCTTTGACCTGCCATGATGAAGTGGACTTCCTGGAATAGTCGGCGTAATGGATGATGTGTGTGTTTAGCCTTCATTAGCATTAGCGTCATTAGCTGCTGCTCTCCTGTAGCTGACACGCACAGGTAATGAGAAGTAATGGCACCATCCATCAACAGTTTGGGCTTCAAATTAGTGCGGCGGATAAAAGAACATTATTAAACATGAGAGTCTATGTTTAGTACAGACACTGCAGAGATGATGGTGGATAAGAGGGTGGAGAACTTAACTCACGGCCAGAAGCTCCTAAGTTCAAAAAAGTACTTCATACACCATACTTTACTTGAGTAACACTTTTTTACGGAGTAACTTGAGTGAAGATTATGATGGAAGTGACAAAAGCTTTCTTCACACTTGTGTTTCTTGCACCTCTCTTTCAGATACAATTTTTAATACTTAAATACTAATTATTACTAGAGTTACTTTTTGAACCACTACTTATTATTTATTTATTTCTTTTACTACAATACATACTATTTTACGTCTATAACTTAAGGCCATTTTATGCAGAAGCAAACACCAAAATCAGATTAATTATTTCAATGACACAGATTTATTTCAGCTCAGATTCACTCATTGATTCTGCAGAAATCCACAGTGTTTTTCAGTCCCCTGTAATTTTTTTTGTCCTTTTTTCTCATATTTGTTTTCATATGGACAGACTATGCTTGTCCCTGATTGGCTAATCCACCTGTCAATCATTCCCATCTGAAAACGGAGATTCACCGGTGGCGAAACTCATATTTTCATAAAGTTTTGGAGAAGTGTTTATTCTGAATCCCGGGAAAACTATGTATTTAAAATCGACTACACTTTAACATCGGCTCAACTGTGTAATTAACTAAATATCTGTATGCAGGCAAAAGAAAATTGAAAGTTGAAGAAATAATTTACCAAACTTACAAATTTCTTAGCAATTTTGGCATTTCTGTCATAAATCAGTGCCAAATCAAGGATAATCACAACATGTTTTCTTTTTTCTTCTGACACTTTTCTCATTTTAAAACAACTGATTTTGGTACAAACATTTTGCCTAAAGTCTCATTTGTAATCAACAGATGAAGTGACACATGTTAGATTGGCTAGAGTATGAAAGTAAAAGTGTATTTTATTCTTTCAGTTTTGGTAAAATTACAGAAGATTGTTTTGGATACACGTATTAACGCTAAGCCATTCATAAAACATATTGCTACTTTGTGTATCTTGCCACCACTTAGCCCCTTTTTATTTGTATGGCCATCAGACACCAGGCCATGCAGAGTTAAAAATGTCACGTAACGATTTTTCAACAATAAAACGTTCACTATTGCACTTTACAATGAACTAAATGTAAGATAATGATGTACTGTATGTTATAGTTTAATATCTGACAAAGCGTAACGCGTCTTTAACTGTGTGCATGTTCACTGACGAAAGTGAAGCTGCCAATATGCCCCATTGGTCTCCATGACAACCACCAATCACTCCTGCAGCATTCTGCCAAGATCGGTGTTGTGTTACCGCCTTTTGTCTGTCAGTCTATTGAAGTGGTGGCTGATCCATAATGGACGGTGCATCAATCAAGAACATTTGTAAAACCATTTATCATTAAAATTCGAGATAGTTCAGCAGTGTTAGTGTTTAAATATTACATAAATGTTGACTATAAATAGCATAAATCACAAGAAAATATAGCCTAATATGTTAGTTTATTTATTTTCTGCATTTCAAAGTGTGTGACTGAACTGCTTGAGGCAATCTGAAAACAGTCCATCAGCTTTTTCGAAGTTTATTAGACAAATCTGACCAATCAGATCCTCGCGTCTGTGCATCCAGTGAATTTCAGCAGTGTGAGTTTAGAGGTGGGGCAGTCAAGTCGAGTAAATATGTTATAACACCACAGAGCAACAGCGATGTCTGCTCTGAGTGTAAACACCTGTGGAGGGTCCCCCAAACCCCCTCAGCTCTAGAGTCACACGACAACGAAAACTCCAGAGGACACAGGGACAGCCTCACTTACACCTAAAAGCAAGTGAAAGGTATTTGAGAACAAGAAGAGATATGGTTGAGTACAAGAAGAGGTTTTACTGTAGGAAGAAGAAGCTAATCTTCTTTTTTCAGATGGGTGTGATTAACAGATGGATTAGCCAATCAGAGACATGCATGGTTTGTCTGTCTCAAAACAAATGTGGCTGCTTACAAGGAAAAAAGAAGGAAAAAATATCATAGTGCACTGAAAAATATTATAGAGTTCTGCAAAATCAGTAAGTGAAGCGCTAATCTGAGGTGAGAGAAATTAGATTTTGTTCAAAATGATCAATGAGGTCATTCATTTCACATGTGTTACTGAAATAAATATGACTGGACAATAATGTTTGGCTCTGAATCAAAACACAATTGAGGGAGTGATGACTCGACTGTTAGTGTATAAAAAACCCTAGGGCTGTCTTCAACTAAAGACATTATTTTTCTAGTAAAGATAGATTAGTAGAGTAAAAAGGGGGCGTGGCAAAACTCCCCAAACAATGAAATATCTATAATCTGACCATATGTGATGCAAAAAACGGATTTAAATTGTACTAGGAAGCTGTATTTATAAGTATAAAGGCAGATTAAGCTCACGATTCACTCTCAGAACTTGATCTAACTCACGGTATGCTTTCTCCTTTCTGCTCTTAATAATCCCGATAAAATGATTTGTCAATGAACACAACCTTTTGGTCAAGAGGTATCAGTCCAGACGTGCCTGACGACTTAGGGGCTACTGTGGACAAAACAGGTGAGGAACCACTATTCTGTGATATTTACTATAGATCCATATAGTTCATAGTTTCTGCTCTGTCTGTTTGTTCTGCTCCTCAGTCATTCCAACCTCTGCCCTCCTCCTCACCACATCTCGTCTCATCTCTCCAGCTCAAACAAGAAAATGAACACTCGCCTTTTCAACCTCTCTCTATTTGCAGTTCCACGCCAAGGGGAAAATTTGCAAATCCCAAAACGCGCTGAGTGGTTCTTTTACGACTACATTTGGATGGCTGCGTTTTGCCGCTGTACGCTTTGTGCTTTGTTAGTATGGCACTCGGGCTGGAGACTGGAAGGTCGCCAGTCCAATTCCCAGGGAGCAGTTTGAAAATGTGGGTTTGGAGTGTGAATGAATAATGTGGCCTTGGTTCACGTCAGCACTGCAGCGTCCTTGGTAGCAACATTAAAAGGTCCTGCTTTGGACTGGTGATGCCGCCATAGCCAGCTCTGTCAGGTATAACATTTCAATTATTGATGTTGCATTCAAGGGCCTCGGGATGTTTCTGACTTTTTGATTGCTTGTTTTTGTGTGATATTTGCCGTGTTTAGTTTATTTTGCTCTTATGTGCACGGTGAAGCCATAAACTTGAAATGCAATTTAACTTTCCTGTCACCCACACTAGCATTAGCAAATAGACTGTGCCAAAATAAAATAAAAACATCTGTACTTTTGTTATAGTCTTAGCAAAATATACCTGTAAATGCATATCTCTTTAAAGTTATAGCGTGTAACTTTCTCGAAATGGCACGTCGTCTGCACAATTCCATGGAAATAGAATCTTAAAACCATACTCTGTAACATTTTCCATTTATGACATACTGTGGAATATTAGAGCCAAAATAAACAACACTGCCATGGAAACAAGCACAAGGCCAAATAAGACAAGCTCACTCAGACGAAGGACATGCCATCCTACATTTTTCAGTACAATAAACAAATCTAAAATGACAATAAAAGAAACAAGTCTGCTGAGTTCCGTGTTAGAAAACTGTGTCGCACAATGGGGGCTGACGTCCCCGTTAAGGTCATCACAACAAAGTGTCTGCACCGCCGATGGATAGCTACATCGCACACTAGCGAGCATCGAAATTTTTTTTTTTTTTCATTTGAGCTAAAACGACTACGCAACGCTGCCAAATCCTGCACTCATCACAAATGTTAAAAATGCAATTGGAGAACAAAGTAAGTAGAGAGAAGTGGGCGTACGTAGGTGGCAGTGAAAACAGGGATTAATCTGCAATATGGCGTCTTCAAAATAAGTCATTTAATATGAAACATGCGCAAATCAATCTTAATTTTGGAGTAAATGACGAGGGGAAACAACTATAACATGGTTAAAAGTCGATTTTGCATAATACTGTAGGTCTGCTTTAATATGTGTCACTTCTAGACACCTAAAAGTGCTGTTAATTCATTCTCACAAGTAAAATTTCTTTAAAAAAAAAAAAAAAAAAAAAAAGTTGGAAGTTAATTCATTCTCACAAGTAAAATTTCTTAAAAAAAAAAAAAAAAGTTGGAAGTAATATTTTAATTTTCACGAGTAGTATATGATAGATTATCTCATCGCATGGTATACAATTGGTTTACTCGCTGTGGTTTTGTCAATATCCCTCATCACTCACTAGTTTATCGCTTGCTGTGGTGAAAGGCGCCTACAGGGTTTGTATGGTGATGGTTCTCGTATTGACAGAACAGACAGTGAAGTAGCACAGATTTATAAGGTCTTCACAAAAGGACTAAGGCTGTCTATATGTCACTTTGTATCAGCTGTCTACTCACTCCCAAGAACTGGAAAAATCAATACTACCATGTACAGAGGCTATGAGGTAACAATGGGAGGTGTTTCTACTCAGTTCGGTCAGATATGGCATTGACGTATTTTTAAAAGAATTACCTGATTTTTACTGTGTTAAAAATGTGAAAACTAGTTTATTTTGAGGTAAGTAAGGTCCAAAGTTATTCCTCACTTACCTTATGTGTTCCGAAATATCCTAATTATTAACATTGATGGGTTTATAAGCACTTTTCACAACTTTAAGAGTAACAGTAATATGTTTAACACGCGTGAATGAAACAAAACACGACTCCAGGTACATTTTTGATGAGGAAACATAACATATATCAGAAAATGACATAACATAGACCGTTCAATGCCGTACTGCGGAACATTTCAGGCAAAGTAATAACATCTCCATGGAGAAGAGCAGGTGTTAGAACCTCCGCTAGAAAAGTTTAAAAAGAGTAAAAACCCAGAAGACCTTTATGAGGGCAACAGGTTGAGTAAAAGCTAACATCCACTAGCATGATAACCGCACACTTACTTAGTCTTTGCTAATAATAAGTTTTATAATAAGATGCAGACGGTACACAGCTGATTTATTTTAACCTCAAGAGCTGCTTATGTAATATATGTGCTGGGGCAAGACAAATTTTGCTCAAATAGAAAAATGCTTTACTGTTTTTTTTTTTTTGTTTTTTTTTTGTTTCAAATTCCACTGGTATTTAACATCATCAGTGTGGGACATATGGAGAAAATAACAACTGGGTCACAGTAACTCAGTTGGTAGAGTGTTTGTCCAATGATCTGAAGGTTGGTGGTTTGAATCCTGCTCTCAACATAAACATCATTGCTCCCACAAATGAATGCTTTTATTGTGTCCTTGAGCAAGAAACTCAATCTACCTTGCCCTAAGTGTCTGTGTATAATATCTGTGTGAGTGGTCCGTTGATGTAAAACACTCTGAGTGCCTTGAAAGTGGAAAAGTGCTGTATAAAAATGTGACCGTTTATCATTTACCCGTCTTAAAAAGGTGAAAAAACAGACATTTGTTTTCCTAATTTATCTTATACATTCCAAGCATCTTAAGTATCCACAGAGTTGACCCATCACGGTAATGCTAACAACAAGTAGCACTTCCTGATTCTATGACAACAAAACACTTTATAATTAGATATAGGCAATAAACAGAGGAAATATTTTGCTGCTTATACAATATATGTGTACTGGAGAAAATTTTGCTCAAATAAATGTGAAAAATCTGCTACAGGGCCTTTAACTATTCAAATCAAAACTGACACCATGCATTTCCACAGTGTGATCAGAATAAAATGACAAAAAGGCCCATATGACTGTATGAATATGGATGTGAGGCTCAGAGCAGGTTTCAATGCATTACAGATGAGCAAAACTATTCAGGATTACGCTAAAATGTTGTGAACATTCTCGTTCCAGTAAGGATTATACCCGTCATCTCAGATTAGACATGTAAACACAAAAGTTTGGAGATTTGCATGATAATAAATGTTACATCTTGTATATTTCTGTGTAAGAAGGAGAGTTAACTCAAAGCTTGAAATGTGTTCTGTCAGATTCTAATTTTTATGAGCGGTCGTTCTGATTGAAAGTTTGAAGTTTTCTTTTGTTCTAGTTTCTTGTCCCTCTGGCTTTTTTAAAACTAATCTCTAAAACATTATAAGAAATCTCTTGTAATATCAGTATGTATGTGTGTGTGTGTGTGCGTGTGCGCGTGTGTGGGTGTGTGTGTGTGGGGGTGTGTGTGTGTGAGTGAGAGATGTATTTATAACTACTGTATTTTCCAGACTATGCATCGTTCCGGAGTATAAGTCGCGTCAGCAAAAAATGTGCAATAATGAAGAAAAAAACATATATAATTCGCACTGGACTATAAGTCGCATTTTTTGGGGAAATTTATTTGACAAAATCCAACACCTAGAACAGACATTTTACCTTTAAAGACAATCAATAATAACAACAATAAAATAGAAAACAACAGGCTGAATAGCAGTACAGCACGCTAACATACCACATAGACAACAAACTGAAAACTGTCTGGTATGTTAACGTAAGATATTAACAGTTAATCAGATACGCTACGCTAATGTAACATATGCGGCTTGTCACACAAACACGAGAGACATGTGAGTTCATTTTGCTGAAGTTTAGTGTGGTCTTATTTCTTCATCACAGTTCACACCATAAAACTAGCAAACACTTAAAATATAACATAAGGTCTGGCTCATATTACATACACACAAAAAATTGCATATGAACGCATAGAAAAAAAATATATATACATACCACTTTGGCCTGCTAGTAAACAAACAGGTAAATTGAAACTTTATATTTTACTTTTCAATTGTTTCTTAAATAGTCCTCTGTCAGGTCAGACTTCACATTAATGTTAAAAGGCTGAACCAGAAACCAGGAAGTAGTTTTCTTGACCTTGAACTAGACATTTACAATATTGTGCCAAATGAAAAATGATCACCTTTATGGTCTTATAAAAATAGACCATAGATTAGAAATATAAATAAATAAGGGGAAATTAAATATGAAATGTATCAAAGAAAACAAGCCAAGTAAATGTTCTTACAGGTATTACAAACACACCGGTGCCATCTAGTAGTCAAACAAGTGAACTGTAACATGTATAATCAACCATTACATAACACATATTTATTAAACTAAATGAGGCATAGACAACAACAGTTAATCAGATAACTGAAGCATAAAAAACAATCTAACAAGTTTACTCTCGATCTCACGCCAAATCACTAAATCCATTGAATTCCTCATCCTCTGTGTCACTTATGAACAACTCTGCCTGCTCTGGAAATAAATTGTCATACTGGTACACAAGTCTAGAGTGTCCTTGCCTAATTGTCAGTGTGAGATTAACAAAGATGTGAAATTATATATTTTAATAATTTCATATATAAGTCACATCTGAGTATAAGTCGCACTCCTGGACAAACTATGAAAAAAATTGCGACTTATAGCCCGAAAAATACGGTACATGCTTTACAGTTATTTATTTATGTATTTCTGTGGCATTTCAACAGTTTTAAAAGTCTACTAAATTATGTTTAGTGTCATAAGTACATTACTCATAACTTTGCCAGTGTCAGTTCAGTGTTCGATGCATGACTCCTCTCCTCTCTGTCATATAGTGCTGTTTGACTGCTGCAGGCGCAAGGGCATCTGGCCATTTCTCAGCTTCATCTTAGTGTGTATGTGAGAGACTTTCAGCCAATCAGAGCGATGGAAATGTGAGGTACTGATTAGATACATGTGAAAAAAGAATGAAAAAAGTCCCACCCAGACATCAGCCTTCATGGTCGTGTGTGTGGGGTGGGGTTGGGTTGGACGAAGGTGATTGGCAGCTCTTATCTAAACTTTTGGCTCCAGCACTGATTGGCTGTGCCCATTTCAAAATAGCTCAGGAGAGACAGAGAGAGGCAAATTGTTTAGAAAGTTTAAGATTTGCTCATTTGGGATTAGACCCACTATCCTGTCAGCCCTGGATTAATCTGGTGTCAGGTTTTGTCCTGTTTTAGTTATGATTTAGTTCCAATTTAAACCATATTTAGATTTGCTTAGTAGCCTACTCTTTGGGCCTGGTTCAATAGCTGTGGTTGCCTACAGTTCCCGGTATAGAACTTTCTTGTATTCAACTGTGTTAATTCCACAGCGTTTATACCATTAATTAATATAGCAGGAAAAAAGACAAGGCAACAGAAGGGTCCTGAATCATAATATAAAAAGAAAAAACATAATGAGCTTCCCTTATTTGAAAGACCACTAGCAACGACTGATGTATTTTTAATTATTTAATGAAAGCATTTCCTGCAAGCATATTTTATTTAATACGTTTTGTTACTGCTAACAAAAGGAACTGGAGGACGTGTCTGGGGTGAGGGAAGTCTGGGAGTCCCTGCTTAGACTCCTGCCCTCGTGACAGGGCACCGGATAAGTGGAAGAAAATGGATGGATGGATATTGCTAAAATACAGAAATTTGTAATTCTGTTTGTAAAGTATTTCATACTACTACCACTACAACAACAACTACTACTACTGCCACTACTACTTCCAGTGCTTCTACTACTACCTCCACTACTCCTATTACTAATATTGCTACTACTTCCCCCTACAACTATTACAACTAGTAGTACTACTACAACTTCTACCACTACTAAAACAATAGACACTACGACAACAACTACTGTGACTACTACTACTACTACTACCACTTCAGTTGCTAGTAATACTAGTACTAGTTATTCTATTTTATTGTCTAAGCAAATTGCATTCTACTACTACAGCAACTACATCCACTGACACTATTACCACTTCCTGTACATCTACCACTGCTACTACTGCGTTTACTAGTATTGTTACTACTACCCCCACAACTATTTTACATTACTATTACTTCATGGGGCTTGAGTCTGAACCAGGTATCTTGTTTCTGTGAGTCAAGTGGAAAGCATCCCTCCCTCAACGGTGTGTCATGTTTCATTTCAGGTGAGACTCATTTGCATGTATCTCACATTCAGCTTTAGTGCAGAGCGCCTCCGGAATCACCACTCTCCACTCAAGGACAGGACACGGACACTCTGTAGGAGTGTGCAATTAAAAGATATTTATACAGATGGTACAGAGGGCACTGAAGAAAGACAGAAATCATTAAATACTTACTTCTATTAGACCATTTTCATGTTTCATTTGTTTTTTTCTTTCAACAAAAATATAGCCTACCTGGAGTGCTTAATTCCATTGCACATGTTTAAGTAATTGTAAAAACAGTTTGATATGGTAGGATATATTTTACCTGTTTTATTGTCCCTGTAGGGAAATTTATCATCTGCATTTGACCTGTCCTGGAATGCCGCTGGGGCAACCTGTCAGGAGTAGTGGGCACCGCAGTGCAGTGCTAAGGGACTCATTTCCAGATCTTAATAGGCTGGGTCAGGAGTACTGTAGCTAATGATTTGTAATTAGGTGGTAGTGCTTCTCCACGTAGTTAAAAGTCCATACCTTCAGACAGTATAGAAGAGTTACATAGTTGCAATTCTTAAAGGTCCTATTTACGCAAAATTGACTCCTGTGAGCTTTTAGTCAAGTTATAATGTTATTATTTCCTCAAAAACATACGTGAGTGAGACAAAACACAAATCCAGGTCTGTTTGTGGTGAGGAAACATTATAACATAAATCAGAAAATAGCGTAATATGGGCTTGTAAGATTATAAACGTTATCTGGCCTCTTACTAGCCCAGGAAAGCCGCACCAACAGACTTTCTTCACCTTTTAATAGACCACACCATCGCAGATCTGACAGAAAGCATCTCTCCAGGACAGACAAACTGAGGACATAACTGATATGGTTGTAATAATGCCGTGCATCAAATGAAATGGAGGTACAATATGCACCTGATAAGTGAGGGTGTGGTTTACAGCTCCTCACATTTTCTCCCCCTTCGGAAAACACGACCTCCTGCCTGTGGGATAGGAAGTCTGCCATGGCATTCTGCTTCCCAGGAACATAGCAGATGCTGAACTTGTAAGGCTGGAGGGACAAGAACCACCTGGTGATCCGGCTGTTGGTGTCTTTCTGACAACATTTTGGCAGTGGCTGACATTTTCTCTCGTCCCCTTTGGCACCTACTGTTACGTGGTTTGAAGGAGCCCACATTTGGTATATCAGACTCAAAAAATGATAAGTCAAACAGGGCATCCCAGATCACTTGATGCACTAGGTTTTCCACCACCCCAACTGTTAGAAGGTAAGTTTGGCCCGCCACCTCAAAATAAACTATGGCTAGAGCTAATGATCCCTGTGCACACAAGATAAGTCAAGGCCCTGTCCCACAATCTGGCCCAATTGAGGGATTAACTAAAGTTTGGACGCCGCCCGTATCAAGCAAAGGCTGGCTCCCCATTCACTTTAACCTCAGTAAGCTGCCGTTTGCCCTCACCTGAAACCTCCTCTCTTCCTGGTAGAAGTACAGTACAAAAATAAACTGATTCAGAATTCCTGGTAGGGCATTCTGGCTCTTTGTGACCTTCCTGACCACATGAAAAAACAAACGGGCGCTTAGCAGAGGCTATAACTTTGCTCGAGTTCACACTTTCCTCTCTAGACTTAGTTACCCCTCCCACCTGAACCCGGATCACCACCTACATCAAACCCCTCAGAGTTACCCTGCGATCTGCTGCCCCTGGACTGTGCATCAAACCTGAAGGTCTTTAGTCTCCGTCCAAACTCCACAAACTCAGCTGCTTCACATCCAGATGTGAAACAGCTTTGTTCTCCACAAACTCATCTGCTTCACATCTACGCTCAAATGTGGTGAGATACGTCTCAATGTCACCCCCCTCTTCCAACCTGGAAAAAGCTGACTGTGCCCAGCCTCTCAAGTGTGCCCTCGTAGCGTGGGGGACGCTGTTCCTGTTCTTCCTGTTGTCGATGGGGAGTAATAATGGAGCTGGGGCCTGCCCCTTGTTAGTGATGCGAGGCTCTCTCTAAGGCTGCTGACTTGCACTTTGATCTGCTGCCATCTCTCCTCTTCCTTCTTTGAGTCTTTGTTCCATCGCTTACTCAAGTCAGATTGAAACTTCAGACATTTTTTAAGCATACATACCTGAGTCTGTTTTGGCACCCCGTGTCCAGCCACAAGTTCTCTCCCAGCAGCTCCTTCCTCAGGAGCCTTCTCCACCCTGTGGGACTTGGGTGCCTTTTTGGGTGCCATCTCAGCCTGGTGATGTCCTCAGATTGGCATGATAATCTTGCCTCTAACAACAAATGTACAATTATAGATGTGATCTGGCCTTTTACTAGCCCAGGAAAGCTATAGCATCTGAGGGGTCAAAAAAACAAAATAAACTTTTGTGAGCTCTTCACCTTTTAATAGACCACACCATCACAGATCTGACAGACAACAGGCAACTTAATCAGAATTACACTGAGGACATAACTGATGTGGTTGTAATAATGGTGTGCATCAAAGGAAATATTTACATAAATTACATCTGCACACTGGAGGACTCTAAAATCTTCTGCAAGGTTAAAACATGACACAAAGTGCATAGACCACAGACATAACGTGTGGGTGAAATCTTGTTAATAAAAGAGGTAAGGAGCCTATTACAGTCATGATAGCACTGATGAGAAATGAAAAAGTTTGGACGTAGTCTATGTTGGTAATTCACTGTGATTTTTCTACTGTTGAAGAGCCGTAGGTCATGGGTGCATGGTGCAGACTGGCTGCACTGATTGGATGTTGTTAAGTTTATTGCAAGTGACAGGTGTAAATTTTGAACATGATGGAACCTTTTGATTTGAGGTTTTGGAGCTGTGACCTGACAAAAAGTGGTAACAGAATCATCCTGACCCCACAGGCATGAGGAGTGACACCACAAATGACCTCTACTCTGACCACACCTCCATCCGTTTAGTAACTTTTTACACAAGGAATACAATATAGATATCATACAAGAATCTACCTTTACAAGCTTTTAAATTTTGTTTATAGGAAATTGCACAATGCCACTGACCCTGACATATGTTGCTGTTAATTTTACAGAAAAAATGTCCAGACAATCAATCTACGAAACCGGTTGCTCATGTTTTAGCACAGTTCTACTTCCATTCCATTGCAGAATTTTGCTTTCAAATCTTATGATGAGATTTAGACTTGATGCTGCCCACCTTTTTCACTGGCAAACGTGAATAAGCAGATAATCCCAGTCCAGATTTATCTTTGAAGTCCTCCATCAGAGTGAAAAGAATGTGAAAAGAACATCTGCCGTTCATACTTTCAAACCCCATCATAGTATTAGGCGTAAGGCTGGAGACTAGAATGAGGGTATTTAACCAACAATCCACTGAGCCATGCATAAACTCCAATATCTCACAAACCAATTACCAAATACTTAAGTGGTTTGTGTGTATTCAGTCCAAACCCATAGCATGTGCTTCATTGGAGAAGTTGGTTGAGGCAGTACAAATGAAAAAAACATGAAACTGGGAAGAATTGTACTTACTACTAAAATTCATACCAGCTGTCAAGATTCATTTGTTGAATACCCAGGACTATGTCTCTTGGCTTGCCAGGGAAAGCCTTGGGGTTTGCCTAGAGGAGCTAAAGGAGGTTTGGGGGTCCCTGCTTAGACTGTTGCCCCATATAAGCAGAAGATGGATGGATGGACGAACAAATGGCTTACAAATCCCCTACGAACAATGCGCCGAGTTTGAGGCTCAAAATTCTCCTCCTGAGACCTCCATGTTCCTACACTGGAGTTAAGTGTTCCTTAAGAAAGTCAAAGAGAGGATATTATGCAAAATAAACTTTTTTGGAGCTTTCTACCGTGTTACAACATCAAAAACATGACTGGAAAGGTTTTATATGCCATCCATGCATGTTTCAGTAATTTAATGATCTCTCCTGGGCACTATCTGAGCCCTCATAGTTGCACGAACCTATCCAAAGCTCAGCCCACAAACCTGGGTCACCCATGAATATACATTCTACATAAATATACTACCTGAAGTAGTATATTTACTTAAACCTGAGGCAATGTGGGATCATGATGATCTAAATTTGTCGTAAAACATGCTGATTATGATCAATTGGGCCAGTTCACCTGAAGACCTGAGGGCCAATAAAAATTGGTCTGAGTGCCACATTTGGCCCCCGGGCCATAATTTGGACACACCTGTGCTAGAACTACTTCTATTACTTCAGCTACAAGTGTTCTACCCCTATCACTACTTTTATATTTCTATAATTTGTACCTGACATGTTTCCCATATATTGGAGCAAAATGTTCAATATTCATTCAATATTCATTCAATAAGCAGCTCTTTAGGTCAAAATAAATCCACCGTGTGCTGTCTGCATTTAATTTTAAATTGTTTTATTGTCCAGTAATTAGGAAGTGCACAGTTATCATGTAAGTTGTCATTAGCATTAGATGTCAAACTTCGCTCTGGTCTCTGAGAGTTGTGAAAAAACACTTATAAACTGAAGAATAATATTGGACCATTGCAAAACGTTTAAAATGAGTGTATAGTGCTATACTGCTATAGTGGCTTTTAATAGAGACAGTGTCCTTGGACCTATCTCCATCCTTCGGCCAGGAACAAAATTGCACTCGTTTCATTGGGTCATCTTCAAAATAAATACATATTTTAATTAATTATGTGTGGAACAATCCTCCCATCCTCTCAATCTACCGCCCCTACTCCCTCCACATGACCCGTGTGTATATTGTGAAATGGTTGAATTAGCAGGTCCCATAGAAAACAGGGGCCATCTTTATTTTTAATGACTCACAAATGGATTGGTCACACACTGATTACACACAGGAGGAAACAATATAACAGAGTAAATGAGAAACAATGGGACATGCTCCACACTGCAGTAATGAGGATTCTGATTGGATTTCATTGTTTACTAGCACCTTGTTATGGATCTATAGGAAAGGGTCACTGTGAGGGAAATGTAGAGAATATACAGCAGCTGATGGCATGGCAATGAGTTGTACATAAAAGTTTTTAGTCGTCTAACACTGACCAACTTTAAATAGGGGGAAAGAAAACAATCAGAAATACACTGAAAGTTCTAGAAGTCCTTTTTAAAAGTTAAGCATTCCAAAAAAGGAAAAATAAATGGCAACCATTTATTGACTTATCTAAGGTATTTTTATTTATTTATTATTATT
Organism: Periophthalmus magnuspinnatus; assembly: GCF_009829125.3. NCBI lineage: Eukaryota > Metazoa > Chordata > Actinopteri > Gobiiformes > Gobiidae > Periophthalmus > Periophthalmus magnuspinnatus. Next base: position 24,274,587 of record NC_047129.1, read on the forward strand.
ATTATTTTATTTATTTTTGCATAACCATGAAAAAGTGAACATATGTTTACATTCATTGTCCTATGTTTGATTACGCATAAAAAATAAAAAATAAATCACAGAGGGCCATAACAACAAAATGGCAGCTGTGGCCACACAAAATGATGTGGAGGGCCACATTTGGCCTGCGGGCCTTGAGTTTGACACATGTGTTTTAGAGGTTCTAGAGGTTTCAGATGAATCGTTGTAGTATTGGAGCTGGTACTGCGTATCAATTCTATTCCTTTGTATTGAAATTGAGTTTTAAATTTCATTATCGTGACAACACATTATACTACTCTACTGCACTATAATGATAAACACTAAACTTGAAACTACTAAAATCAAGTGCCACTTTTAATGCCATCCACTTGTCTCCTTTGAGATGTTATTACTTTTCCTAAAATGTTCCACAGTGTGACATTAAACCTAACTAAATTAAACCTAACTCCATGAAGACAACCAGGGCATATTACAGGTCAGCTTTGTGGAGTGGCAACCCCGCTCACAGCAACAATGCATGTTTTTCAAATGAATTTCGAGTAATGTCATCTCTAATTGAATAAATGCAAGATGCAAGATGGGTAACGACAGTGACACTTGGAGGGGCGTGATTGGGAGGAACGGCCTCCCCGATCTGAACCCGAGCGGTGTTTTGTTATTGGACTTCTGTGCTAGTCACAGCTTGTCCATAACAAACACCATGTTCGAGCACAAGGGTGTCCATCGGTGCACGTGGCACCAGGACACTCTAGGTCGGAGGTCGATGATCGACTTTGTTGTCATGTCATCTGACCTCCGACCGCGTGTCTTGGACACTCGGGTGAAGAGAGGGGCTTAGCTGTCAACTGATCACCACCTGGTGGTGAGTTGGATCCGCTGGCGGAGGAGGAAGCCGGACAGACCTGGCAGGCCCAAGCGCATTGTGAGGGTCTGCTGGGAACGTCTGGCGGAGCCCTCTGTCAGGGGGGTCTTCAACTCCCACCTCCGGGAGAGCTTCTCCCTGATCCCGGGGGAAGTTGGAGACATGGACTCCGAGTGGGCCATGTTCTCCACCTCTATTGTCGATGCGGCTGCTCGTAGCTGTGGTCGTAAGGTCTGTGGTGCTTGTCGCGGCGGCAATCCCCGAACCCGGTGGTGGACACCGGAAGTAAGGGATGCCGTCAAGCTGAAGAAGGAGTCCTATCGAGCCTTGTTGGCTCGTGGGACTCCTGAGGCAGCTGATGAGTACCGGCGGGCCAAGTGTGCCACGGCTCGGGCAGTCACAGAGGCAAAAACTCGGGGTTGGGAGGAGTTCGGGGAGGCCATGGAGGAGGACTATCGGACGGCCTCAAAGAGATTCTGGCAAACCGTCCGACGCCTCAGGAGGGGGAAGCAGTGCTTCACCAACACTGTTTACAGTGCGGGTGGAGAGCTGCTGACCTCGACTGGGGATGTTGTCGGGTGGTGGAAGGAATAATTTGAGGATCTCCTCAATCCCACTGTCACGTCTTCCGAGGAGGAAACAGAAACTGGGGACCCAGAGGCGGACTCGTCCATCACCCTGGCTGAAGTCACTGAGGTGGTTGGCAAGCTCCTCGGTGGCAAGGCTCCGGGGGTGGACGAGATCCGTCCTGAGTACCTCAAGTCTCTGGATGTTGTGGGGCTGTCTTGGCTGACACGTCTCTGCAACATCGCGTGGCGGTCGGGGACAGTACCTGTGGAATGGCTGACCGGGGTGGTGGTCCCTCTGTATAAGAGGGTGTGTTCCAATTACAGGGGAATCACACTCCTCAGCCTTCCCGGTAAGGTCTATTCCAGGGTACTGGAGAGGAGAATCCGACCGATAGTCGAACCTCGGATTCAGGAGGAGCAGTGTGGTTTTCGTCCTGGTCGTGGAACACTGGACCAGCTCTATACTCTCCATCGGGTCCTCGAGGGCTCATGGGAGTATGCCCAACCAGTCCACATGTGTTTTGTGGATCTGGAGAAGGCATTCGACCGTGTCCCTCGTGGTGTCCTTTGGGGGGTGCTCTGGGAGTATGGGGTCCGGGGCTCTTTGCTAAGGGCTGTCCGGATCGGTGCAGCGTCTGCAGTGATGCGGTCGCTGTATCGGTCCGTTGTGGTAAAGAAGGAGCTGAGCCGGAAGGCGAAGCTCTCGATTTACCGGTCAATCTACGTTCCTACCCTCACCTATGGTCATGAGCTCTGGGTAATGACCGAAAGGACAAGGTCGCGGATACAAGCGGCTGAAATGGGCTTCCTCCGCAGAGTGGCCAGGCGCACCCTTAGGGATAGGGTGAGGAGCTCGGTCACACGGGAGGAGCTCGGAGTAGAGCCGCTGCTCCTACACGTTGAGAGGAACCAGTTGAGGTGGCTCGGGCATCTGCTCAGGATGCCTCCTGGACGCCTCCCTAGGGAGGTGTTCTGAGCATGTCCCACGGGGAGGAGGCCCCGGGGAAGACCCAGGACACGCTGGAGGGACTATGTCTCTCGGCTGGCCTGGAAACGCCTTGGGGTCCCACCGGAGGAGCTGGAGGACGTGTCCGGGGTGAGGGAAGTCTGGGAGTCCCTGCTTAGACTGCTGCCCCCGCGACCCGGCCCCGGATAAGCGGAAGAAAATGGATGGATGGATGGATGGAAGATAGATACATTTATTGACATACTGTACCAGACAACATCTCAACATCTCCAACAAAGTTTAGTTATATTAAAAGATTTGGTTACTAATTGTATTACAGTAGTACACAACCTGTGAAAACTACATCACATACTTCACCCAGTAAACCGGCCTTTTTGAAATAACCATCATTTTAATACCATAAAAAAAATAATAATACTAATAATAAAGTTCTACTGTAGTCACAACTCAGCATTTCGTGTGGCCCATATTCAAACCCCTCAGCCCCTCAGGAATCTAAATTATCACTGTCATTATATTTAACATATTAATTCCTCTTTTTTCCAAGTTGGACAAATTCCACATAGCTGTATTCTTGTGGAGTTATCTGAAAGCTAAAATAAGGCCATCTCTTTAACTTACACAGAGGGAAACGTGGATGGTAATTACAAATCCTACTGGAACATTTCAAACTGTAAATTAAAAGATTTGGATCTCGGTTGGACTGATTTTCTCCTCAGCTGTGTGAGACCAAAGCAGTGGCGTTACAGTACTATTTTTTATTTAATTTAAAGGGCACAAGAGCACATAACGTTTACCGAATCAAGTGGAAAAGCAATTATCAGAAGTTCTTAGAAAGTTGAAGAGTCAGAGCGAAGTTGAAGTTACATAGAAGGAGCTGTAGTCATATATATATAAATGGACGTAGCTAACCCGCTAGCCGTTGCATTACAAGTACAACGCAAATGCATGCAAAGTGGTGCGTTCAAAGTCTGGTTATAATTGACTTCTATTGAATAAATGGTGGATCCTCTCGTAACTGCTGCTGACTCGTTATTCTGACAATAAAATGTTCGTAAGAGCCCGGTCTACATGATCCTGGTGTTTTTATTTCGCTATTTTGTTCGTAAATCAGGATATAAACATTAATAACAGACCAATCAGGTTCCGTCTTTCCGATTGCGTTAACTAGCATTAGCAACAGTTTTGATTGACAGCTATCACGGCTTGATGCCAAACCAACAGTGCAGAAAAGAAGGGTTGACTACATTCAACAACCTCGCTTCTGATTTGCTCTTTGGTTGCTATGATACGCATGAACAGACTTCCAAATATGGGTCTTTGTTGCAGATTAGACGCTATAACTGCTAGTCTCAATTAGCTTCCAACTGAGCACTCCCTTAGTCCACTTCTATTATACAGTCTAGGGCTGTCCTCAACTTTTTTGGGCTGGTGCACTGTTAGCATGCTAGTTGTTGTCAGCAATCACTTTATAGTCTCTAAACCTTGTGAAAAGAGCTTAGAAACTCACAGTGAATAAAGCTGCCATCATGTGCTATAGAGAAGATGGTAATTTCCACTTGTGAGTATATTTTATTTTTGTGCTTTTGTGGTCGTAGTAAATTGAAACAAGTCAAAAAACATACCTTATTTTGAGACATATACATGCAAATAGTAAAAAAGCTAATGATTAGAGCCACAGTATGGAAGGCAAGAAATGGACTAAACAATAAGCATGTCTTTTTTTCATTTTGGTAGTTTCTATTGCACTGAAAAACATTGAAAAACATTAAAAAACACCCAAACTCTGAGCAGGCTTGCATTTCCACAAACCTGACTCTTATCTGGCCTGGAAGAGGGACTCCTTCTGCTTGTTTCTATGGAAATGTTGTTCCTTTGGCTATAAACTTCCATGGAGAATTTTCCCAAAAAATGGTTTTAAGTGTCTTTTTCCATTGAAGTGACATGCCTGACACACTGTACCTTAAAAAAGGTGGAAATAGTGATGGCATTGAAATTAAATGACTAATGCTCCATGACTATGTAGCCCTCAAATCCACCAGCTGACACATGTAAAATACTTAAATCTCTTCTGTGATTTTTTTGCTACTGTCTGCCTAGTGAAAGGTCAAAGGTTATTTCATTCTGGCAACTTGGGTTTTAAAATGATTTGCCAGTTCACCAGTAAAAATTACAACATGAGGGGCCCTTCATTTCCCACACGGCAAGTGGTGCTTACCATAATTCCCATAGCACATGAAGGCAGCATAATAGGATGCTAATGCATTAGGAAAGTGAGGAATAAGTTTAAAGTGGTTGTTTTTGAAGCTAATAAAAAATTCTGTCTTCTGGTCAGTGTTGCTGGGCTCTGTGCCCTGAGTTTGACCTGAGCATTTTAGTGAAAAGAATAAGTGAGTGGGATAATGTATTTTATTGAAGATTTTAGTGTGTAAATATTAATGAAATAACTGGACTTTAAATATGTGGTTTTGTGCTGTAACAGTGAAATAAAACAGGGCTGGCCTGCTTTTGAATAGATATATATTTAGAATGGGTGTCTCATAGAGTTGTATCAAATATCAGACACTACATACTCATTTGAGCAGGTATGGCCACTAAAAAAGTCACTTTCACAGAACAGAAATTAACCTTTCCTGAATATCTTTAGAATGATCTTGAGCTGTATCAGATAAAGTATAAGACACACTGACCACATAGTGTACACCCTTTGACCACTATGGAACTTACTGGACGACTCAGGGATTACACAGTGGCCACATGGTAATATACAAGAAAGTAGAATGATTTAATGTTGAAAATCACATTCTGTTGTCTAAAGAAAGACTGTTTTGGTTTTTTTTTACTTTTTGTTTTATACATATTTTGAGTAGCAACACAAATACATTTCTTAACTTTTCTTTTGTGTATTCAGTTTTGTTTGCTCAAAGTCAAAGCTTGATCTCAAAAACTTTTACAGAAATGGTAAAAATAAATAAATAATATGAAAGGTACATTTCTTTTTCAGTACAGTTAAAAAAGTATAGTGGAATAGAAGGTACAGATATCTACTCTCAAATGAAATGAAGTAAAAGTAAAAAGTATCCACTTAAAAATTTTAAGTACAGATAGATTTACTTGAGTACAGTACTTTACTACTTTTACTTTGTTACCTTCCACCACTGCATATCGGAATAGTTATTGAGTATCGAGTCTATTCCTTAATATCAAAATCGAGTTGTTGATGGTAAAGCTAACAACTAGAATGCTAACACACACACATTGATTATTGGACAATGAGATGGTTTTTAATTAGATTCAGACAGTTCTCAGAGGATTTATTTTAATCTCAAGAGCCTCTCGTAGAATATATCTGTACAGGCTCAAATACACGGAAAATCAGGAAGCTATTAAACCTATTCATATGCACTTATCATCCAAACCACCTCTTCTTGAATAACTGAGTGTTTGTTCCATCTTCTCATTCAGTCAGTACTAAAAAATACATTCTGGGTTAATCACGTGTTATCTTAAAAGCACCATCTCCTCTTTATCAACGAGATCTGAGGGGGAAAAAAGACAATGAAATTTCCTAAAAAAATGTAAAAATAAAGTAACAGATGGAAAGAAAAAAACACTTGAAAATTTAGCGATTCATCGTAAGTGTCCTTCTTTTTCCTGAGTGTAGAGACTCTAGGACAGGGCTCGAGCCGAGCTCTGGAAATACCAAAGCCATTATGCCATTACCTCTGAGGCAGTCTGACCCGGCCTTCTCATTCATTTGCTTTTGAATTATTGAAGAGGTTTATTTCAGTGGGATAAGTTTGACATTCAGAAGTTTACTCTTAATAAGAAATATTAAAGACAGTTCTTGTTTTGAATAGAAGTTAAGGTGCAGTAAGCAGGGATGGGGCGTCTGCCATCTACTTATCTCTACTGCAATGAGAGAGCTTCACCCGGAATGTTCCACAGTATTAACATGATCGATCTCTTTAGAGACAAGCAAGCGGCATCATCAGGTCATGTTATAGGTCAGGTCTGCGGAAAGGCATCCCCACTCATCGTGGGAATGCATTTCCAAAGTATTTTTTGTACAATAACCTGTAATTGAATAAATGCACAAATACTGATATTAGTAGATATTATTAGCCTGACTAATAGTGTCTAATAATATCTGCAGCATAGGTGTATATATAAATGGACATAGCTAACCTGCTAGCTGCAGCATTCCAAAAAAGGGGGTGAGCGTGGGCACGCTTCAGGCTCCATTGACTATTGTTCCAGTTCACTTTACATTGAAAAACTCTCTGCAACTGCTGCTCTCAGGCTCATCATTTTGGACATCAAATGTTCATATTAACCCCCTGCTATATAATCCTGTTGGTTTTATTTGGCTATTGTGTCCATAAATCAAGATATGAACATTAATCAGACACCTTCTTTCCCCGAGGTCTCTCCTGCTGGTGTTAGCAACAGCTTAGATTGACAGAGTTGCTAAGCGCCCGTTCCCTGCTATTCGTACTCGCTATGATACTCGTGGTCTGAATTCCAAATATGGAACTCGGCTCCAAATTCACCTCTATAACCGTTAGCCCCGATGAGCTTCATTTGACTGGAGCTGAACGCTATGGATGACGTCACACTCCCTTAGTCTACTCCATTATACAGTCTATGATCTGGAGACAAGCAGGTGACAGACACCCCACCACAAAGTTACAGTGTGCCTCTTTAATGAACATATATTATGCAAAATGGACTTTTTGAGCTTTCAGTGTTATAACGTTGTTCCTTCATCAAAAACGCACCTGTAGTTCTATTCTGCTTCATTCACACATTTGGTGAACCCTGTTCAGTGAGTCCACTCCCTTTGAGCTTCAAAAACATGTGGTTTTGAATTTTCCAGTACTGTTACATTAAGAAGAAGTATTTTACACCATTTTTAAACCCATTAATGAAAATCGGAGCATTTTACTGTTATTACAACTGTGTGCTTCTGTTAGCTTCTGTTTCTTACCTCCATGGATATGCTGTTGTTGTGCTTGGAATGTTCCACAGTAATACATTTTTAATCTTGTTTATCTCCAAGAAGACAAGCAGGTGACACCACTAGGCCAAGTGACAGGTTAGATCTGTGGAGTAGCGACCTTGCACATAGAAAGAATGGATATTTTTACTTTTTTTTTTTTTTTTTTTTTGTAGATAGGTTTAGTGCCATACTGTGAATAATTCCAGGCAAAGTAACAATATATCCATTGGTGGCAGACCCCGCACCAGGACAAAAAAAAAAACCCAAACAAACAAAAAAACAGTGCATTTTTAAAGGAGGGACACTTATTTTCTTAGGTAATATTTTAGAATAACTACATTATGCTTATTATAATTAGCCTTAATGAATATGAACAAAGATGTAATTGACAAATAGTTTATTAAGAATGGGTCAGGTTTAAAGGTGCTGTACCTGAGTTTTAAAAAAAAAAAAAAAAAAAACCTAAAAAAACAAAAAACAAAAACATAATTAGTTCATTTTAAACAGTTTGCAGTGGTGTAAAGTTAATCTTCACTTACCTTATGCATTCTGCTGTTCACAACTTTCAAAGGCCAGAGTGGAGCTTTACCATCATGATGCTACAACAACAACTATCATGCTAACTTGCACTTCCTGATTGTCAAACACAAAACACTTTCTAATTAGATACAGACAGTACACAACAACAGACGTATTTTGACCTCAAGAGTTGATTATACAAAATATCTGTACTGGGGCAAGACAAATTTTGGTCAAATATGTGGGAAAAAGTTGCGTACAGGCCCTTCATCACAATAACTCTAACTCCGAAGTACTTGCCTGAAGCCTGAATCATTCTTAAAAAACTATTTGTTCTTCATGAATTAAGTATTTGTTCATGCTTTTGAAGGCTAATTAAGGAGCAGTTTTTATAAAGTCATACCTTTCCTTTAGCCTAGTATTATTTTCTTGACTAGTCCAGAATCATCTCTCTGTATTTTTTTATACAAATGGATATCAGTCTGGTCCTCACCTGTCAATCACGCTGATCTGAACCCAGAGAGATTCCCCAGTGCCCAGACTTACATCTAAAGTATTGAAAAAGTGTGTATTCTGGATCCCAGGCAACAATCCCATACAATTTCTGCCAAAAAAGCAGTTTCTTTATAGCCTTAAATTTACCACTGAACTCCGCGTTCCAGACTCGCTTTTCTCGTCATCTTTTTTTTGTCAGTTGATAAAATGGTTGTCTCCCGTTAAACCGCCCCAGTGGTTTATAGAGCAGTCACAGTGAGTGTCTTTGAGAGCAGGGATAAGACTTAAGACCTGAGTCCACAGTTTTAGAGAGAGCCCCATCCCCACCACAAATCCTACAGTCCACAGTCCACTGGTCCACTGAGCAGGAGAGCGAAGGATCACATGACGCACACCGAGGCAGCTGATTGGACAGGCTAATCCACGAACGGAGACCAGCATGCCATGAAATTATGTTTTTAATCAATATCTGTTGATTTGATGTGATGGTTGATCCTAATAACTGTTTTACTAATTGATTAATCATTAAAGGAGACTAAACACTCGGAAGTGCTTTCAGTCTCCTTTAACTTGTTGACAGCGCTGCAAATCCTCGCCCTTTTTTCAGTGAGTTTCATGATGAATTCTTCAGGTTTTCACCTCACCAGATTGCCTTGACTCTTGACATTTCTTGACCCTGCCAAGAGTGCAAAGCAGTGATCAAGGCGAAGGGTGGCTATTTATTTTTAATTTTTTTTTTTTTTAATCTAAAACAAATGGAGTTATTTTGAGTTCATTTTTTGTTCGCTATATTCGTTTTGCTGCAAATATTTTATGTTTTGTGCTTCAACCACAATACTGATCACATTTTTTTGGAAAGTAAAGGCCATTTTTTTAAACTAAACTAAACTAAAAAGGCTAGTATGTGGTTGTAGTCAACAAGTTTTCACCTTATGACCAGAGGGTTGCAGGGGGAAGAATTGGTCTTGATTGTCATTGTGTCTCTGAGCAAGACACTGCAGCTTCATTGGCAAGAACTAGTGTGTGTCAACTGGCAACCCTTAAGAGAAAGGAAGTAGTCATGAATTAATACAAATAAATAAATCAATAAATACATGAATTTATATATTTATATATATATATATATATATATATATATATATATATATATATATATATATATATATATATATATATATAATGAATAAATAAAGAAATACATACATAAAGAAATAAGTACAAACTTAAAGGTACGGTATGTAACTTTATGAAAGTCGCAAGTCACCTGCTTGATTCTACAAAAACAGAAAGTTAAATCCATATTTCAGAACGTTCTCAATGTACCTAGATATGTTTTATGCCAAACTGTGGAATATTATAGCCAAAGGAACAACATTTCCATGGACACAAGCAGAAGTCAGGTTTATGGAGATGGCTCACAGATCGCTCACAGTAAATAAATACAACCAAATTTTTTTTTAAAATACAAAAAATACGAAAACGCTTTTATCCTTATCCTTTCAGTTGTTATTATATAATTAAAATGCATAAAGCTAATTAAACAGTCCATTAGATTAACCTTTAATTAGTTGGACTTGATGAATTAGTTGGACTCGTAGTGAAATTACGAGTATTGTGTTGATACTTTGTAGTGACTGTATGCTTCGGGGGCCTCTACACACATGTTGTTCAGGTATTTTCAGCGGTTACCATGGTGACACAAAGCACACATTAGCAAACACTGATGGAAAGTTGTTGTAACATTACCTGAGACGGCCTTGTTTACCGGCACATACCAGCTCACCTGTTTTACCTCAAACTAAGTCAGTTCTTTAGGTCAGACTGGGCAAAAACAAAGTTCAGATCAAAGACAGAGTTTCAGACAGAGCAGTGCCTGCAGTTAGCATCACACCCCCAGAGAATGTTGACGAGATCAGTGGAAAAGCAGCAAACTCTCTGTAGCCATCCCTGTAAGCAAAAACACAGTTGAAAATGTAGCTTATGTCTGTACCATTTATGACCTCACCTTTGTACTTAGCAGCAAACAGATCTAATAGAAGAAGAAGAAGACACGTATCTGTATTCTCTCTGTGGCCTTTGAATGTGCGACTACAAGGTGTACTTTGGTAATTGCTCTAATGCTTTTCAGTCTGTACAAAGGGGACTTACTTGAAATAGCAATTGTGTAGATGGTTTGTCAAGCTTCTTTGGAGGTTTTTTATCTATAACAAGCCCAAAAATAGAAGTGAAAAAACATCAGAGAACTAAACCACATATATTTAAGAACGGGGTATTAGGGGTATTTTACTTCTATGGGGCATTAACTGCTAGCACATAACATATTTATATCCCCATGTTGATTTTTTTGTTGCATTATTTGATTGTTTTGAAAATGCTGTATCCTGAAAACAACATATTAACATGTTTTTTAAGTTTAATTTTTATTTTTGACGCTCTGAGTTCGCCCTCCCCTTGCTCTCCGCGCTAAGTCACTCCCCCTTCAGCTTGCAGGTTTAATTTATTTTTGCCTAATCATAGAGAAATTTGACTTGGAGCAGGGGTAAATAGCATTAGCACAGAGATAAGACGTGACATAAAAAATAAAAACTGGACAAGAACTTCATCCGTTTCATGGACTGGGGCACGAACACATTTTTATGCCGGTTATTTTTATATAAAGCAACCCTGAATTTCCGCCCAGACTGCAGGAGTTCATACTGTGTGTTGAGAACATGAGAGGGATCTTTGATGATCTTCAGCTGAAACATGGTCTGTGGTCCGGTCAGATTAAACACACCCATGATGTTTCCAGCCAGACATGTTTTCTGAGAACAAGGTTATAATAACTCCTCTTCAAGGACTAAATGTAAGACATGATCCCGCAAGGACTAATCCAAAGGGGATCCCAACTTGACTGAAACGGGCACAACAAATTCTAAAATTCTAATACCTCTGTGCTCTCTGGGGTTCTTCTGTCAGGCCAAAGCTGCTATAGCTGCCACACCGTCAGACAGCAGAAATTTACAGCATCTAATTACAAATGGTAGCTTTAATGCCACAGTATGTAACTTGTTGCCAATAATAAATAAATAAATAAATAATAGTAAATACTTTTTTTTTTTTTTTTTGGTTGAGCTTATTGCACTAAAAAACATGCATCCATATTATTTTCTTTTTTTATTTTATTCATCAAAAAAAAAAAAAAAAAAGAAAGAAAACAGTACAGTACAAAACATAACAGGACTTGACAAGAGATAGAAACATGCACAAGAGACAAAAACAGACAAGAAAATGATAAACCTGGTACAAAGCATAGGACAAGAAACAGAAATAAAACAATGATCAGAGCTTGGGGCGGGTCGAGGGGATGGACTGGGGTCTTCCAATGAGCTAATGTTTTATTATTGAGCAGGTAAAATGAATGAATGACTGAGTATAGTTATGAAGTTAAAACTACTTTTGACATTCAGTTTCAGGGTTGAGTCTCCATTCTCTTTTATTATTTTTTTTTCCTTTTCCTTTCTGCCCTTTTTTCCTTCCTTTCTGTTCTTCCTTCTTTTTTTCCTCTTTTCCATTCTCCCTTTCTTTTTTATCTTCTTTTTTTACCTTTATTGGAATGTTCTGAAGTATAGTTTTAAAGCAGATTTAATACGCAAAATTGACTTTTCACAGCTTTTAACCATGTAATAACTGTTTCCCCTCACCATTTACTCACCCAAATTTGTATCTGGAGGGATTCGTGCATATTTGAGCAATCTTTAATCGCCGATCAATCCGTTTTTACCGCCACCGGCACCCGCCCACTCGCCCACTGCTGTCTACTTACTTCGTTCTACAGTTTTATTGTCTTAATCAGTGATACACATTGGATTGGGCAGTGTCGCATAGTCATTGCCCTCGAGTCTATGTACTGTATGTCCCCCACGCTGCCACACGACAATTCTCCAAAAATACACAAAGGCATGAAACAAAACAATACATGACATTAGCCGGACGGACGCTGATTGTGTTGTGTGAGAAGTGAAACTCATAAAACATGCCAATATGTTGTTTTCAGTGAATATATCCTTTTCAAAACAATAAAAGGTAACGTGGTGATCTAAATATGTTAACAGCACTCGTAGAAGTAAATTGTGACCTCTTTAAGGACTAAATGCAAGTCATGAAGGACTAAAAAGGATCCAAACATTTAAACCTTCCAAAAATGTCAGGCCACATAATCAGACTGCAGTACCATAGACAGTGGTGATATGTTCAACAAGATCAATCTAAATAGAAACGGTAGCTTTAAAGCAACAGTATGTCACTTTTTCATCAAAAAAAACAAAAAAACAAAACAGTAATTTGTGTTAGTCTTCTTTTTCTTTCTTTTTTTTTTCATGCAGGTGATGTGCCACTTCCAAAAATTTACATAGTTCAGTGCAATACTGTGTAACATTCTAGTTAAAATGATCTCCATGGAGAGAAGTTTTTTCCACTAGTTATGTTTTATAGTGCGACTTTATTTTATTTAATTATTTTTGGGGAATATCTCGAAAGAATCATGAATGTGCATCAAAAATCACATGTAAAAGGACTGCACAATTGTTCGCACAACTACAGAAACATACTGAGATATTATTTGAAAACACAATTTGCAATTCTTCCAAACAATATCTTGTCAACTGAAAGATGAATACCTGTATCATGTAACCGAAGTGGCAGGTTTCAGTGTAGACATCTTAAATTAAGCATAAAATCCAATCATTACGCACGACAGAAATCAAGTTTTATCACATTTTAGTTGACTTTTTTTTTTTTACACCTAGACGCCACAGTCACATGATCCGAAAGCAGTGAGCCACATGTCCGAATCTCTCTTTGAACAAGTGCACTACTGAGTCCGCTAAAGAGTGCAGGCCTGCGTAGTGAATGAGGGGTTAGGGGCTGAAGGGGACATTTGGACACAGCCAATATGATCAATAATTCAATACATTGCTTCTAAGTTCATGACTGTTATTATAACGCGCATCCAAAATGGGGACACTAATAGTCAGTCTCGCTTTGCATCACAACAGCTGAACTCTGAAATGTCCTCTGCGTTCCAGTGGGGCGCGCACCACATTTTGACACGCGGGCACATTTCAATGGCAGACTTGTTGAACATAGTGATGCATTCAGAGTGTATTTTATCAGCCGTCTGCCATGTTCTCCTCTGCCATTTGCTCTGGCCTTTACTACGGCCAAAAAGTCACTCCGATTTTTTCTCTCTCTCTCGCTCCATTCTTACACTGTTCCTTTTTTTTGTCTCGTTCCCTTTTCTATCGCTCTCGCTCTCCCTGTCTTTTCACGCTTTCCTTACTTACTTCTCTTCCTCTCTCTTTGTCCACCCCTTCTCTTTCTCTTGCTACATTTTCACCACTTCACCACTTTGCAGTTTCTCTAATTTGCAACCCCTCTTTTTTTCTCTTGCTCCATTCCCCTCGCTCCCTGTCTCAACTTCTCCCTCCATGTTTTTTCCTCCACTCTCCCGCCCTCTTTTTTTCTCTCTTCCTTCATATCACCGTCTCCTTCCACAGTTTTTTCTCTCCCTGGCTCCCCCTCTCCTTCCATACAACCCTCTTTCCCTCTACCTCTCTCTCCCTCTCCCTTTATCCTCCTCTCTTTCCATCAATCCCTCGCTCCCTATCTCAACTTCTCCCTCTATGTCACTCCCACTCTCCCTCCCACTCTTTTTCTCTCTTCCACCATACCCCCATCTCCTTCCAGTTTTCTCTCTCCCTGGCTCCCTCTCTCCCTTCCTAACCCTCTCTTTTCCTCCACCTCACCCTCCATCTTTACCCCCCTCTCTTTCCATCAATCTCTCTCTCTCCATATTTCTTCTCACAATTCTCTCTCTTTTAGTCTCTTCCTCCATACCCCATCTCCTTCTACAGTTCTCCCTCTCTCCCTCCATACCCCCCTCTTTCCTTCCTCCTCTCTCCCTCTACATTTATCCCCCTCTCTTTCCATCAATCCCTCTCTCTCCCTGTCTCCCCTTCTCCCTTCATGTCTCTCCCTTCCACTCTTTTTCTCTCTTCCTCCATACCCCATCTCCTTCCACAGTTCTCACTCTCTCTCGCTCCCTTTGTCCCTCCATACCCTCATCTTTCCCTCACCCCCACTCTCAATCCACATTGATCCCCCTCTTTCCATCAATCCTGTCTCCCTGCCTTCTCTTCTTCCTCCCTCTTTTTCTCTCTTCCTCCATACCCCCATCTCCTTCCACAGTTCTCTCTCTCCCTCTCTCACTCCCTCTGTCCCTCCATACCCCCATTTTTCCCTCCTCTCTCTCTCATATTTATCCCCTTTCCTTTCCATCATCCCGTGCCTCCTCCCCTTTTCTCCATCTCCATCCCTACCTCTCTCCCTTTCTCTCTCTCCCTCCACATCCCCCTCTTTCCACACAAACCCTTTACCTCTGCTTCACATTTTGTCCGCTCTCGGCCCTTAAGTCTCTATATCCAGGTGTGAAGTTTGCTCTGTTTTTTTCATTAGCGTGTGGATTGAAAGGAGATGGGGGCCGGCGCTGGGAGCCTGCGGAGCTGTGATGAGTTCATGCATTTGAAAAGGGCCTTTGTCGCTCGGGAATTAGCACTCTACACATGCACCGCTCCAAAGTGCACTCCGCGTCATCTGAGCTAGAGCCGAGAGACTGGGATCTGAGATAATGTGCGTTAGAAAAAGCCAAATAAAAAAAAAAAAAAAAAAAAGAAGGTAAAAGTAGCGTAGAGATGAAAGAGCGGATTGACGTGGTAGTACAACATTCTAAACCGCTGAGAGTTTAAAGGTCCTATATTACGCAAAATTGACTCGTGAGCTTTAAGTCATGTTATAATGTTGTTACTCGGAGTTGTGTTTTGTTTCATTGACACATGTTTGAGTAAGCTGTTATTATGTCTGTCTACATTTCCAAAGCTCAAAATGCTCTGTTCCACCTTGTGATGTCATGAAGTGGTAGTTTTCCAATTAGCGGCTACATTTAACATTTTGTTCAGTAGAGATGGGCGATTCCAGTGTTGAAATTATCCAAAAGTTTCCAGTGAAAGTGTATGGACTTTGACAACATGGTGGAGCACTTCCTGTTTTACCACATGATGACATCACAAGGTGGAACAGAGTGTTTTCAGTTTGAGAGAAGAACTCAGCCTAAATATGCAGGATATCTGTGTTAAACATGTGTGAATGAAACAAAACACAAACTCCAGGTCTGTTTACGATGAGGAAACAACATTATAAATAACAAAGTAAGAGAAGAAAATAGCACAATATGGGACATTTTAAGCTACAGTGCATAACTTTTTAGCCAAACAGACTAAATAAAAGCATGTTTTTGTTTGTTGTTTTTTGTTTTGTTTTTGTATTAGTTTTGTGTGTGTGTCTGCTTATTGCACTGAAAATCTTGCATCCTGACACTTTTTCCCTTTCACCCACTCTCTCTCTTCCTCCCTTGCCTCTCTCTTACTCTCCTCTTCCTATCCCAAACTCTCTCTATTCCTATCTCTTATTTTATTTTCCCTCTCTCCCCTTTTTCTCTCAAAGTCCCCACTTTGCCATATCTAACTCTCTTTCTCTCTCTCTACTCAGCTCCTTTCTCTCCTACGTCCCTCCTTATATCTCTCTCTCTCTTTCCACTCTCCATCCTTATTTTCTTTCTTTCTTTCTTGCAGAACATCCTAAAGTTTGGTTATAGTTTTCTATTTCCACAGAATCATGCAGAAACATACATTCTATACCTTTAAATAAGACATTTATTTTTACATTTTATTCTGTTTTTTAGGAAGAAACTCAATACAATCACATATGTAGATGATTGTTGTTGTTTTTTTGTTGTTTTTTTCACTGTAAAACACAACATTGAGCTAAATTGACCTACTATTGAACTGATTGACTTCTTGTTCAAAACTAGAGGGAATATTATGCAAAATCTACTTTTTTGAGCTTTCTACCATGTTATAATCATAAAAAAAAATGCCTGAAGAGGTTGTAGATGTCATCCATGAATGTTTAAGTAATTTAGTGATCTCTCATAAGAACTTTTTAAACCCTGTTTGTTGTTCGCAGTACAATACTATCCAAAGCTCAGCCCTCGCAAACCTACGATCACAACCATGATCCCGCACTTCCATTTCCCTGGTGTTGTATTTTGCATAATAATTACAATGTTTTTCACAATTTGCAACTTTAAAACAGCTTCTCATTGTCAAACTTCTACCCAGCCATTGTGAGGGACATCACACGGAGACAATTTTAAAGTGCCAGAGTCAGGACTTGAACCGTTGACCTTAGAAGTGGTTTGGTATATCCACTACACTACAAACCTGGACTTCTGGAGCTGTTGGTTTCGGTTAGGCTTCACCGCTAACACAATTTCAACTCAGGTCAGCTGTGAAGAACACTGCATGCTGGGTATTAAAACTGTCAAGAGCGTGTTCTGAGCAGGATTCGAATCACAGCCTTCAAGTGTGTTACCCATCACACCAGCTGGGGGATTACTTATCTTTCACTCAATAATTGGTCAACTCTCTGTGGACTCTGCCCTACATGAACCTCAATGAAAAGTTTGGACGCATAACTTGAAATCTGGTTGTCTCACAGTAACAGATTTTGAAGTAAATATAGATGATAAACGACAATATTGAAACGATAACCGAAAAGCAGATTTAAACCACAAAAACTGTTCTAAATCTACAATATCATTGGCAATAATAAATAGCAGAATGAAAAAAGTAAAGTAAAAATTCAACCTTTTACGGCTTAGATCTTATCCTATTGCCAAAAATAAATAAGTAAATAAATAAATAAATAACCAAAGCATTCTCAGTAGTTGTTATTTTGAAGGAAGAGATTGCAAACCAGGTAGAGAGTTGAAAGAAGTTGCGTGTCCAGTACTATAGATAGGTACTATCTATAGAATTCAGGTCCTATAAGGATTTAACTCATTTTACACACTGTCTGTACAAGGTCATAAATGAATATACAGTAGCTGTTTATAGTAAGGTAGAATACGTCACTTAAAGATGCTTGCAGTCACTGAAAAGAGGCCTCCTGTCAACCTGAAGATGAAAAGTTGAGTCATGTGACCATAGTAACAGGTTCCAGCGCAGACATCGTAAAATAAGTATGTCACGTTCTTATAAGTTCGCCTCAATGTTTGTAACACATAGTATTCAACACAAGGTTTAAGAGTAAAACAAATAAAACAAAAATCATGCTTTCAATTCATGCGTGCAATGTAAAGGTACGCACGATAAATACTCAGACAAGCCTCATCACCTCAACACCTCATCAGAAACTTGCTTGAACAGATCATACAGGGTGGCCCAAAAGTCACTGACACTTTTAAATCTTCAATAGCTGCTATAATTCTTAGGTTATACTCACCGAATTGTAGCAGTAGGTTAAACTGATCCTTCCGAGATTTTTGGCAATAATACGGTTATAATTGGTCACTTACACTTGAACTCATCACTACGTAAACTAGGGGAAGTAAAAATGACCACTGAATAGCCCGATCCAACACACTTTGCTTAACATTTGAAAGCATTTCTGGGCTTATGGCTCTTATTTGATCCTCGATATTACGTTTTAAGTTGTTTATTGTCTGAGGTTTATTCACAAACACCTTTTCTTTAAGATCGCCCCACAGGATGAAATCAGGACTAGTCAGGGCTGTGGAGATCACATACTGCCCCCTGCCTTTGAAAACAACTTATTATTTCTTTAATGGCATTTACACTCGGGGCATCTCTGGTATTAAAATGTCGACTGAATTTGACCCATGTGACTCAAAGTACCACTGTACAATGAGGGTTCGTTCCTCGGTGCTATATTTGCTCATATTAATGTCAGAAGGGTAGTTCTACGGAAGGGCGGTTCTAAATGCTCTGAAAAAAATAAAAGAAACATATTTAGAAACAAAAGAGTTATGAATTTTTTTCAACTGTCAGTGACTTTTGGGCCTTTTTGTAGATGAACCTTCCTTACAATTAGCAGTAAGATCCAGTGCAATGCTCCGCCCACAAAGCTATGTCATCCATGCTCCCACACGACAATTCTCCATATGTAAAAACATGATACAAAACATTATGTGGAGTAGTTTTATTAGCGGGATGCACTTTGATTGTGTTGTGATTGCGCTCTGAAGGGGGAGTGACTCCGAGAGCAAAGGGACGGTAGCAAAACATGTCCCAAATATATAGCATTTTCAAAACAATAAACTGTAACATGGTGATCTAAATATGTTACGTGTTAGCAGTTAATACCCCATAATAAAACACCCCTTCTTTAAGTCTTTAGATCGATATTGTGATTTTAAATGTGCGAAATATAACGAAGGTCATAGATTACGATTATATAACAGACATAGACACAATATGACTTCTTTAACACAACCGTAACATCCCCATTAGAGTTTTTCTCCAAAGTTGACTCTCGTCCAAAGTCGACCCTTTAGCCAAATGGACTCTAATAGGAAGTAAAATTTCACGCCGCACAAGACCTCACAAAAATACTTCTAATATCGCGAAGAAAGCTGCCCCCATCAACATTCAATTTGGCTTTAAAGACTGAGAGCGCCTCCTTATCGTAAATAGAAAATCTGTGTGGAGAGAATCCATTAGCGCGCAGGGGTTTTGATAGAGAGCAGGACTGATGAGCAGGACAAAAACCCAGCACGGAGGACAGAAGAGGATCAAACCTCTCTCTCGCTCTTTCTGTCTCTGACTATGTCTCTCGTTCCCTCTCTCGCTCGCTCTCTTAGACTCCTGTCGGTAAATGAAAAAGGTGAGGCGTTTTCAGAAGCTACTGCTGAGTTGCTGTTCGATGCATTATTTGGTTCTTTTGAGTCGTCACGCGATTAGAGCGCTCCTGGAGCTGGGGTAAAAAGGGGGAGAGATGAAAGAATTTGAATGGCTTGAGGTTGGATTTCATAAACATCACCTATATGACCCTATTAGATATGAAGTAAGTGCAAATAATGATTTTAGTGGTAACAACTGTAGTGTTTGTTTATTCTTTTTTTCACATAAATAAGAGATAAGATTTTTATGTAAGGTAAAAGGTAAAAGTTCTTTCAATTTTTTTAGGAATCAACTTTGTCACGACCACAGACTGTATAAAGACTTGAATTATGGGACTCTGACGCCACCCATAGCATTTGGCTCCAGTCAAATGAAGCTCCCTGAGGTTCGCAGTTACAGGGGTGAATTTGGAGCCGAGTTGCATATTAGGAATTTCGACCGCGAGTATCATAGCAACCAAAGAGCCAATACGGAACGAGGATGCTGAAGGTGAAGTCAACGCCTCTTCCTGTCCGCACCGCTAGTTTAGCAGGAACCGGGTTCTTATCAATGCTGTCGATCAAACCTAGTGGGAGCGACCTCGGGGAATAGGCTCCTGATTGGTCTGTTATGAATGTTCATATCTTGAGTTACGGACACAATAGCATAATAAAAATACCAGAGCAGGATCATGTAGAGCGGGTTAATACGAACGTTTTAAGACCAAAAATGAAGAGCCTGACAGCAGCAGTTACAGAGAGAGGGGTGACACTTTTCCAATGTAAAGTGAATTGGAGCCAGAGTCAATGGAGCCAGAAGTGCACCCATGATCACTTCCTATTTGGAACGTGGTGGCTAGCAGGTTAACTATGTCCATTCATATATAGAGTCTATGGTAACGACAGGTACGTGTGTCAAGGATGTTTTTGTTTTTTTACACATTCAAGGTACATCATGTTTAACTAAATGTTAGATAGTTAAACATTTCCTCTTCCACTCATCCTTCACTCCTCTGCTCATCCTCTACTCCTGGATTCTCCCTTCAACAAGTGCTCCACAGTTGCGTTGTGAAGAGAATGTACTAGGGGTGTTGTGCACTGGCTTTTGTATACTGGCACTAGCTTTTATTTACAAAAAAAATACCGAATATGTCCAAGTCAGGCACAAGCGGAACTAAAATCCTACAAATAAAGTTTTGGCCAGCTAAATTGTCTGGTGTTGAGGTCCGTCTCTGTTTTCGGTCTACCAGAATCAAGGAAATCAAAGGTTCCATCTTGATACAATAGAGTGCCATTGGAAGCATACTGTTTTCCCACGTGTATCTTTAAAATCAGTCATACCTGAGGTTAAAAAAGAAACTGTTTAGTGCTTTGTTTGGCTTGACATGAACAAACCATGCTTCTTGACTGATTGGTTCATTTGCACCTATCTGAAATTGGGAAGATATTGTTCTACACCCATGCGTCTAAGTTAGCCTGTTTTTGCTAAAATCGGCCAAAGTACGTCCATCTCCGTCGCTATGTTTGGTCGCTTCCCCTTCAGCTTTCCCCCAAACCCCAATGCTGCTTTGTGATTGGTCTGAAGCACTGGTTAACTGGGCATTCCACAGCATCGTGAGAATCCATTTTTGCAAGACAGATCACCAGATTCCCTAACCCTAACCCCCCCTTTGTTCCCTGGCTGTTGAATTTGTTTGTGGTCAGCTATGGAGCACACTTGTCTAATCTGTTTATTCATTTCTTATTCTGCAATTTCATAAAATCGCACCTCTGGGATAACACCAGTTTAAATTTAACCAAGCACACCCACTCCTCAACACACATGCACACACATTCGCACATACTTAGGCGGTGACAGAGCACAATGGCCGCTGCAGGCCTTTCCTCTTTTATCCAAATCTCGTGTCAGCTGCAGCTCCTCGTCTCTGCAGAGCCTCCACAAATTATCTTAAATAACCCAGAAACTTTGCCTCTAACTGCTCTTTGTCACCAGAACAATGATCTCATCTGACAGCACAGGTGACCAAAAAGGAGGGCACCCCGGGCTATGTGGCGGGAGATTAGTCACCGAAAATCTGCATGTAAACTTGGCTCAGAATGACAAATGTGCTGATTATAATGTTTTGTAAAGCACTTTTCGAAGTAGAATTTTGTCCTTATTCATTCAGTGCTTTGTCTCTGTCTGAATGCTGCAAAGGGAATAGTGTTTGCCAAAGTCATTCCGATTGCCGCAAGATCACAAACATCAAGTCAGATTGTACAGAGTCATATTGTACGTAGTAATGCTACCACCAAAAAAACAAAACAAAACGCTTTTAGCTTTGATTACGTCATGCATTCACTGTGGCATTGTTTCGATTTCGCTTCTGCAACGCCACAAGATTTATTTCCATCCAGTGTTGCATTAATTTTTCACCAAGATGTTGCATTGATGATGGTCGAGTCTGACCGCTGCACAAAGTCTTCTCCAGCACATCCCAAAGATTCTCAATGGGGTTAAGGTCTGGACTCTGTGGTGGACAATTCATGTGTGAAAATGATGTCTCATGCTCCTGAACCACTCTTTCACAATTTGAGCCGATGAATCCTGGCATTGTCATCTTGGAATATGCCCCATTGATGGAATAACCTGGTCATTCAGTATATTCAGGTGTCAGCTGACCTCATTCTTTGAGCACAGACTGTTGCTGAACCTAGACCTGACCAACTGCAGCAACCCCTACATATTTGTTTAGTTAATTTATTTTTTATTTTTGGCCAAGCAGTGTAGTACAGTCAAGGTGGATGAAGTGAGTAATGCATTGGATTTACATTGCACCTTTCAAGACACCAAAGCCCTTTAGAGTACATTATACGCTCACTCCGTACTTGGTGGTAAGGTTCTATTGTAGCCACAGCTGTCCTGGCGCAGACTAACAAAAGTGAAACAGTATCTGCACCATTGGCCCCTCCAACCACCACCAACACTCAAGCACATACCACAAAAATACTAGTCAAGGTGGGTGAAATGTCTTACTTAAGGACGCAATGATTGGCAGTAGTTCCCAAGTATTGGATCCAGAATAACCATTTTCCAATACTTTACGGAGAAGTGAGTTTGGACACTTGGAAATCTAACTGAGTTCAGGTGGGCGTGACTAACAGATAGATAAGCCAATCAGG
This sequence comes from Periophthalmus magnuspinnatus, assembly GCF_009829125.3. NCBI lineage: Eukaryota > Metazoa > Chordata > Actinopteri > Gobiiformes > Gobiidae > Periophthalmus > Periophthalmus magnuspinnatus. The sequence goes on from NC_047129.1 coordinate 24,296,961, forward strand.
GACACGCATGGTCATGGTCTGTATCAAAACAAATATAGCTGCTTACATGGAAAAAGAAAAAGAAAGGACAAAATATCACTTTGGACTGAAAAAAAACAGCAGAATCAATGAGCGAAGCACTAAAATCTGTTAATCTGAGGTGGGAGACATGTAATTTTGTTTGTAAATGATATGTAACCAATGAGTTCTTTAGATCTGATGAGATACGGTATTGACAGTACGTCCACACAGTATGTTCTGAAATGCATGGGATGTGTTTGAAGTCTGCAATACTGTGCTAATTGGCTCATATGGACGAATAAACTAAGTATTCCTGTGTCAGCGTTGGTGTTTTTTTTTAAATATTCACCAAGGGTATCTATATTTCCTAATTATTTCTTTTGATTAATGTTGGATCTGCTGTTTATGCAACCACACCCCAAAATCTGCTGGATTTAGCATGCTGAATCGAAACGAAACCCTCTTTCTGGAAAACGGGGAAACTAGCCTCCTAATTTCTGCTGTCATGCCTGTTGGAATACAAAAAGAGTGGAAGCCATCTGTGGTGTTGACATGGCTGCGCTCAGTGGGAGGACAACTAAAGCCCCATTAGCAATTCCAATGAGCGGCGCGTCCCTTTAGCCTGGAAATATTTTTAATTTCCGCAAAAAAATTACCCAGAAAAAAGCCCGACAGAGCACGTAGCTTGTATTTGCTGAAAAGGACTGCGAAAACGACCAACAAATATTTCTCTTTTAAATCATCAAATTAAATTGGCACGTTTGTGTAGTGACTGATTTTTATTTTATTTATTTGGTGATATCTTTAATGAGTTTTGTTTAATTGCGTTTCATAAAGCATTGGGGAGAGTGCTAACTTAATTAATAGCGTAAAAGGATGGGACTCAAAGATAAATGGGTAGTGCTGATAGAAAACAAACAAACTGCAGTGTGCCCAAGTGGAAGAGATGGTGATTAAATATTGGCGCTCTACAATGTAATTATGAATATCATTTAGAAACTCAGTAAATTGCTTAAATAAATATATGTATAATCAACTTTACACATGAACTTCGTTAAGTATTCATGTCTGGGTGGGTTTTTTTTCCAGTTGTCTTCATAAAAAATATTAAAAATACACATGTGAACCAGTTTTATTTGAGCTAAATGTGTCATGACTTGTATAAGCTGCTCTTGAGGTCAAAATAAGTCTGGTTTCTACTGTTAGCATCTAATTATAGGGTGTTTAATTGTCCGGTAATCAGAAAGTTGTTGTTAGCATTTCTGTGACAACTCTGCTCTGCTCTATTATAAACTCATCTCTGTGAAAAATTAGGATGCTCTGAATGCATAAGGTAAATGAGGAATAACTTTGGACCACTGCAAACCGTTTAAAATCAACTAACTTTTTTTTTCTTTTTTTTCTTTTCTTTTTTTTTTTACATTAATATACAATTTTAAGACAGTAAAAATCACTTACAGTGCCTTTAATGTTTTATTTTATTTATTATTATTATCATTTTATTTTATTTATTTATTTATTGTATTTTAATAAATTTGGTTGATTTTGGTTGATATTTAAAGTTGAGCTTCTTATCTTTCCCGGACCAAGATTACAAACTGAAATATCTTTCCATGGAACAACTTAAATTGATAAAAGTGATCCAAAAGTCAAAATTCCAATGTGAGTGGGGGAATTGGACATGTCTAACACTAAATGGCTCAACAGTGCCCCCTGGAATGGGAATTTCAACGTGCTTTTCTGAGGGTGGGCCCATAAATTCTGGTTGAGTGATAGGTCACAATGAGATCACCCTAAAATATAATATGTCCATTGACTGATATTTTAACAAACCAGTCCTGATGTTTTTGCTCAATGAAGCTCACTAACTTCACACCGTATTGATGTGAGGAAAATTAATAATCAGTGCAGGTTTTAGGATACTCTTTTTCACATTATTACAAAAACAAAAACAAAAAAACAAAACAAAAAACATTGTACATGATGCCAAATTACTTAAAATAATTTGATACTTATATTTTGATCATTTGACATATCCAAACAGAAAGCAGAATGAGCCCCACATGAGTGTCTCATTTGGGTTGCCAGTTCCAGCACTGAAATCCAGTTACTTTAAACCTAAAATGCCTCTCTCTGAACTGAATCGTCACTACCTAAACCCCAGCACTTGCAGCCAATCATTAATCAGTGCTAGTGCAGCCTTTGCATCTCAGTGAGTGAATTCTGGAGGTTTTGAGCTTTCACATGAGGCATGACCATATACTGAGAATGACAAAAACTTGTATATGTGATCTATCTGCAGGTTAAGGCACTGACCCAGGTTCAGTTATGATTGCACTTCTTTTTTTTTTTTTTTTACCACAAGAACGCAGGCTACACACAGTTCCTTTCAATTTACAAACTCTTCTTTTTTGTTATTTTTTATCTAATACCTGAGCCTCAATCAAGACATTTAGAAACATGTTAAGCACATTTCTGATGCAGAAAGATTAAATTAGATTACTGTTATTTTAAGAGTGCAAAATGATCCTACGTGGAAATATAATCTTTCCTTTGTTCACGTTTTCAAAATCATAATGCTTTTCTGCTAACTCCTACTTCAGATTTCAAAGTAAGTAAGTTGCTATCTTGAAACTCAGCTAGTCTTTTGTGCTTTGAGCGAACATAGAAACCAGTCCTTACTGTCTAAGTTGTAACCGCTTTAGTGTCAGATACAGTCGATGAAAAGGGTGCTTGTTTCAATGGTATCACAGTGAAAAAAGGCAAGAGAAAGAATCAGCAGGGTGCTCCGTACGTACAGTACAGCTCCACGGTTACAAATGTGGTGATTTGTCCCAAAAAAGAAGACATGGGATTGACTGGCAGCACAAAGAGGCCGAATGATGGGTTTGGGAGATAGAATAACAACAGAGAACGACTGCCAGAGGTCGCCAGAGGGTCAGGCAATCAGTTCAGACGTGGAGAGAGGGATGGAGTGAGAAAGAGAGGAGAAGAGGGGTGACTGAGGGGCATGAGGAGGGAGGGAGAGCAGAGACGAGAGGGGCGAGAGGAGGGAGGCGGGGAGTCATGAGGGATAAGGGGAGTGGTGGAGGGGAGAAACAAGGGAGAGAGGGAGAGAAAGCAGAGATGACAGCAGATGAGAGAAAAGTGAGAGATGGATGGAGAGGATAGAGAGAAAAGAGAGGCGAAGAAGAGAGAGCGGAGCTACAGTTGGGGATGGGGAGTGGAGGAGAGAGAGAAGGATGGAGAGGAAAGAGGGGTGAGGGAGGGGATGAAAAGGGAGAGAAAGCAGACACAATGGGAAGAGAGAGGGAGATGAGAGAAAAGAGAGAGATGGATGGAGAGGATAGAGAGAAAAGAGAGGCAAAGAAGAGAGGGGAGCTACAGTTAGGGATGGGGAGCGGAGGAAGTGGAGGAGAGAGAGAAGGATGGAGAGGAAAGAGGGGTGAGGGAGGGGATGAAAAGGGAGAGAAAGCAGACACAATGGGAAGAGAGAGGGAGATGAGAGAAAAGAGAGAGATGGATGGAGAGGATAGAGAGAAAAGAGAGGCAAAGAAGAGAGGGGAGCTACACTTAGGGATGGGGAGCGGAGGAAGTGGAGGAGAGAGAGAAGGATGGAGAGGAAAGAGGGGTGAGGGAGGGGATGAAAAGGGAGAGAAAGCAGACACAATGGGAAGAGAGAGGGAGATGAGAGAAAAGAGAGAGATGGATGGAGAGGATAGAGAGAAAAGAGGCAAATTAGAGAGGGAAGCTAGAGTTAGGGGTGGGGGAGTGGAGGAAGTGGAGGAGAGAGAGAAGGGGATGAGAGAAAAGAGAGAAGGATGTAGAGGAATGAGGGGTGAGGGAGGGGGTGAAGAAGTAGAGGAAATGACATGAGGGATGGCATAGTGGGAGAGGTGGAGGAGAGAGAGAGAAGGGAGAGAAGAGACAGAAATGAGGAGAGGGGGATGAAGATGGAGAGAAAGCAGAGGTGAGAGGAAGAGAGAGGGAGATGAGAGAAAAGAGGGAAATGGATGGAAAGGATAAAGAGGGGTGGGGAGAAGGTGGAGGTAGAGAAAAGAGAGGCAAAGAAGAGAAGAGAGAGAGATGAGAGATAAGGGGATGAGAGAGAAAAGAGGGACGGGAGAGGAGGTGACGAAGTAGAGGAAAAAGCGGTAAAGGGGGCAGAGGTGGGATGAGAGAGACATGAGGGATGGGGGAGTGGGAGAGGTGGAGGAGAGAGACGGGAGAGAAGAGAGAGAGAAAGGAGAAGAAGGGTGAGGAAGGAGGGTCAAGAGGGAAAGAGAGCAGAGACAAAGGCGAGAGTGAGGGGGACGAGAGAAACATAAGGGATGAGGGAATGGGAGAGTTGAATGGGGAGAGGGAAGTGAGAGAACAGAAAGAGAGAGAGGAGTGAGGAAGGCAGGTGACGAGGGAGAGAAAGAGGAGAGAGAGAAGGGACGGAAGAGGAGACAAGTGGAAAAGAGAGAGGGATAAGAGGGAGAGAAGGGGGGATGAGAGAAAATACAGAAGAATGGAGAGGCAGAGAAGGGACAAGCAAGATGAGGGAGAGAGGGAGAGATAGAGGGGAGAGAGAAGAGAGAGACAAGTGGGAGAGAGCAAAAGGACAGAGAGGGAAAAAGAACGTAGGAGAAAAAGTGACACGGGGGAGAGAGGGTGAATGAGTGAGGAGAAGAAGAAGAAAAAGAGAGAGAAGAGGGAGGAGTGGGAGGAGGTGGGAGAGAAGGGAAACAGATGACGGGAGATAGGGGTAACTGCAGGGAAAGAGGAGAGAGACGAGGTAGAGAGAGGGTGAGAACAGGGAGAAAATAGAGACGATGGAGTTTAAGAGAAGAGAAAGATTAGGTATAGAAAAAAGACGGGCAAAAAAGAGGAGAAAGAAGAAGAGAGGAGGGGGGGTGAAGAAAATAAGAACGCCCTGATGCTGAAAAAAGAAACAACTGGAAACAACATGGAGAGAAGAGGGAGAGGGGAGAGAGAGAGAAGAGGAAAAAAAAAGGATGATATGGTTTACCATACATTTCGAGCAACACTATTTTGAGAATATTCAGAAATATCCCCTTTTTCCTAAATTAGCCTGCTCTCCATGCACTCCCTTCACACCTCTCTTTGGGCCTTATATTTATTTCCGCACAGGATTCCACCCGCTCTTCATTCTGTTTGTTTACTTCGTGCGCCTGAGTCCTCTCGCGGTTAGACCCTCTCCTCCGACGTACAGGAGCGGAGCAAAGACTATTCCCTGTGGTAAACCGACATGGACTGGAAATGTGCATATGTATGAGCTACATTTGGTCCTATACTCCTGACGATAGGACACAGTTAAGCCACCAGATTTATCAGCCAGGCGCCACCGCGGAGAGAAGGCAGGTAAACAAGCACCAAAAGTCTATATCTGAAAATAGTGGGTGATAAATATGAAATGCTAGAACAAGTTAGAAGAAATGTGTAAGAGGAGGTAATTTTAACTTTTTTGCTCTGGCATTTACAGTCCAGGACAAATATATATGATATAGTGAGATAGATGGATAAATGGACAGATGGATGTTATTTATTATTATTTTTTTTACTTGTGCTATCGCTTGTGGTGTTGTGGCTTGTCTTCTCCGGGTGGGTGGTGAGTCTCTGCCTCAACTGGAGGAGTTCAAGTATCTCGGGGTCTTGTTCACGAGTGAGGGAAGGATGAAGTATGAGATGAGGCGGATCAGTGCAGCACCCACAGTGGTACGGTCACTGTATCGATCTGCTGTGATAAAGAAGGAGCTGAGTCGAAAGGCAAAGCTCTCGATTTACCGGTCAATCTACGTTCCTACCCTCACCTATGGTCATGAGCTCTGGGTAATGACCGAAAGGACAAGATTGTGGATGCAAGCGGCTGAAATGGGTTTCCTCCGCAGGGTGGCTGGGCGCACCCTTAGAGATAGGGTGAGGAGCTCGATCACACAGAAGAAGCTCGGAGTAGAGCCGCTGCTCCTACACTTCGAGAGGAGCAATGGCCCCCTGTTCCAGATGCCCCCTGGATGCCTCCCTAGGGAGGTGTTCCGGGCATGTGCCACGGGAACCAGGCTCCGGGGAAGACCCAGGACATGCTGGAGGGACTCTGTCTCTTAGCTGGCCTGGGAACACATTTAGGTGCCATCAGAGGAGCTGGAGGACGTGTCTGAGGTGAGGGAAGTCTGGGAGTCCCTGCTTAGACTGCTCCCCCCGGTTCCAGATAAGCAGAAAAAGATGGATGGATGCAAGGTTTTCTTACAATAGATAATTATTTTGCTGAAATATGAAATTATAAATAATAAATTACAAAATGATAGATAGATAGATAGATAGAGATAAGTATGAATTAACACACAACCAGTAGTGATGGGACTTTGGGCTCCTTTGTGGGATCTGAATCTTTTGGATCTGTTCTCTACAGAGCCGTTAAAGACTGGCTCTTTCGCTGTTTATTTATATGACAGAAGCTAATGTGCGATCTACAAACACAGAAAGAAATGACAAAGACTCAGATGTGTTTAAAATGGTTCAAACTGAAAATGGAAGTGTGTTTACCCTTTGAATTTATGAATAATATAAATACTGTTATTATTATGTCAAATATGTTTATTGCCTACTCTGTTTCTGTGCTGATTTTTGTGTTGGTTCAGCGTCAACCTGTTTAAAAATGCAGAAAAATTGGAAAGAAAAAGATTTGGTTCTTTTAAAAAATGAGATTCAGTTCCAAGCTTTCAGGTTGAGGAGCCGTTAAAAAGAGCCGACTCGTTCACGAACAACACATCACTAGTCAAAAGTTTATGTCTCATTTTCGATACATGCGGAGGACCTCAAACATATGGAATATATTTATGGAATGATGTAGCAAAGAAAAATAACTCAACTAAATATTTTGATTACAGTTTTTTTTTTTTTTTTTTTTTTTAGTTTATTTTTTGTTTGCTACATTCCATATGGGTTCTTTCATAGTTTGGATATATTCAGTGAGAATCTACAATGCAAATAATCATGGAAATAAGGAAGAAACATAAATGACAAAGGTGTTTCCAAACGTTTGACTTCTAGTGTTAGATGATAGATTGTTTCATCCACACATGTCTGAGTAATTCTGTCATGATCCGCACTGTCCGCTCCTGGTTTTCCTCCCGTCCTGCTCCTTGCCTCCCTCACCTGCCAGATCTGGGCTGGGCTCCTGGCTCCTCCTCCCGCGCATCAGCGCAATCATCACACCTGCTGTGCATAAGAGGAGCTGGGAGAAGAGACTCAGCGCAAGATCATTGTCGTGTTCACTTCATCCCTGTCGTGTCACTTGATTCCTGTCATGCCTGTCGGTTCCTGTTGGTTCCTGTCGGTTCCTGTGTCCCTGTGTCCCTGTGTCCCTGTGTTCCTGCTCACCTGCTCACCTCCGGATCACCTTCTGTTCGTACTTTGTCCCTTGTCTTCAATAAATACTGTAATTCTGCCCCGAGTCTACATCCCTTGGTCCGCTACACACATCCGTTACGACAAATTCTTTATTATTAGTCTGTCTAAATCTCTAAAGCTCAAAAGGCTCCGTTCCAACTTGAGATCATGAAGCATTAGTTTTCAAGTTAACCACTACCTTTTACCTTATGTAGTGATTGGAAATTCCTGGGCTGAAATTATACAAATGAGTCTAGTGAAGGTGTATGGAGTTTAAAAACACAGTGGAGCACTTGCTGTGTTGACATGAGGTGGAACGGAGTGTGTTAAACATGTGTGAATGAAACAAAACACAACTCCAGGTCTGTTTGTGATGAGGAAACAACATTATAACATAGATTAAAAAGACAGCATAATACGGGCTGTTTAATACAGCTGTTTCATACGTTACAAGGGTATAGCAGTAAAAAGGCAAGAGAAAGAATCAGCAGGGTGCGGTACATACTGTACAGCTACTGTTAAAAATGTGGTGATTTGTCCCAAAAAAGAAGACATGGGATTGACTGGCAGCACAAAGAGGCCGAATGATGGGTTTGAGAGATAGAATAACAACAGAGAACGACTGCCAGAGGTCGCCAGCAGGTCAGACAGTCTGTTCAGACGTGGAGAGTATATCAGTCAATATATCGTACATGATCACACTATACTTATTTGTTAGATATATTTTATAGTTTGGACAATTAACATTTATTGTTCTAAAATGACTCAAATAAATCTAAAATAAAAGAAACAAGTCCGCTGACTTCCATCAGAAAACTTTGCTCTGATTCCCACCTGCCCCTTTCCATTACATCGCCGTAAACATCATCACAATACATTTCCATTTAATATCTGTCTCACCTATTTATAGTTTATGGTAGTGTTGTTTGTTGGTTTTTTGTTGTTGTTGTTTTTTTGTTCAAAAAATGTCTATGTGTCACAACTGAATCCTACAAGTGCCATTGTCTTAGAAAAAAAGAGACAAAAATACAAACAAAGTACAGAGCAGTGTGTATGTATAGGAATGTGGAATAGGACAATAAAGATCTGCCTGGTTCACTGAAAAAGGCTCTGATTCTTTAGAACTAGGATTTCATCCATACACATATTCATGATTTTTTCTCTCCGATAATGATCTATCTCGACTTTTGTTTCGACCTTCTTCCATCTTATTGAAAACACAGACCAGTGGACTTCAGGCATAAAGAACATGGCGTCAGGATCACAACATTTGACATGACTCATGGAGGACTAGCCTCCACCTCAAATCTGTTATGAAAATGGTTAGTGTGTGCTCTGGTTGTCCTGCAAAACTAATAATTGTAGCACAGCGTTTTGTTGAAGGATTTTGGATACTTTAAAATTGCAGAATATTTCTAAATCCACAAGTGTGTCTCCAGCAAAAGGGTAGGGACTTGCACAAGGGCAGACAGTTAAAATGTGAAGTATCAAGGCTACAGGGTCCAAGAGTGTTCCATAATACATTAGCATATTTCTATGTAATGAAAAAAATGAATATTTTGTAGATATCTTGCAGATATTGATGAAAATTTGACTGCAACATTCAATTTTTATAAAGGGAAAAGCTCCACAACCAAATGATGGCGTGTAATGTCTTGCCCAAAGGCATGCTGTCAACATACAAACAGGAAATTGAGCTGCCAACTAACCTCACATGAGCAGACTGCCTTTGCTGTCCAAATGTTCATCAAACAAAGCCACAATGTCTTGCCTAAAGGCACAGCAGCAGAGCGAGGTGGGGATTGAACTGCCAACATTCTTGTTACTGGACTTGTGCCTGGGGAGAGTAGCTGTGTTTGGGTTATTGGAACACCTGCTCCACCCCCTGAGAAACCCAACAGTTCTATGTGGACATTTTGTGTGCATTTTATCAGCATAATGTAAAAAAAGAAGAAGAAATAAAATTAAGAAGTTTTTTTTTTTTTTTTTTTTTTTTTTTTTTTTACATTTTCATTGTGGTGACTGATTTATCTGTTCTATAAAGGCAGCATCACTTGGCAGCATGGCTGATTTATAGAGCTTTATCTTAAAACATCTGAACTTCCATCTATTTTTATTTTTATTTTATTTTTATTTTTTTTCACCATTTTAAATAAATTTATATGTACTCGTAATACATAAGCCTTGATCTATGTGCTTACAAAACACAGCAGAGGTCACCTGGACTGCACTGGCACAATGAGAAAGTTCAAATGAGGCTAAAACATTGGCTGCAAACATCCAGATGGTTATTAGCATTAGCATATTTTTCAGGTAATTTCAACTCAAACATTATCAGATGGAATCAAGTGATGGTATACAGGTTTTTAACGATGTACTCACTATCGTTTTGTATGTACCATTTGCTTGTCTCCATGGAGATGTTATTCCTTTGGCTAGAAAGCTTTGCATTATGGCATTGAACTAATCAATCACACATTTATTCACATACAGGTGTTTTAATTGCTCACACAATGCCTTGAACACCATGCATTACTATTGTGAACTGCTCTCTCTCTCCACAGATCTGACCTGTATCTGTAACTTGGCCTCGTGGTGTCACCTGCTTCTCTCCATGAGGATTGGAAAGATTAACACCAAACTGTGGATCATTATAAGCAAAGCAATGACATAAAATATACACTACAAGCCAAAAACATATTTTTCTCTGTATATACCATTTTCTGCATTTTAGATACACATGGAAGACATACATGGGATTATGTAGCAAAGAAAAATATAGTTCAAAAGTTCTAAGTAGCCACTGTTTGCTTGGTTTACGGTGCTGCAAACCCTTGGCCTTCTCTCATTGTTCAACAAACGCAAAAAGTGCAAAGGGATCAAAGCAAAGAGTAGCTATTTATTTTATTTTTCCTTATTTTTAGTGAATAATGATGGAAATAAAGAAGAAAAGAAAAAATAAAGTGTGTCCAAATGTTTTACTGATGTATATAATAACATGATTCAAAAAAAACAGAGACAAGTTTTGCATAATACGGACCTTTCGACTTCTTCAACAAATGTCTAAAATATGCAGCCAAAACCAAACATCGCACCAGACACCACTTGGCAAATGCCACTGTCAATATTTTGTCCAACTTCCCTGCAGTTCAATGTCAACTTTAGCTTCTGAACTGGGCAACCTTTGTGTTTTACTCCTTTTAGACTGAGAAATAACCCCAAACTCAAGTTATATCAGAGCCACGGACAGAGGCTTGTTGACCGGATTTCCCAGATCTGGAGGACGTAGAACTGTTGAGAGTGCAATCACGGCCCTCACCGAACAGCTGGAGCGGAGTGGACCCATGCTGCACAAAAGCACTCTGGGTAATCATCATTTAAACAAGAGTAGGACTGAGCTCACACCAGAATTGAGGACAAATATGGAGGAAAGAAGCCTCAGAAAGTGGCTGAGTTTGCTGCTTAAACATTGACTGGCGATGGAGAGGGACATTTGGTCAGTGGGAGAGCGAAGACTGCCATATATTTAATAAAATGTACTTTTTGAGCCCTGTTATAACAATGGTCCCTCATCAGAAACATACCTGGACTTGTATTTAGCCTAAATGACGCTTGTTTCATTAATTGTGTTTACCTGTTCTATCTATTCTTCTCTCTGAGCAGTCTGAAAATACTCCAAGGATTGTCACATCACAGTTAAAAATCCTGAGATCTCCTGCATTGTTGTCCAAAAATCATTGCCAGACTACGTTTTTGCAGTGAAATCGTCCTCATTACAAATGCATTCTTAGATTAGCATGTTGGGGCAGGGAGCTTGTCTTTTGTTTGTTTCTTCAATGGTAATTCCCTGTGCTGCCAGAAGATGCTGACACCAAATCCATGTTGGAACGTGTTTTCTAGACACAAGTATTATGTTAAGTTGATTGGGCAACTCGGGGGGCTGGTCCCTATCCAAACTGCCCCTGCCAAAAGGACTGGAGTGACTTCTGGCGAGGAGGGAAGCGTGTCAGTGTTCCCACAGCCCTGTTTTCTCATGTTTAAAAGATATTTTATCAAAACAAGACCCTAGCCTAAAACATAATCCCACAACGAGACTCTAATCTTGACTCTGCAACAAAGCCCTACATTTAAAGTAACCATCTGCTAGTATATTTGACTTTTTTTTCACCAGTAAATGGCAGATGTGAAGCCTTTCAGTTTTTCCAGGGACAAACCTTTCTTTTCTGCAAGTCCACTTCACATATTCAGTACATCCTCATCTGGGTCTAGTTTAAAAAATCATATTCCCAGGCTTCTTTGCATTACAACAGCTAAGCAATTTATCAAAGGAACAAAATATCTCTTAAAAATCTCATTTGACTCGCTGCGTAAAGTTGCAGTCCCGTCCCCCTTCTCACAGCCTGTGCAGAGCGGTACCCCATGTTCCTCTGGTCATTTATATTAGTCACATTTCCTTCAACATTTCTTCTTTGAGTGGAGAAATTAACTTCTTGTCATCTGTGGCAGAACCCATTTCCATAACTCCCCATCAAGATCGCAATTCAAAACAACAGTGCGCCGCTCCCCAAACAAGCATTTAACACGGGCGGCTTAATGAAGTCATTTTCTGCATGGCTAGAGTCTGAATGAATGTGTGTAAATGGGTTTGTGCCGACTGAGGAATACAGTGTCAGAGCAGCTCCGTCAGACTTTGTCAAACTGCTGTCAGCTGTCGACTTCCGTGCTGCTCATAAACACACTGAGGGAGATATGGACAGACAAGCACAAACATTAAGCCTCTGGTCGCTAATACTTCAAACACATCAGGGAAAATACTTTAGTCAAGCCAAAAAGTCACTTTGAGATTTGGAAAATTATTCACAAGATAGTCCTACCCTAGAGATTACTTAAATGTTCCTCTTCACCTTGATTGGTTCCAGTGTATAGGAGCAAAATTTGTCTTGCCCCAGTACATATATATTGGTCAAAATATTATAAGCGGTGTACTGTCTGCACCCAATTAGAAAGCATTTCATGGTCCATTGGCATGCTAGTTGTTATTAGCGTTAGTAAAACTAGCAAAACTCTGCTCTTGTCGCTGAGAGTTGTAAATAGAAATTAGAAACACATCACAGTGAATGATTAGGATGCAGTACAAGTAAAATGATACTAGCAAAATTAACTTGTTCTGTTTTTCACATTTTTAAATTGGAGAGGATACACGATACAACCAGGAGAAAACCTATTCAGACATGGAGACAACATGCAAACTCTACATCAGGGGTGTCCAAACTGTGGCCCAGAGGCCAAATGCAGCCCACAGAACTGTTTTTGTTGGCCGTTCCTTGTGTAGTTTTTACGACTAGATTTAAAATCTGCCCATCTACCATCACTGCATCCTCAATAATTAACTTTTTGGTGTACGACAGACCTGACATTAAGGCTCTGAGACTAAATGAAGGGGTGGTACTTTCAAACCTCATATAAATACTTTTTTTTAAATGATTCACAGTATTGACCGTAGATTTGTGAACTTCCTCTAGGTGTATATTTCAATATGTGTCCCTGAATGACAGCTCTGCTCTACCTAAATAGAACGCCTCCTCTGATCCAGGTCTCTCAAAAGAACTATTTCACTGGCCACTATCCCGTTTTAGCTTAATATTTCTGCAACCTGTCTGGAGAGACAAGCTGATAAACAACATGCAAGGTGTTTATTTTACTCCATAGACACACTTTGGTGCTTAGTCGATGTACAGAGGCACAGACTGAGTGTCCAGCACTGTCACAGGGCGAGGGTCCTGGGTTGGGACCACATTCTCTTCAAAGTAGGAAGTGGTTATTTAAATCTAACTCAGCTCTCACAAACCCTTTGGCAGATCACTACTATTTACATGCACGATTATGGCCACCAGTACATCTTAAGTAAAATTTTTTCAGATGTAAAAGTGAAGCAGGGTGGACCACCTTTGCAGAGCTAATGAGCTCTCTTCCCAAAGCATTAAATATTAACTCAGATGGCTCTTTACATCAAATGGTTCCTAATTAGTTGAAGGCAGTATGTAGTGGTTCTGCTTTTACAATACACTTTCTGGGTGGAACAAACATAATTGACTAATGTATGGGTTGGGTACTTCAGCTTTAAAGGACTTATATATTACACAAAATTAATTCATCTGAGCTTTAAACCATGTTATAATGTTGCCTCCTCCAAAATATACCCGGATTTGTGTTTCACTTCATTCACACATGTTTGAGTAATCTGTTGTACTTACATCTCCAAAGCTCAACCTGGTCTGTTCCACTTTGTGATGTCATGCAGTGGAAGCTTTCTAGTAAACAGCTACCTTTTACCTTTAGTTCAGTAAAGATTAGCAATTCCAGGTATGAAATTATCCAAATTAATTTAGTGAAGGTGCATGGAGCTTACAAACATAGTGGAGCACTTCCTGTATCACCACATGACATCACAAAGTGGAACAGAGTGTTTTCAGTTTGATAAAATAACAGCCTAAATATGCAGGTTTTTTGTGTTGAACATGTGAATGAAACAAAACACAACTCCAGGTATGTTTTTGATGAGGAAACATTATAACATAGATCAGAAAATAGTAATATAGGTCCTTTAAATTCACATTGAAGAACTTTCTGCATTACAAGATGATATAATTTCTGTTTGGTGAATGTCTTCTTTTGGCTGCAGTTTTGAATTTTTTTTTTTTTTTTTTTTCAAAATGCAGCTCTTCTCTCACATCTGAAGCACAGCCAGATCTTTTCTGTGTATTTCACCCCAAACACCAGCAGGAGGTGGACTCTGCTCCAGCTCAGTCTGCACAGTTTCTATACAAATGTGTTTTGGTGGATCTGAGTTGGATTTTTGTGGGAACAGCCAATTATCTATCCAACTCATTTACTAAATCAAAAGCCAACAGGAAAATAGCAATCTGCAAGTGTGGGTGTGAGTGGGTAGTGCTTCTGCCCCTAAACAGGCTGGTTGTGGATTCAAACCTTCGTCTGACCAGTAAGTTTTCAATGTGTTAACTGAGTCAGACGCATTGAAAATTGTAAGATATACAGTATTTTCTGGATTGTAAGTCACTTTTTTTTTTTCATAGTTTGGCCAGGGGTGCGACTTATACTCAGATGCGATTTATATGTGAAATATATGTTTGTTTTCTTCATTTTTATGTGTATTTTGGCTGGTGCGACTTATACTAGAATGAGCCACAAATTATTACTGCATATTAATGTTTTACCAAAATACCTTGAGTAGTAATAAAATAAAAAGATGGTGCTATTGCTCGGCTATATTGCTATATTTGAAAAAGCTATAATAAAATGTTTTTGATTATATTTTGAGTTTTGCTGGGACGCTAAAGCTAACAACAACTAGTATGCTAAGAGTGCATGTCCCGATTATCTAACAATAAAATACTTACTATACTATAATTAGATGCAGGTAGTACACAGAAAAGACCTATTTTGACCTCAGGAGCTGCTTAGACAATTTTTGCTCAAATACCTGGTAAAAAATTGGATACCGGCTCTTTAACACCCACTTAGTAAATGTATATCTAGTGTTACAGCCCTAGGCCTCAAGTTCTTTACATTTGTAAGAACCCCCCCGTTCATTAAATTACTTCATTATTTTACCAATTTTTCCATCTTTTTTTTGTTACTTCCCTGACCCTAGACGCGCTGGGTCATAATACCTGGTAAGTAAGTACAGTAACATTTTTTTTTTTTTTTTTTCTTTTAAGTGTTGCATAGGCGACCTTTAGAACTTCTCACTCTAAGTCATTGCAGCATGAACAATTTGCAGATTCTATTTCTAACTTAGATTTTTGTACAGTATGTATTAATTTCAAAGCCTTATGTCTCGCTCGAAGTTTCTGAAATCAATTTGTTGCGTCAAAGGTAGAAACTTCTCTAACTGAGGTCTGTAAACCATCATTGGGCCGGTTCTCCACTCACAACAAACACAAGGCCATATTGTGCTAAGGATTATTTTATTTACCACCCACCGATAACAGAGGAAGATGCTCTAAGGATTAAATTATATGTTGGAAATGTAGTTGACGTTTTAAAGCATGTGTTTAGAAAGTTAGAAAATGTGGAAAACGATCCCAAGGCGGGTAAAACCATATTTGAAGGGGAAATAAAGCCAAAAGAATGCATGATATGTTTCCTAAAAGCTCTTGAAAGAACAGTATATCCTTATATCTCTTTCACTGTTTTCTTAGTCATTTTTACCAGCAAAAGGACTGTTGCTTTAGGTTTCATTTTGTCATTTCAGTGATTCTCTGAGCTCGTCTCTTCAGAGCTTTCCTGCCTTTTTCAGATATGCGCCTTGTACGTCTCTGGCTCGGAACAAATGCTTTTCATCAAACCACACATGACTTGAAGCTATCTGTGACCTGAGTGCGACCTGCAGCTGTCATCATGCATCTCAATCCCAGTGTTTGTGCCAACAGAGTCATGTAAAGGCATTCTTCACAGCTCCTGTTGCTAGCGAGAAAGTCAAAGCATTTACCGAAAAAAAAAAGTTCCATAATTGTTGGATATCACGATAAGCTCAATTCTCTTCCCCAATTTGCGTCAGTTACCCAATTTGCGTCAATCATGCTACTACGTTAGCCTGACTCTATTTGCATTATTTTACCCTCTAGGAATCATTAGCTGTTATCTGTCAGTTCTATCAAGAGCAATAAAGTTGGCGTTTTAGAAAGAACTATGCAAAAGATTGTTGGAAATACAATTAAATATTTTGAGTCAGCCCAGTTTGTACTCACTCACAGATGCTGAGCACAAATTTAACTTCTATAAATGTACATATATAATGGTACACTCTCTATGTAACTTTTCTGGTAGTGGGTTCATCACCAACTTGTTCCCATGGAGATGTTTGCTTTGCCCAGTATATTACACAGTGTAGCATTGAATTTAGCTGTCTTGATGGAGACAAGCAGATGACACCACCAGGTCAAGTTACAAGTCAGAGCTGTGGAGAGGCGACCCTGCTCACGGTATGAATGTATGTATTCTGCAGTTGAAACACAACGTTTAAACTAAAACTCAGACTAAACTTTTCCTGTTTTAGGTAAATTAGGATTACCAAAATTATTTCTATTTGCTAAATGCTGGAATCATGAGAGAAGGGGTTTTTAGACAATCTTTCTTTACATATATTTCATCAATATTTGGTAACATTGCCTTTTAAACTGTATGGTTTGGATTTCCTTCCACAAGTTTCTTACAATAGTTCGCAGGAATTTTGACCCATTCCTCCTGACAGAACTGGTGTAACTTAGTCAAGTTTGTAGGTCACCGTGCACATGCCTTTTCAGGTCTGCCCATAAATTTTCAATAGGACTGAGAGCAAGACTTTGTGATGGCATCAGGAAATTGCACCGAAGGATGAACGAGACTTGTGCAAGTCCATAATTCTCTTCCTGATATCTTGACTGATTTCTTTTGACTTTCTCATGATTTTACAATGTTTCAAGTGTGCCTTCAAATACATCCACAGGTGTGACTCTAATTAACTCAAATGTTGTCAATCAGAAGCTTCCAAAGACATGCCATCATCATCTGGGTTTTCCCAAATTCTTTAAATGCTAAGTAATCTCACCCTCTGTAAACTTGTGACTTAGAAGAAAGTAATGAAAACTTATCTAAAAAAAAAATCCATCTCATTATTCTGTTATGTAGCAAATAGAAATAATTTTGGTTTTCCTAACTGATCTAAAACAGGAAAGGATTAGTCTGATTTCATGTCAGTCAGGGAGAAAAAAAAGTGTATGCGTCTTTTTATATAGCGTACTTAAGCTGCTGGTTTCAACTGTATACATATATAGTGTGTTGCTTTTGGTATAACATTCCACAGTTTGTCATAAAACATATATCCATGGAGAATGTTCCAAAGTATAGTTTTAACTTTTTTAAATTTTATATTGGATGATGCAGATTACATGACACCTCCAGAAACGTGTTACATGGTGTTGCTTTAAAGAGTTTATGGTAAGCTTGGATATGGGCATCTTGAGACTCTTCCCCAGATCTCAAGCAAGGATATCGCTCAGGAGAATGTAGTTGGATGATTTATTTTGTGCATGTTTTAGGTTGAAAACAGAGAACCCAGAGGAATGCCGATGGTCAGATTTTTAAATATATTAATTCATTTTAGGACCAGCCAAAAGCACAATTTACCTGCTGTATCCAAGCCTTCTGTGAGCATTATACCATGGACTGAGGTAAAATGCCTACGCCACACATTTAAAACTAATAAATACTAATTATGATTTATTTACAGCAGTCCTTAATGATAGCTGTGGCCCTGTAATCCTGCGCTGAGCAAATTGTCTAATATTAGCCCAACTCATTTTATTATGTTGTAGGGAACAGAGGAGCTTTACAGTCCTTAGGAAGGCAGGGGGCACAGAGGGCTCGGGAGGGGGAGACATAAAAATAATAGGCAATAAAAAGTAGAATAAATATACTTTTATTGTGCAAGTTCAAAGCAGACGAGAGCTGTTGTAGTACTAGAGTTCGCGTGTTCTCCATATTGGTTTTTCAATTTCATCACAGCAAATCATGGTAAAGTTTGAATGCCCTTTAAATTCAATTCAGTTTATTTTTGTAAAGACCAAGATCACAACAACAGTTTCCTCTTAGGGCTGAACATTATAATTGATTTAACCAACAGAAAGTTAGAAAATCAACAATGAAACAGAAACAGACAAGCAAATTAATCAACAGAAAACAAGCGACTGGAGAACTGTACCAGGACATCCTTTTGTCCTTTTGGCCCTCCTTCTGTGCAAGGAAAAACTCAAAAAACCAAGTGGGAAAAAGAGAAACCTCGAGAACCACAGTGAAGGAGAGATTCACTCACATGGATGGACAAACTGCATATGAAAAGAAAGTAAAGCTTATTACCCTAATATGTAATATGTTTGTTGTAATGAGAATTTATAAGTGTGTACTGTATATAAACTTCAGAATCCCAGGAAGATTTGCAATCATGGTGTAAGTTAATGGAGTTTTCCAATACTTTTACAAATTATTTATCTCTATTTACAAAGGGAGAGCCCAATGCAAACACTTTTCATAGGCACCCTGTTTAAAATACAGAAAAAATAAAAATAGAAAAGTATACAAGTCTTGCCTAGGAAATCCAGAATGATATCTCTATATTTTTTGTACTTTTATATTTTATGTTATATTTATTTGTATATATTGTCAAACATGATCATGCAATCAGATTTGAAACACCAGAGTTGTGTGCTTCGCTCATTGATTCTGCAGAAAACCACAGTGTTATTCAGCCCCCTGTGATATTTAATTCCTTTTTTTTTTTTTTGGTACGGTGGACCATGTGTGTCCCCATGTTAATCCACCTGTCAGTCACATATTTGAAAATGGGAAGATTCACTGATGACAAGACGGGCATCTTCATAAAGTGTTGAAGAAATGTGCATTCTGGATCCTAGACAAACACAAGTCTATTTAAAACATTAAAAACAGGTGCATATGTGAGTGTAAATGTTTGTCATCAGATTATTAAATAAATAAATTTTTTTTGTGTTTTTATCCCATCTCAGTTCTGGTGCAGCCAGTTTTTAGACTTATGCAATCATGAGATCTTTTATTAAAAGTTCCCGTATCAGTGTTCAACAAGCAAGTGAGATATTCAGGCAGTCTATCACGTAGTCCCTTTTATAAATACATTTTATACAGCGCTGCTCTGTTCTGACAGATAGCGATGGCCAACCTAATTTTTCATAGAGTCTACAGTGATGAGTTTTAAATTCATGACCTTTTATTAAATGAAGGGCTGAGTGAATGAGTGTCTAATAACAATGCAATAATAGATGAATAAAATAATTTGTACTGCAATTGGCTTCTAAACATGCCCTTGAGTACCTTTGCTTTGACATCTCATGTTTTAAATGACGGCTTTGTAAAGACACAGTCATTCATTTTCAGCTCGGGCACTTCCGGTACAAGACTCTGGAGTAACCTTCAATCTACTGTAAGTAAAGAGAATTGTTAGCAAATGACATAGGGAATGCTATGAACATGCCTAGTGATGATTTATGGGCTTAAAAACTGCACAGGACTTTTACCTGTGACGTTACAATCCTGGGAAAATTCAAACTTAATGTTTTGTAACCGCTCAGAAGTCCAGGTATGTTTTGGATGAGGGAACACTGTTACAGCATGGTTAAAAATGGTCTAAACAATACATTTAAAACACCTTTTAATAGGTTGCATTCACAATAGTCAGAGTTTCAGATGGAGAGCAGGTTCTGTATGAATACTATTTTTTAAAAGAAACACCTAAACTGAAAATCCACAAACTTGCAATATTAATTTCAAGTCTTTAAGTCCTTTCAACTTCAGAAACTGTGATTTTGTCTTTGACTATGCTGACAGAGAAGACGTGCAACTTTGTGCCAGTTTCTGTTTCATGAAGATATGCTCATAAATTACTGCAATATTAACCATAAACTAGGCGAAAACATCTGCACATCAGGAAAATAACACCACTGAAATCTGACTTGCACTGCAGCGCTTTCAAGCAATGTGGTGGTGTCACAAACAAAAGCCTGTTTATCCAGAATTGGACCTGGTTTGGCACATCTTAGATAATAAAAAGTCAAATCTGATCTAAAATACATTCATTCATTTGTAATAATATACTACTTACCATTTTTTTAACCTCCTGTCAATCACTGCAGAGCTTGCTATGAACAATACTGAGTTCTATATTTACTATCTTCTCCCCAGAGACGTTGTCCCTGTCTTGGAATTACAGTCCACTCCTGCTCCCCTTCTCCACATCTCCAATGGTCCTGCTCCTATCTGTCTATCTGTCTGCCCATCCATGTACTCCTGCTCAAACACAACACTACCTTTTCACCGCTATCTCCCGCTACTCCCTCTGCTCCCAGTGCCTTTCCCAATATCTGCTCCAATCTCTGCTCCATTCTCCCGAACCATCGACCTTTTTGCCCTACAACGCTTTGTTACAACCTGCACAATAGACACGGCAATCATGTAATCTCTCTTATCAAACTGGCAATAGTAGCTCACCACTCACTGGATTCGGCGTGTGTAGGTTACACCGAATAGCTGCCAGGCAATCTGTTCAGCCGATATATAAGATTAATCTGTTATTGGAAATAAAGCTTCAGTGTGGAGCTTTACTGGATCAGGGTCTGCCACATACTTGTCTATAACAAGGTAGATTTAAAATTAGACACACTTTATTGATCCACAAAGGAAATTATTTGGAGACTGTAGCTTGCATATTACAATATTCAAAATAATTAAAGCCTAGTATGTAACTTTTGAACTGCAAAAAACAGACTAAAATAAAAGCATGTTTTTCTTTCTCATGTTGGTTGCGTTTCTTGCACTTAAAACATGCGGCTTTACTGTGAGTGGGTTGGCATCTCCACAAACCTGACTCTTACTTAGTCTGGCGGTAGGGCTTCTCCTGCTTGTTTCCACAGAAATGCTGTTGCTTTGGATATAATCTTGAACAGAAAAGCATAAAGCATGTCTGTTTGCATGGAGAATATTCTGAAGTATGGTTTTAACTTTCTATTTCCATAAAAAACAGAAAGTTACTGTATTAGAAATATAAAAAGACAAGTCAAATAAGGTGTAGATATATAGCTATAGTATACTAAATCATCTCCATGGAGACAAGCAGGTGGAGGACACTCTACCAGAAAAGTTACATGGTGCATTTAAGAGCAAGCCTGCATCATCTATAGTCGTGTCCCAATTCAGTGGCTGCATTTGAAGGCCAGTTGGGTCATGATCGACGCAACAAGGCTGTCCCATTTCATGCAATAAAAGCCTACAATTTATGTATTTAATTATGTGATTTATCTGCTTTTTACAATCCATGAATGTTTTAAACGTAAAGAGTAAAGCACATTGTTTGGACTGGTTAGATTTATGACAGACATTAAACAGATTTGTGCTGACACTGATGTAGAGACTAGAGGTCATAGAACTGGTGGCTGATAAGATAACGGTGATGGGTCAAATGCAGATGATAACAATGTGAACCTAGCACTACGCTGGAGAGGTGCTGAACTCATACCAATACACACTACTGCCACTCATGAAGTATAAGACATGTGTTGCATCTGTTGTAATATTAGTGAGGGCTGCAAGGTGAATCATGATCAAATTGAAACCACAATTTAAATGGTGAAAATAAGCATTCCTCATACGTGTAGTGTTGGTGACTTGATTTAGCTGTTTGTATTTGTATAAATGGCCAGTGGATATGAATGTGTGAACCTAATTTCAGCCTAACGTGTAATAGTTTTGTTTTCTTAATGTGTTTGTCATTACAGGTTTTGACTCTGCAGGACTTTCAACTGACTAAACATACGGCCCATTATCCCACTGTGCAGAGGACAGTGCTCGCTGGGTCCTCCTCGACAAGGCATGCATCATACTGAGTGGTCTAAGTGCGTTGGGTCATGTCTCCACTGTCCCCCGTCCAGAGTCACTGAGGAGGAGGTGGTCCTGCAGAAGACCTGTGGGGCATTTCTGGTTCCGTCAAGGCTCATGCTGTGTGCTGCTGTCCCTAATAGTGTAGTGTGTGGTTAAAGTTCAGGTTTAATTTCAATTAAAATAGAAAATAGATTTTTACTTCACATTTGAAGTATGTGAGAAGGAGAATGTTGAAAAGACCAAAATACAATTTGTCCATGATGACCACGAGATAATTTGTTTTAATGATGTTTCTGTCTATACGGACTTTGGATTCACTGAGATGTAACGGTTAATTGTCTCCTTTGATAATGACTAATTTATTTACATGGACTAAAGGATGTTTAAGCAGAAGTAATGCACCTGTTCACATTTTGCAAAAACAATGAGTTAGTTTTGGACTGTCACATGATTACGTAATAAGGGAACACAATCTGAGAGTATACTGACATACGACTGTTTTGTTTTTTGTTTTTTTGTACTAACTTTGTCAATAATGTGAATAACCAAGCATAAAAGATATTACAATGTATTTCCAGAAGTTCTAATAAACCATCTTCATCTACTTTAAGGTCATTAAGGCTATTTAATTACAAGAACATTGTCAAATTAGTTATATTTATAGAAGTTACAGTTATTTATAGTTAGAGAAGTTAGTTATTTATAGTTGGGCTCACTATTTTATCACTAGAGATGCATTTTTTTAATCAATACATGTGCGTAATATGTGTGGTTCATGTGATCAGCAATAGCTTTAACAATATCATTAGCAGCGTGTCTCAGTTGTTGTGTGACGGGAACGGTACTGTGGGCTAGACCGGTCCCATTCCGGCATGGTCTTTGCGGTCCACAGAGGTACACCTAGGAGCGGCCTTCGTTGGCCAGGTCCTTCGGAGGATGCGGCCGTTGAATTGGAACACGGCTCTTAAAATTGAGTAATGGTTGACGCATAAAGTCAGTTGTCATATTATTTTGCAAATAACAGGCTGGGAGACCACTTTTTACTTAAGTGGTTTTCCCCAAATACTACATCTATTAATTTCTTGGACACCTACTTTGTACTTTGTACTACTTACTTTCTACTTGAATAACCTCATCTGGAAGTAACAGTACTCAGTAGAATTCAGGGCGACTTTACCCACCTCTGGCACTCGAAAGCTTTAGAATGTTTTATTTTTTTTATTGCTAGCACTTGTAACATTGTCGTAGGTTAGGGGTCTGTCTATTTCCTGAGTTGTATTTTAGTGCATTTTATAGTTTTTATATCCTCTCTGGATCTTTCCCAAACGGTGAAGCAATGCAATACGATCCCCATATAAAACCTGTTATCTTTTCTCTCTCTATCCCCCATATAATTTCTAAATAGGCTTATTGCACCATATTTTGCTAATTAACTTGCGTAGGAGCAGACTTGGTGACAGCTAGCTCGAGGAACAAGACCTCCAAGAGTGCCCCTGAAGTATAAAGGTGATTTTTAGTGGAATGCAGCTGTCAGAAAAGTCCTTTGAGATATTTCTGCCTAATAAAGTCCTTATTATTAGTTATGGTTATGGTCATTTAAACACAGGGTTTCCTATAGACTTTCTCCACTTGTGTTTATGCTACTCTATTTTCTACTATTGGATGTTAGGGCTAGGACTATTATTTAAATACACTATTCACTTTGAACTTGCTAACTTGTCTTATTTAATATTATCAAGTAAATGTTTTGCTGTCAGCGTAATTCTTCAATCGTCCAGATCTGATCCATATCAAAAGACAAAACTTAAATCTGTCAACCGGACAAACTGTTGTAGGACTAAACACGTTTCACTGCTCATCCAAGCCGCTTCTTCAGTTCTGGTCAGATTGCTGATGGAAACTGTTTCAGCCTTAACGACCCAATTCAACCCTTAACGGTCCCCTATTGTTCTCTTTGTTCCTGTTTGTTTTGGGTCTGAGTGCAGAGTTATGAAAAATAAAAAGTGAAAAACTATGAGTTTATAAATGTTTTTCATATCTTTCAGAACATAAGGGCGGAGTTTTGCCATTGCGGTAAGGCTAACGGTTTCACAATCGACCGTAGCTTATTTGAGTGTGTTTCCACTGATCCGAAGGTTGGTAGTTCGAATCCCGCTCTCGGTTTAAATGTCATTGGTTGAGCGGTCAGATCCAGTGACCCACAAGTTGGCGTTGCAATTCCAGCGCCCACAGATGAATGCTGTTGTTGTCTCCTTGGGCAAAACACTTAACCCACCTCGCCCCCAATGTTTGCATACACTGTTGTATGAACGTGTGTGTGAATGGATGAGTGGTTCCTTGATGCGAAGCGCTTTGAGTGTCTTGAAAGTGGAAAAGCGCTATATAAAAATGTGATCATTTTACGAACAACTAGAATGCTGTCAGTGCACTTCCTGTCCCGTGGAGAATAAAACACTGTATGATCAGATGGACACGGTACACAGCGGTGTCATTTTCACCCTCAGAGCTACTTTTAGAATAGCCTGTATCCGTACTGGGGCAAGACAGATTTAATTTAATTAAATGCAAAAATCAGGTATAATTGCCCAAATGTATCTGAGGTGGTACTCGGTGTGAAAACTTTGAGAACTGCTGATATAGTTAATTTGACTTCCCATAGGTCTGTGAATTTCAAATACATTAAATTGTGAAGGTCAACAACGCCTTTTCAATTTCACTTTAAAACGCAGCAGACGTACTATTCTGGAAAAGAAATCTTTGAGGACACTTCACAGCTGCTTGAGGAGTTGAGTCAAGGATTGTTACGCAGCAGCGGTGATATTTAACAGTGACACGAGGTTGATGCAGAAAAATTGGATTCTGATGAAAACGTATGAAAGAGGTAAAAAACAGTCAGATATCAGTGATGGGTTGAATTTGTAATGGAGATAGCTTCCTGTGAGGCAAAGACATTGGCCAAGGTGAGGAGAAGGAAAGCAATACCTGTGTGACGATACGAGTGGGGATTAAGCAAAAGTATCTTAAAAATTATAATAAACTGAAAATAAACCAACGATGCCACAGAGGTTTATCCCAGAAAATTAACCAAACCAAAACACAAGCCTCACAGGTTTGCTCATTGAAAAAGTTACACATTAAAGAGACACTGTTACACTTTTATGGGGTATTAACTACTAGCATATAACATATTTAGATCAGCAAACGCTATATATTCCCGGAATGCGGTATTAAAATGTTAAATGTTTCACTTTCATCCCCACTCCCTTTGCTCTCCACGCTAAGTTACTCCCCTTTTCACAGCGCTAGCACGTTTCAATCAGCATACGTTTTTGCTAATTAAACTACTGCACATCGCATCAGGTTTGTGAAGTTGTAGTATATTGTTTTGCATCATGCTTTTGGATATTTATGAAAGATGCAGCGCAGGAGAATAGGTGATGGATGTAAGTTTGCTGGCGGAGTGTTGGACAGGCTCGTACTTGCAAATTTTAAGAAGGGTTAGAATAGGGACCAGGAGAGATCGCTAGATTATTCAAATGTGCACAGATGGCCTACCAAAGTACAGGGGTGCGTACCGGTGGCGGTGAAAACGGAGCAACGACATCTTGAATGGGACTTTCCAGGCAACGCAATAACATCATGGAGATAAAGCGGGTGGAGGACTCTCTTCCACAAAATTTATGGAGTGTACATTTAATTTGTGCTAAAAAGCTTGACATTTTTGTAACATTGCGTAGCTGTTTTAGCCTTCAACGAAGTCTTTCAGTCCCGCTTTCCTTAATCACACTGTTTCTGACTAGAAACCTCTAAGAACAAGCCAGTACAGTGAAAATTTGTGCTAAGTTGCCGATGTCGATTCATTGTGAAGACACACATTTGGTTCACCCTCCTGCTGCTCAAGCTGGAGGCGTTTCTGTTGATGACATAGAAGGCTTTTTGATCAATTTTTAAAACTGTACCAAAAACCAAAAATCCCCAAATGAACCTCATCAAATGTGCTCCATTCATTGTAAACATACCTTCGCATAGTCTTTCGTTATAAAAATGTACTTTCTTTCAATGTCATTTTGAAAGAATTGGAAATCGTATACGTCAAGCTTTGGAACGCTGATAAGACATGGGTTTGAAGTTGTGTGGGAAGAGAACAACATTTGATAAGATTCAGTGTAAATTTAGGATGGTTCAGTTGGTTCAGTTGCATACCAACAGCTAAGATACAACTTTGATAGTAATAGTAGTAATAGTACAAGTGGTAGTGGTGCTTTCCAGTCTGACATAGTACTTCGAATAGTAGCTGTATCACGTTTTACATTAAAAGAATACACATTTCTTCAATACTTCACAAACATGTGAGTCTGGTCAACAGTGAATCACCCCGTGTTAAGATGAGCATGATTGACAGGTGGATTAGCCAATCAGGAACGTGCATGCTCCGTCTGTATCAAAACAAATATGGATGCTTACGAGGGAAAAATTCAGGTACTGAAAATAAAAACAATAAAAAATCAAAGTAAAATTGTCACGATAACAAATTTCAAAGTGCGATATATTGATGAAGTAAATATAGATGATAAACAATACTACTGAAACCAAAGTGGAATTATGCCCCAAAAAGTATTCTAAATCTACTAATATTATTAAACAATATCAGAAATAACTGAATACAACACTATCTTTAATGAGTCATAGAAGTTCATAATTCAACCTTCTGCAGCTAAAATCTCATCGTAGTACAGAAAAATAGCCACATAATATCTCAGTATGACAAAGAAAAAGTTCCCACGATGAGTACAGATCCCCCAAAGTATCGTATCATCTAACATATTGGACAATAAGGTGATATAGTATTTATCCTGACAGGCCTAATTCAAAGTGAGAAATTCAACAGCATTTAAAAATCTAAATCAGATAAAGCAAATGATCTTTCACAGATATTATTCTCGACTTGTCAGGCAATTAAATTACTTATTATTTTCATGTTAAAACTTGATACAAAGACATCATGTACATAATGTGATAGAAAATTGATATGGTATTATAATATTGGTATCATTAGTTTTGTGATGATTTCAAAGTTGTGTTATTCCGTGATAGTATCAAGTAAATCCATAATCATTTTCATGTTAAAATGGCCGTTAGTAGCTCAGTTGGTGGAGCGTCTACTGATCCAAAGGTTGGCGGGTTCGGATCCCGCTCTTGACTTCCACAGATGTATGCTGTCGCTGTGTCCTTGGGCAAGACACTTAACCCACTTTGCCCCCGGTGTCTGAGTACACTGGTGTTTTATGAACGTGTGTGAAGGGGTGAGTATTTCTTTGATTGCCTCGAAGGTAGAAAAGCACTAAATAAAAATGCATGACCGTAAAATGTGGCCACAACATTTTTAATATTTTTGTTTTAAATAAAATATCACATTTAGACTCAAATTTTGACAAATGTTGTGAATTCAAACTGCTTCAAATGATCCTATTTACAACATAGTGCGCACAATACAATCCCGTAAAAGTAAACGATATATTGGCAATTTCACTCCACGTAAGCTGCAAAAACGACATTAGCGTACTCGCAAGACGGACGACTGCGGGCTGTAGCTAACAACGCTTGAAATTATCAGCCATCAGCGCTTTAAAAAGATATTGGACTTTCTCACCGTGCGCACAGATCACAGCTATATTTTAATACATCATGATTTATCTGCCTGACACAATGTGAAGCACCATTTGGTTGGATAAAGCTCGTCATTAAGGAATGCCAATAGTGGTGATAGGAATATTATTTAATAGCTCACGGTGCTATCAAACTGGAATAAACCTCTGCCAGATCGAGTTAGCGTCAGCTTGCGGAGCGACGTGTTATGGAAATGCATTTGTTTGAATAGAAATGGAGGAATGATTGTGTTTTCCCTTTGTCAGTATGTCAGATGCAGTTATAGCGTTCAGAACTGAATATGCACTGTAAAAAACTGCAAGCTTTGTGAGTTAAAAAGAATTAAGAAGAGTTAGCTACGGTGTTTGTTAGTCAAATCAAGCTTAGAGGTGATATTGTGCATAATCAACGTTTTTGGAGCTTTTTACCATGTTATAATGTTGATCTCTTACCAAAAGCATGCCTGTAGAGGTTTTAGATGTCATCCATGCATGTTTGAGTTTGTCCAAGACTCGGTTCACAAGCCTATGTCACCCGTGCGCTGCAATTTTCAGTCAACGGAAAAAAGTATGATACAAAACAATATACTACAACTTCAAAACCCTAATGCAATGTGCAGTAGTTTTATTAGCGCGATGTAAAGTGACTGTGTTGTGATAGCGCTCTGAAGGGGGTAGTGACCTTGCAAGAGGAGCAAAGAGAAGGGAGACTCAAAAATGAAACAAAAATAATTTAATACGCTGTTTCTGGCGAATATAACATTTTCAAAACAACATTTAAATCACCATGTTACCTTTTATTATGTGTAATGTCCCATAGACGTGTAATACTATGGCAGGTATCTTAGCTCTTTAAATAACATATTACAGGAAATAATTGTAATGCTGATTTATTCTTGATTACTAAGTTGTTGATAAGTTGGTGTTTAGTTTCTCAAGATGATTATCAAATGAGAAAGTAGAAAGAGCCTAACATGAGTCTCAAGTTTAAATGCAGAAATCCAGCTGGTTTCAACGTAAATCACTCTCTCGGATCTGAAGCATCACCTGCAGCCATTAATCAGTGCTAGTGGAGCCTCTGCAGCTCAGTGAGTGAATTCTGGAGGTTTTGATCTTTCATATGAGGCGTGTCCATATACTGAGAATGAGAAAAACTTGTGTCATGTCATCTATATACATGTTAAGGCACTGGCAACCCAGATTCAGCTGTGATCGTACAGTTGTGATTGTAAAAACAGGCTACATACAGTGCCTATAATTCAAGCCGGATGAAAGGATCCTGATTTAATTTTTACAGTGTATTTGTTATAAAAACACATTTACCTGGTAAAAATGGCTGCATAATCACGTTTCACTTGTGTCTCGCGGTGTCATTTCCAGTTGCGGCGCTGTAATCAGATGAAGGTGATGTGTGTTACACCTGGAGGGGCTGTGTGCAACAGCATTAGTGAAGCTAGCATCTACATTAGCCAAGCATTCACAGATTTATGGCACTCCCAGTCCATTAATGTGGCAGGTTTATGTGTGCGTTTGGCCCACTCCAAGTAGAGCAAAGGAGAGGATGAAGAGGAGTGGGAGATGGAGGAGATAGGAGACCACTGGTGTCCTTGAAAGTGTCAAGTAGATAGAGAAAATGCTATTATACTTAAGGAATATGCTGTGTTGATCAACATTATTTATTTAGCCATGAAAACCTTTTAGCGGATGCCATATACATTGTCAAACAACTAAATAATGGTTGTAATATATGAAAGAAATAAATCTTTGTGAGCGGAAGAATATGTTTACTGTTAGGGATCTTGTGTAAATTTGCCATCTATCTGCCATCAGGTTACCCATACCTACACGAAAAACTCATGAAATCCTGGTCTATTTTAAACCCATTAACACTTCAGGACAAAAAAATGGTTCACCCGAAGCTACAAACAAAGAAATGTGATCTACTCCAGTCCGTGTAGTGAAGACTGCAATGAGCACTATATTGGAGAAACAACCATTTCACTCCAAAGCTTTTGTCCAGTTTACAGAATTGCATTTTCTTTAGCGATGTACGATTGGGGCATTACAATAGATCAAATCCTCCAGCTAAGGTAGTCCTGACCAAGACTAGCTCAAGATCTGCACATGGGTCCACAGCGCCTGACAGGTTGCCCCACAGACTTTGAAGGATGGGTCAAATGTAGAGAACAAATTTCCCAATGGGGACAATAAACTGTGCCAAACAAACATGACAAAACTTTAAAAACATGCATTCTTACTCTCCACAGATTTGTAACTTGACCTTGTGGCATAACCGACTTATCTCCATGAAGTTAGCCCAGTTTAATGCCATACTATGCAGCATTCCAGGCTCTACCAGAAAAGTTGTGCAGTTCTCCTTTAAAACGTAATGTAATTCATGGTGTGACGACACATCGTAAAATGATTAGTGTAAGCTAGTACGGACATCATTCACTTTATAATTGTGTCTCGCGCGTAGGATACAAGGGCCTATAATCCCACCACATCCTCCCCCCCATTGATAGGAAAGTGTATTAGGGAATAATTGGGTGATAAAGTTGATGTATCATGCGCTATTAAAACACAAGACGTTAGCATGTCTCACCATATTTCAGAGCGAGTACAACAGATGTTAAAGTACACGAGGTCTATTGTTTTGGGGAGGATTTTGTGCTGAGTAAGACAAAACTGGAAGCATTAGGCTGAGTGCGGTGGCATTAAAGCCCATATATTCTGATTAATGCAGTACAAGTTAATTTCACACATGGACAGAGGACACTTTGCATTCTCTGTACTCAGCCAACTTCAGTAAACTCAACATAAAATGATCATTATCGCCAACTTCAGTAAACTCAACATAAAAGGATCATTATGCTAAGGCGCTCCTGATTTGCATCTTAATATCCCACTATAGATTCAAAGATGGGCACAGAAAGAAACGCCTAGCGTTTAACCAGATCTACTGCAATTAATTATTTCTATTCTTTAAGGCGTACTTTATAACTTTTATGCCGCCTGCTTGGCTCTGTGGACATGTTATTGCTTTGCTTGGATTGTTTCGCAGCAAAGAATTATCCCTCTGTATCTACACGGAAACGAGAAGATGGCGCCGTCAGGTTTAAGTGTTTTCGTAAAAGAACACTTATTGTGTTTGTGTTTTCAATATAGTTAAAATCTATGACACCCGTGGATCGTTATCATCATTATAATTTGGACATTTTAAATCGCAATATTCATCTAAAACGAGTTGATAAAAGAAAGAAGTCCACTGATTTCTGTGTTAAAAAACTACATGGGCTAATGGGAGGTGACGTCGCCATAAAAGTCATCACAACAAAGAGCAGTGGAGTTGATGGCACCTCCTATGGATAGCTGCACATCACACTAGCGAGTTTTTTGTTTAGTTGTACCAAAGTGACATAACGCTGCTGATTCCTAGAAAGATCATTATGCTAAGGTGTAGGTCAAGGAAATAAAACTTGAGAACAAAGTAAATACAGAGCAGTGGACGAGTTGATTGGCAAAATGGCATCTTGAAAATCAGATTGCTCAAACATACATGAATCATTCTACAACTGCCAGGTGAGGGGAGGGGGCAGATTTCACATACCCAATCTACTGGTAAAATCAAATAAACTTAGAGATGGTAGATTTAAAATTATAAAGGACATTTAGTAATTGCAGTGGTTCTGTTCAGATGTTGTTTTCTTTCACGATATTTCTTTAGTTTGGACCAGTGGCAGCATTAAGTGTTCCACAGTACAGGGTGATTTATGTTCACACACAGCTTGACTTGTAGGAGAAAAGTTCTAATGCGGTCTTTCTTTTGTTGTAACTCTTGTGTTATTTTTTTTATCCGTGCCCTGGAGTGACTGGAGCTGCGTTACTTTAGAGCCGCTTCCAATTTTTCAGACATCTGTATGAGATGGAACAATAGCTCAGCCAATCAATACAACAGGATTTTTTAACCCCTAATTCACCGAATCAGGAACAGCGCCCAAGCACTTATTATTAATCTATTGTCTCTGGTGTGAACATTGCAGAAACTATTTATTTATTTGAAGGACAATGTGCAGATACATTAAATAGATGGCTGCACCAGATTTAGCAAAATGCTAATTTCCATCCGTAGTCCTTGGTGTCACAAACATTAAAAAAACAATTCACATATAAAAAGTGCAATACAAAAGACAATGTGCAAAGACAAAGTGTGCAAAATTTTCAATGCATAGTGCAAACTACAAGTTATTAAAGTGCGAGACATAGAAAAAAAAAAACATAGAAAAAAATGCAACAAATATCAGAATAAATACAGTGTAATCGCTATCAGATGATACCCATGAGGGTAGCATCTGATAGCTCTGTACCTTATTGGTATTATAAATGTAAACAAGACAGTAATATGCCACTAAGACAGTACTATGACACTCATGATCTGGTAATCTAGTGGCCATCAGACGGTACCCACGAGGGTAACATCTGATGGCCGAATACCCGTCTGGTATTGTTAGCGTGAGCAGGACTGATGATCAAGAAGCCAGTTTTTAAACTAATAAACTCTATTAATCTGAGGTGAGAGAAGTTTTATTTTGTTCCAAATGATAGATGACCAGTGAGCTCCTAGATTTTCCATGTGTCACTGAAATAACGAAACCTGATTGGACACTTCTGTCTGAGTTTGGCCTGAGGCGCAGAGGAGGAGGTGCTGACCAAATGGATATACATAGACATAAATTTGCCTTTTTAAGGCTCATGAGGCTAGCCCTAGAGACACATTTCAACTGAGCTAATCTAAATAAATACAATTCAAACTGAATAAAATACTCTGTCCAGGGGATACCTTTTAGCTTATCATACCAAAATGTGACATAATGCATGATAATTGGGCTTGTATTATGCATTCATCTCATGACTGAAAGCAACTATGCTTAATCATTCTCTCAAAATGACAATTTTGCAGCGCTAACCTGTCATTTGCATTTAAATCCTGTTGGCGGTGCATCTTTTCTATTTACTCAGTCAGGCCTGGCGTGACAAACGTGATGATTATTCCATGGAGGAGCAAACAGGAGCTGCGAGTGTCAGCGAACAGCCAGTGTTTAAAATACTAAATCCCCAAATCTCCACTCAGAGCTAAGGTGCTACAGTGGAGTGGTGAAGAAGCGGCTTCTATTTGTATCCTGTGCTGACTTTGTTGAGTTTATCCAAGGGATTTAAATGCAGGGCCATTTAAATAAACAAAAATGAACACATCTGTTTTTTGCCTTGTTTAATGAATACTACACCATATTTCATTTCCTGTGTAAACCGTGGCTTAGTTTTGTTAGAAATGCAGCTATAGCTCCAGTTCAGTCAAAGGTTAGGGAAATTCATCTTCAGAGAAGATGAATAATCTAATAAGAAGGCATTCTTAACACATGTTATCTATATCTATATCTGTTTGATACAGATGAACAACAAAATAGTAAAGGGCCCATATTACGCTATTTTCTGATCTATATTTACATGTCGTTTGCTTATCACAAACATACCTGGAGTTGTGTTTTGGAGGAAGCTGGACAGACCTGGCAGGCCCAAGTGTACTGTAAGGGTCTATTGGGTATGAGATGGGCTCTGTTGGACAGAGCCTTCTGTCAGGAGGGTTTTTAACTCACACCTCTGGGAGAGCTTCTCCCAGATCCCGGGGGAGACTAGGCACATGGATTCTGAATGGGCAATGTTCTCTGCCTCTATTGTTGATGCAGCCGCTCGTTGCTGTTGTCGTAAGGTCTGTGGTGCTTATTGCGGCGGCAACCCCCGGCTCCGGTGGTGGACATCAGAAGTAAGGGATGACTTCAAGCTGAAGAAGGAGTCCTTCTGAGCCTTTGGCTTGGGGGACTTCTGTAGCAATGAGTCCCAGCAGGCCAAGCGTGCTACGGCTTGTGCTGTTGCAATGGCAAAAACTCTGCAGTGGTGTTGGGAGGAGCTCGGGGAGGCCATGGAGGAGGACTATCATACGGCCTAAAAGAGATTCTGGCAACGGTCTGACGCGTCAGGAGGGGGAAGCAGTGCTTCACCAACACTGTTTACAGTGTGGGTGGAGGGCTGCTGTCTTCGACTGGGGATGTTGTCGGATGCTGGAAGAAATACTTTGAGGATCTCAATCCGACCAACACATCTTCTGAGGAGGAAGCACAGAATGGGGACCCGGAGGCAGACTTGTCCATCACCCTGGCAAGCTCCTTGGTGGCAAGGCTCCAGGGATGGAGATCTGTCCCAAGTACCATAAATCCCTGGATGTTGTGGGGCTGTCTGGCTCGCTATGTCCCTCGGCTGGCCTGGGAACATCTTGGGGTCCCACCAGAGGAGCTGGAGGACATGTCCGAGGTGAGGGAAGTCTGGGAGTTCCTGCTTAGACTGCTGTCCCTTCAACCTTGATAAGCAGAAAAAAATGCATGGATGAATGTATAAGAG
The DNA here is from genome assembly GCF_009829125.3 of Periophthalmus magnuspinnatus. Taxonomy (NCBI): domain Eukaryota; kingdom Metazoa; phylum Chordata; class Actinopteri; order Gobiiformes; family Gobiidae; genus Periophthalmus; species Periophthalmus magnuspinnatus. The sequence goes on from NC_047129.1 coordinate 24,330,914, forward strand.
AAGTGGACTGAGGGAGTTTCATTTATGGAATTCCAAGTAAGTGTATCATAGCAACCAAAGACCCATTCAGGGGCAAGGATTTTGAAGTTACTCATCCCTCCTGTCTAAAACATGGTCTGTTTAGCTTACTTGAGTTAGTTTCATGTTTTGAATAAAGTAACTTTCTTAGCCCAGTCTTGATCCTTGATACTGTTTGGGATTTCTCCTAGTTGGTTTTGTTCTGAACAGTAGACCATATTTTCAAGTTACATTTCAAAACTTTTACAAGCCCTCCCACTGCTTTAGATCCTCGGGCAGATTAGCTGTTCTAAAGTCAAAACTGCAGACGAAGGGTGATGGAGCCTTCTCGATCTGGGCGCCTTGGCTTTGGAATGACCTGCCTGAGGAGATAAGGCTTGCACCATCATTACCATCTTTTAAATCACTTCTTAAATCTCGTTTTTGTATTTTCTTCTGGATGTGTATTGTGTTTTTTTTTTTTTTTTTACTTTGTGGTGAAGTATTTTGTAAACTGTGCTTCTTAGATGTTGATGATGATGGATATTTTGCTGCAATTAAGTTCCAGATTCTTTCCTGTTTTGATTGTACACCACAGTGTTTTTTGGTGAGAAAATATTTTGAATACTTTCTTTTCTGGAAAATGATATTTTTACAGTAAGTCCTATTTTCACAGGAGCCGACGAGGAGACTATTTGGAATGGGAGAAACAGAGTTCAGTGGAATCATGATGAGATATCAATAAGAGGATGAAAAAGTCATCATTCAGCGCCACAGATCCAACGGTCAAATCAATACGTCTGCTCCAATGTGGGACGACTCACAGACGAATCAGTCATGATCATGGAGCGATTCAACGTTTACCGAGAGGTAGAGCTGCAACAGTAGACATGAATGGGTTTATATCGTCAAAAGTCTCTCAATATTAAAATGTGTATGACAGATTTTTTGAGTCTCACATTTTTACTTAATTTGGTCCAATATAAATTATAGTTTTTCACCAATCGAGAAGAAATTTGCAAATAAAAGTTGAAAATTATATTAAAAAATACAGGAAGAAGAGAGTTCTAAAACAATGATGACTTCGCACTAGGGAGAATTCTGTCCAAAAGTTACAATTTACACGTAAGAAATATATTTTTTTCAGATACTCTTGCCCTCCATCTCTGAGTATGACATCAGAACTTTCTAGATTCTGAAAACCACAAATATTATATTATATATTATAATCCCCTTGGTCCTAGGGTTGGAAAAGAGAACTGCTGTGGACTGACCGCATTTATTTCAATTAATCTGAAGCACACTGCACACACTTGAAATAAAGGGAAAATGCTTTATGCTCATAAAAGAAAGTTTAGGAGTGGGGCTGAAAGACTAAAAAAGACACAATTGGAACAAGAAAAAAAGAGCGCAGGATAAAGGTCAGTGAGCTATTGTTGTTGTAAGTTAGCGTGCTTGCATATTGATTTTGTTTACACCATGTATCCATTAGGGGGCCACTTCCAAAATCATGTTCAGGGACACTAAATACCTAGAACCAGCCCTATTTGTGCCATTTTTTACTGTGGGTGGGGGTCACCTTTCCACAAATCTGACTTGATCTTCTTGTTTCCTTGAAGATAGGTACATTTAATCCTTGTATTCTTATCTTGCCTTTTTTATATATTAAACCTGCTAACCTCCACAGACATGCTCTGAAAGGCTTTGATATTATTTTTTACAAAGCTCCAAATTATGTTAATCTAACTTTTCAAAGATTCTATTCATGCTATGTCTCTCACTTTGAATGGCTGCAGTTAGCAAGTTTCTTCTATAGAGAAATAAATGTCCATATGTGTCTTAATCTGCATATAACCTTTAGACCGCTTCTGTAATGTGTGTGTGTTTATATAAAATCCTAACTCTTGTAAATATGTGCTTTGTACATTTATGAATTATTTCATCACCCTAGTACATATACATTGTAAAAGCACTTCTTGTGGTCAAAATGAGACCACTGTGTGCTGTCTACATCTAACTATGAAGCATTTTCATCATTCGCGAACCAGGAAGTGCGCTGTTAGCATTATTGTGGTGGCAAAAACACTTAAAAACTCAATGCGGTGAAAAATTTGGATGCTCAGATTGTATTTGGAGTGTGAGAAAGAAGTTCAGTAGATCAGATACTGCGCCTTAAAGGTTTATTTTTGTTGTTATTGTTTTTTAATACAATCTGATATGGAGATGTGAAGAGGTCACCCAAGGCTCTACGGATTCAAATGCATTTGTTTAACTTTAATTGTTTTTCCACAGTAAAACAGCTACATCGTCTGTAATTTCTCTCAGGGCCAACAAGTTAATGACAAATGCAGTGTGGATCAAACATAATAAGAAAACTAAATAATTATTTTTGTTTTTCCATCAGCCCTTTTATTATATGGTTCAGTGGATGCACATTGTCAAGCAATAAGCATAAAGAAAACATGTATAAGATGGTGAGGAGGCATATTCAGTTGAATTAGGGCTGCATGATTATACACAATTGAGTAGTTTAAATGGTTGCAGGTTACAATGTTCTCTTCAAATAACAAAATATCCCATCAAACTGTATGTATTAAACCTGTCAACCCAACCCAGACCTCTACACACATGTTCTGAAATGTTTGGGCTTCATTTTTTAGTTGATCAGTTGCTTGCAAATGGTAAAGAAACTGTAAGATTTTGTTTTTAAATTCCATAAACTTCAGTTATCTCTGTCTCCAGATACTAGGTAAACACATTCAAATCAAATATAGCCTTTACTGATAGCAACTGCAATATTGATTTATTCTGCAATTTAATTACAAAAACACTGAATATGATGTCCAATTTATTTATGTTGTAATTTGTTGTTTTGGTTTAAGGCAATTATCCAGTCAGAAAACAGAATGAGCCTCACACGAGTGTCTCATTTAGCTTGCCAGTTTCTATGCTGAAATCCTGTTAAATGAATGAATAACAGAATCTTACTAAATCCTACTAAAAATGCATAACTGTTATTATTACAATTGTTATTCTTGTAAGACAACAAAAACGCTATTCAATATAATCCAAATAGAGATGGATTCAGAGGTGATTGCACCTCAAAAAATAAAGGTCACATTGAGAGTGCACGTGTGTACTCTTCTATCATATGTACCAGAATTTTTTTTTAATTTTTTTATTTTTTCATGTATTTGTGCAAAATTTGGCTTGCCCCTTTACAGACGTACTGTATAAGCAGCTCTTGAGGTCAAAATTAGACCACTGTGAACTGGCTGCATCTAATTAGAAAGTGTTTTGTTGTCTGAAAAAAAGGAAGTGCATGGTTAGCATCCTAGTTTTTGTTAGCTTTGAGAAGAGTAATTAGGATAACTTTGGATCACTGTAAACAGTTTAACATGAACTAGTTTTGTTTTTTTCCCACTTAACAGTAAACATCAGGTACAGTGCCAACCTACCACATTTGCTGTTGCACCCCTTCCACTATTTATTTAATTGTTTTTTTCCTATTTTACAATCTAAAACCATTTCCATTTTTGAAACATGCTAAACACTATGGCATCTACACCTTCCATACTGTATTTATAGGATCCAACCTAATCCAGAAAACCCAAAACATGCTATCTTTTTGCCAAGTTGTTTACTTCTCTTGTTTTTTATTTATTTATTTATTTTTGTCTAGCTGGACTCAGCTGTGCAGCCGTAGCATATGTGATCTCTGCTTTCTATAAATACAACACTATAGACTTTTCTTTGAAATGCATGGTTATAGTGGTCCTCCCTGGGCGTCTGTCTCCTCCATGTTGTTGTTCCCATTTCATTGTCACTCAATTTCACTTTTTCTAATCTCCACAAACACATCTTGGGAAAAAAAAAACAAGAAAGAAAATGTACTTCTTCTACTTCTGAGCCAAGAAAATAAATAAATAAATAAAACCACTAGTGCCCGTGCTAGGTAGCAGTGCCAGTAAAACGATGCTGACAGATATTCCTCGGTGGCCGGTTGAGCGAGTGGGCACGGATCCGACAACACCTGCTAGCTAGAACGCTACGTCACAAGCTTGTCGACGCCAATGAACGTCCCGGCGATGGGGCTAAACAAATGGGGAAGAACCAAAGGAAGATTGGTTTGGCTGCTTGGAGTGTGTAGGCCTGCATACAGTATAGTGGTGTATTCCCAGATGAGAATGGTAATTGCATCAGAAAACGCGGAGTAGCCCAGATGGCACAGAGAGAAGGTCATAAAAACACAATCTGAACGTAAAGCACATCACAGTGCAGGCTGTTGTGACTAACTACAGTGGGAGGCAGAGACAGATGCGCTGGTGGATACACAGGGAAAGGCTGTTATGGATTATGTTTTTGGATGTCAGGGCTTGTCATGTGTAATAGTTCAAAAAAGACAAATTATTAAAATGTAGTATAGTGTTTGGGTTGAAAAAATGTAGTAATATTTTTTTTTTAAATGTTTATTTATCATTTCATTTTGTAATAAAAATCTCTTTTAAAGAGGACATGTTTTTTTTTTTGGTTTTTTTTTTTTGTTTTCTTGCATTTGATGGTGTTGCTTTGCCTAGAATGAATAATAATTACAATAACATTTGTCTACATGGAGTTTAACAGGTGACACCACCAGGACAAGTTATAGGTCAAAGTATCTTTTGCAACAACAATACATGCAATTGAATAAATGAAAGATTTTATTATGTATTATTTAGGCTGTATTGTTTTATGGTGGAACATTCAAGGCCAAGCATTAACATCCCCATGAACACAAGCAGGTGGCAGACCCCCCACCACAAAAGTTACTTACACCTTTATGCACTCAAAACCTTCTTTAATATAAATGCATAACATAACAGAAACAGAAGTTGCTGTTAGTTAATTGGATAACTAATCTGAAATCAATTTTTAGTGTGATGCTGATGTCACATAATACATCTGTCAATTAAACATTCTGTGGTCCCATCCATATGGAAAGTAGGTGAGGTTAGTTGAAATTCTAAAATGCTAAAACAAATATTTTTTTTTACCCTGTGTGTCAAATCACCTTAACAATGTATTATGGGAGTCCCACAAGGCTCCATACTAGGACCAGTTCTCTTCTCATTTTGCATTCCAGAGGCTTGCATAAAAACCTCTACACAAATGCTGCAATATACACATCTGGCAAAATACGTAGTAAACTGTCCGCATTCAAAAAACAAAAATCTATATGTCAGTGTATCAACACAATAAAGCACACATTGAAATGTCTTTGAATGGTACTATTCCGCTCCATTTCCCAGAAAGACATTTTGAGTACATTGTTGACTTTCTCACATTCAACAGTTACATCTTTAAAATGTCAAAAACAATGATGGGATCTACACAGTTTCATAGAGCATTTATGACGGAGGCCGCTGCATGTCACGGTGTTCTTCCACATAGAACACTGATTTACAAACAGATTAGTCACTATATTAAACTTATTTGAAACACATATAAACACTGTATAAAAAAAAATATTTATAAAAAATATTATATATATAAAACCTCATAGAATTATTTTTGGCTTATGTATTTAACCATTCATAAACAGATGCCCACTCAACCTCATTTGTCATTCATTTATTCATATCTACAAAGCCTTCTCTTAACAGTAAATATATTCCATAAACCTTAAGGCAGACACCATGAAAGAACATTAACTTTTTGCATAAGTAACTTATTAACTAAGTTTGCACATTTGGAACAATCAGAAAGGTTTTATGTGATTAATAGTCACCAATTCTGATATTTAAAACACTCTTATTCAGAGAAGTTAGAGTGCACTACAATTTACAAGTCCATTTGAATCATGTGCAAAATAGTTGAGGCCATGGCATTTAAAAAGTTCCTATTTGAATTAAATTTTTGGTTAAATTTGCACAAAACGTGGGTCACAAAACATTTTTTTTCCAAGTAAAAGCACTTGAAAGTTCACAGTTGGCTTGAACAGCACACCACAGTGCTTTGGGCTCCAGCGGGCAGAGGAATTATGTCCATGCAGAACATGTTGAGTGGGATTTTTTCTCAGATAAAATTATACTTTAACAGAAAAATGGCTAAATAAAAACAAAAAAGAAATGCATTTTTAAATGAACCTCAAAGCAACGTGTCTTGCCCCAGTACAGATGCGTTGTATAAACAGCTCTGGAGGTCAAAATAAATCAGCTAAGAGTTGCAAAAAAGTGCTTTTAAACCAACCACGGTGAATAATTAAGATTTGGCATGCATAAGGTAAGTGAGAAGTAACTTTGGATCACTGCAAACTGTATATTAAGAAAACTCATGTGAACTTTTAGTCATGTTGGAATGTCGTTTCCTCATCAAAAACATACCCGGAGTTGAGATTTATTTCATTTCCCATGTTCAGTTCATGTTGTCTCCAAAGCGCAATATGCTCTATTAAAACTTGTGATGTCATCTAGTGGTAGTTTGAAAGTTAGCAATTATTTTTAGCCTTTTTTTTAAACTAATTTACTCAACAATAATACTAGAATAACCATCGTCTTACCTTTTGTTCAGATTGCCGCAGGAAGTCTATAGTCTATCTTCTGGTCTAATGGGAGTAAAGAAGTTTCAATGAGGCTACAACAATATTTGTAGCTTCAAAGATTGGCAATTCCAGGGTTAGAAATTATGCAAATGATTCTATTGAAGGTGTACAGAGTTTAAAAACACAGGGGAGCACTTCCTGTATCATCACCCAATGGCATCACATGTTGGAACAGAGAGTTTTCAGTTTGAGAGAAGAACGTAGCCTAAATATGCAGGATTTGTGTTAAACGTGTGTGAAATAAACAAAACACAACACATTTTCGACATATAGGTCCTGTATAATGGACTAGTCATGTTCTGTACGTTTTAAATCAAAATCAGGTACAGCGCCTTCAGCTATTTTATAAACCTCATTTCACATTCAGCTACACTACTTTCTTTCTTTTTTGAGGATGTCAATGCTTTACCATCTTTGGGAAATCATTGTACTCATCTTAGCTTATGAGCTCTGTGCTATCGCTCATCCCAGAGGCCCAGTGGCAAACTGCAGCTGCCGTCCCCTTTATGTTTTTTATCCAAAACACACTCAGAAACAGGTTGTGGTTCACATAATTTCAGATCGAGGGCAGGGATCAATAAGTCTATGGGGATTCACAATTTTTGAAGTAAATGATCCAAACTGAAAATCCACCAATGTTGAAACTTATGATTTTTTTATTGCCGGGTACATCCAGAATCAAATGTCTTTTTATTATTTAAACGGACAGATATCAGTCTGGTCACCACTCCCTCCATTGCAGCTTGAACCGAAACCAAACATGATCACGCAGTTCTGCAGAAATCCGCAATGTTTTTCAGTTTTCTGTGATATTTTTTCCCCTTTTTTCCCTCTTTATTGTTTTGATACAGATGGACCATGCATGTCCCTGATTGGCTAATCCACCTGTCAATCACACCCATCTCAGAAGCAACCGTGACCAAACTCACAACTTATTTGAATATTGAAAAAGTGTGTTTTCTGGATTGCAGGCAATATTTCTTTTTATAGATTAGCTCTGGAAACTTGCCACATTCATCTACGGGCTAAAAGGATTTTCAACAATTGTTCCTTTGTGACTGAATGTTTATCTTGAATCATTACAGCATTGAGAAATGTTTCTTTTTTTTTTTTTTTCTTAGGAGCAAAAGACATGTAAATTATCTGATCTGGAACTTTTCTTATTTAATCAAACTTGTACAACTAACGTACATTAAGTCACTGTTAACTTTGTGTTGTTGTGACATATACTTCAATTATAATACTCATATAAAAACAAAATATGTAAAATTGAATTGAAAAGTTATAACAAAAGGAAATTTAAATTATGTCAACTGGTCAAAGGTTTTAGAGCAAAGACGTTTTGCTGCTCATCCAAGCCACTTCTTCAGTTCTGGTCAAATTGCAGGTGGACACTGTCTTATGTCTATCTGAAGGGAGGAGCAAACTACACTGAAAATGAAAAACCTGTTTGTTTACAGTTTCTGTTTCTAGGCTAGGTCTATTGAACTACTCTAAGTGTGAGCTGTGCCTGAGTCATATTTAGCATAATCGTTCAGGCCCCTAATGGGTGCTCTCACACATATTAGCATACTGGCTAACCCTATTATTTTCCCTGTTTTGATTTAGGTCTGAAGATGGAGTTATAAATAGGAGATAAATGATGTCCAACCCCCCCATTTTTGTTCAAACATGGATTGGCTTTCTTAACAAAAATTACCTCTTTAACTCTTTAATTGAAAACTTAAAAAAAATCTATTTTAATTACAGACTGGGTAATCTATTTGCCAGTGTAAATAAAAAGGTTATTACTTGATTATAAATGTAGATGTTGATTATAAATTAGTAATGTATAAAATAGTCACAATAAAAACACAATGTTTCTCTTCCCAATATTTATAAAACTGAAATTTGATTCAGGGACATGACTAGTTTGTGATTCCATTAATTTAATGTGGAGTCAACTTTGTTTTCAACAACAGCCGTCAGGTTTTTATTCTGCACTCTTCAGTTTTAATGTTAATTTTATGATGAATATTTATGTCTTGATTTATTTGATTTTAATGTCTTTCTGACTGTGTGAAACACTTTGTTTTGTTTCACTATTTGGGCTGTAGAGAAGTTTTGTGTCCAATGAGAAAAAACAGAACTCAAGTTTTGGCCAAGTTTGGGCAAGTTTTGGCCAAGTGCACACACTCAGCGCACACATTGCCGTAGAAGTTTTTGTTTTTGTTTTTAGTTTTTTATACAGTAAGTTTTTAACTATACAGGCTTGTCAACTACTCCAATAAAATACACAATAACAGTAGAACCATTTAATACATTTTTTTAGAATGCTTTTTTTTTCATTTTCTTGAAAAAAAAAAGACTTAAATTGCTATTATTTGAACACGTGCATCTTATATCTGAGGACACAGTTAAATCATGTTTATGGATTTTAAAATACAAATCTTACATAAAGTTCCTTTAAAGTTTATTTCCTGTTTTTTTGTTTTGTTTTTTACTTTTTTGAATGACAGATCTTCATACTTCTATTACTAGTTTGCAATCTGGTTCATTTTAACCCACACATTCACCTTATCACCTCAATTTGATTTTCAAGCAGCAATTGGTCCAGAGCCGGCCCCATCTGTGCTCTTCCGCCGACCGTTTGACCCCGTGACCCCTCCCACTCTGACCCTCCATTTCCTGCAATGCTGTTTTCTACTGTAAATTTATTATATTTTATTCGGTTCTGCTAGTTCATAATTGGAGAGAAGATATGTTTTTAAAAATTCACATATTTTTGCTCGTCTGATTTTCCCTGGGTTATATAAGGTCAGAGGTCAGATTGTTGATGTGTTAATGTCCTTGAATTGGTGCAGAAGACAGTAATATGTTGTTATCGTAAGAGATCATAAGGCATTTTAGTTTAAGAATTTATATTTTAAAGATTTCTTTTTTAGCTTTTAACCCTTTTGTCCCCTCATCAAAAATAAAACAAACATAAAAAAACAAGCTCTTTTTGCTTATTGCCCTGGTAATGGTGATGGCTTAAGGGCTTGTAGGAGACATTCAGAGTACTTTTGTGGTCAAATTATGTTTACAGCAAACACACGGCTCTGTTAGAATAGCAATTTGCCACTGTTCATTCCCATCGGTGACGGCAGATGGAGCTCCAACGTCTAAATGCCTCATTGGAAACAAGTTTAATGTCTATATTTTCCAAATGTAGACGTCATTTTTACTTAGAAAATGTGAAATACCATGTTGAAACGGGGGAATTAAAGCAACAAAAATACATATGACGTCTTTTAAAATCCACAAATTATTGAACCTGTATTGGGATTATCAGTATTATGATTTTAATATCATTATAGCACCAAAATCATTGTAATATAAATCTGGAGTAATAATGCCAGATGTAGGTCAGAGTGAGACAACAGATACTTCAAACACTCCAAAAATACATATTTACCCATCACAAGAACGTACAAAGATGTTTAACAAAAGGTACTTCGCTCAGCTTATGATTATGGGCTGAACAAAAATAAATGCAACCTCACTTTTTTTGTTTGAGACTAAATTCACAAAGTTGCCATAGTGATCTTGTGGCCATAACGTGGGACTAAACACCTATACTCCTCTCAAACCTACATTTTAAACAGCTGGTAAACTGAGCAGTACCTGGAGGATGAGAGGAGAGGGTTCAAAGTGGTTTATTATTTACGTAACTTCTAGCTCTTCTTAAGTTTTTAAAGCTGTTGAATAAAAACTCTTACTAAACCAAAAAGCAAAGTAACAAAGGAAAAAGGCCATGGTGAACCGGCCAACGTAAAATAAGGACAGTGCGCTGGGCAGGCCAACCTTATACAGGAGCTGCCAGCACACCGCTGTCCCGACCCTAACGAAGAAACAACCCATAAACTTCCACTGCACAAAATAAAGAACGAAAACAGGACGTCCAGACTCACCAGCTACGGAGACACGGAGAATGGAGACACCAGCAGGGGGCAGCGCTGGTCCCAGAGTGTGCAGAGTAATGTGCGAGGTATGGGTGCATGAAAATCTGACGTAGACCGGCGGAGAGCGATGAGCAGAGAGAGAACAAGCACGCCGGTCGTTTTGGCGCGAAACCAAAACGACCGGGAGTAAAACAACGAAAAATATACTTACAAAAAATAGGCAAGAATTTTTAACTAACTACTAATTAAGTTGAACTAACAAAAATATACAGGAAAACTAGGAATAACTTCAATAACCTGAAAAAAACAACAAAAAAACCCAAAAACATAGAAATTAAGAAACATAAGGGGACATAAAAAAGTGCCCGAACTTAATATTAGTCTAACTGGTCTCTGCACTTCAAACTTCGCGCCCGCAGCCAGATGTTTGCTATGAGTGCAGTCATATGTGATGTCACCAACTACTACTACTACTACTACTTCGACTGCCAGGACACGCTTATTTTTACATTTTTGATCAGAAAGCTGCAAATATGGGCTAAAATTGCCACTCAAAAAAGACTAAAACGGACTAAAACTGAACTGACAGTGCTATTCAAATACATACAGTTTAGTAGCCAAAAAAAGTTGATGTAGTATTTACTTCCATTTACTTCTTTAAGTCCTTTCAACTGACAGCCACCCTGCAACCTATTTAACACTACAGGCCTGTATAATTCATCTCATCTCCTTTAATATGGAGGGTGAGGTGAATAAACAGTTGCTTGGCTAGCTTGTTTAACTTCACAGCCAAAACATTTATAAAAGGTCATTTAGTGGGCCATAACTCTGGTACTTTTAAAATAGATTTATGGGTGCAGTAGACTCCCCAGCTTAAGTAAAGGTCACCCCACAAATCACATCCTTTCCTTGTGTTACAAAGTAATGGTAGTGTAGTCTGTTGTTAGTCTGATTATTGATTATCCCTCTGTCAGGAAATCCCACAATCCCCTTATCCTCATGTTAGAGGTCGGATGGGAGAGCGATGGGAATAGCAGGGGCCGTAGTGGAGCAGCAGTCTGTAATGGTGGGCTTTGTGTCCTTAGGCAAGACACTTCATCCAACTCTCCTAGCATGAATGTGAATGTTCAGAACACAGGGAACCTACAGCTTTCAAAATGGTTGGACTTTGTGGAGATGTTGGTCTATTTTCAAATCATACACTTTTTCTCAAGCCAAAATCCTTAGCTGTGTTAAAAACAGTTTTCTGGCAGCCATGTTTGAACCGGATTTGGACACAAGTGATATGTGGCATGTGTTATAGTAAATAACAGCTCCAATTGAATATTAGATAAATGGTTACAATCATAATGCATGACTAAATGACAGAATTGTACAGGTATAAAACTGGATTTGTTAATCTAAAATAACCCAGATTACAGGAAATTACTTTTGTTTTGCTGAAAACGTCCTGGGATGGACCACACACCACTGATTTCAAAACTACCTGCTACAAAATAAATTCAGAATTCTATTGAGCGACCCTAAATTAATGGATTACAAAGGTTAAGGTGCACTTTATTGTCACTGCAGAGAAATTTGTCCTCTGCATTTGACCCATTCTTTAATACTTCTGGGACCCATCTCCAGATCTTGTGCTAGTCTTGGTCAGGACTGTCTTTGCTTCAGGATTTAACCTATTGTGCATGTTTTGGGTTGATGAGGGAAAACTTTTGCCAAGCACCGTGCCATGCTTGGCTAAAGTACCGACATTACAATATACATTACTGTGGATGGGGACAGGGGGCGCTTTAAGAAAGTTTTGCCTCAGGCATCAAAAGAGCTAGAGCTGGCGCTGGAGGCATATTGTGATTATAAATGCCTCTGGCATTCACAAACTATCATAACTATTCTAATTCTGGAGCGGCAGAGAAAACATCAAGCAGTTTTGTGAATGCAAATACGATTCATGTCACCAGCTCCAGTAATATTATCATTAGGAACTAACTCAGAAGGTGTGGATGATTCAGCACTCCTCTGCTCACTGCCGACTCTGGAGCAGGCTGCTTTTCTAATTAGTTCACTGCCTTATGAAGTCCCCTGTCTGCTGCGGTTTAACACTGACTCGGCCTCGTCAGTTCGGCCTTTCACTGTAAGCTCTTAAAGGATTTTCTCTCTAGTTTTATTTTTTTCTGGTGGTAAAAAGCTCTGGTTTAGCTCTTGGCCTGTCTGTGAACTGGCCTCTGAGGGAGCGTCGAATGAAGACATAAAGCAGCAATGCCAACTGCAATTATGGGCTATGTATGTAACTCTAAACTGACAAAATTACAGATCAACTTTTCTTCTCCACTGGTGTCCAGCCACATCAAACTCCACAGTTCAGAAAACTTTCTGGTCTAAAACGCATAAGTCTGAGTTGCCTTCAGTGGCTTCTGCAATTCCCAGTATCATGAAAGACTGCCCTGATTACAGTCAGGTGTTTCTGATCACAAACACCTGGCTGCAGGGGCGGAGTTTAAAGTGCGGATACATGTTAGACCAATCACATTGTTCCTTATACCTCTACACTACGCCCCTTCTCCCCCTCATTCTCTTCTATAATCCTCCAGGTACTGCACAGTTCGGCAGCTTTAGTTGAAAGGTGGATGTGGGCGGAGTTTAGGGGTTTAGTCCTACTGTAATTACCCTCATGGGGGATAGGGGAAAAAAAGGTGGAAATGGATGTGATGTGAGCTCCTATAAAAAAAATAAAATAAAAAAACAAAAACAAAAAAAAAAACAAAAAAAACAGGAGTTATCTGCACTTCTGCTTTAGAACACTGTTTGGTCTTAAATGAAAACTTCACAAATTCAGAGATGAAAATATGTTAAACCGGACCTATTATGGAAACATTAATTTTTTGAGTTTTTAACCTTGTTATAGCTGTTTCCATTATCATTTACCCTGTCAATGTTGTATTTATGTATGCATGTTTGAGTAATCTTTCTAGTGCTGTATCCTGTAATCGTTGGCTGTAACGGTAACTCTCTGTTGTTATGACATTTACAGTGACATCAGCTCGATTGGTCACCATAGTTTTCTAAAGCAGAAGTCAGTGGACTTTTTCTTTTATTAAGTCATTTTAGATCAACATTGTGATCTAAAACGACTATTGTGATCCTCAGGTGAATAGATTATAACTATATAGCAGACACAGGCACAATATGTCTTCTTTAATGAATTGCATGCAATATCTCTTATTTCTTTCATTTCATCTTTTTTTTTCCATATTATTTTTTTTTTCCATATTAACATTGGATTAATGTTGTTTTCAAACCAGTAAAGTTACATATGATACCTATTTCCTTTATTGGACTATACTTTGAACTGTGTAATTTTATTATTATTATACAAAATGTCTTTTCTATCTCACTGTGCTTTTGGACAAAGTGTTTCTCTGTATTTAATAATTCAGTGTTTGTGTATGATAATGACTCTCTGAGGAGGCACAAGTGGTGATCTGTTCCTCTTATTCAGTAACCTCCACATTAAACATCTATAAACACTCCAAAAAACTGCTCTTTCTCTGTAAAATGGTCCTGTTTCCAAGGATAAAGTGAAGCATCCTCAAAACTGGAATCCTCTTAATCACGACTGTTGATTTTCACATGTGATTAGATTCTGTTGAACATAAATACATCTTCATTCAAATCCAGACTGAGAAATATACATCTCATAAGACCTCATTTACATGTAAATTTACTTCATTTGTCATAGTCATTTTTTCATAGTTTAAAGACCTCAAAACATTTGCAAAAACCCCAGTGTTGTTGTTTTTTTTTTTGTTTTTTTTTTTACAAATAGCCAAAAGATGTTTTTCCACCCTTATTTTTGGAAAAAAAATATGTTTTATGATTCAAATTTCTTCAAAATTCATTCAAAGCAGAGTTAAGCCTCAGAATGTATGTATTTGATGAAATGACTGAATGTTCTGAGCGGTTTGAGTCTGCAGGTAAACGGTGTTTGGGTCCATGTCACTGGACATAGAGGATCATGAGTGGAAAATGAGTTTTTTAATCACTATTAATTGTATGCTTAAATTGTAATTAATTGCAGCTGAATTGAAGCTGAAACTATTTTTCAAATCAAAAGTCTTGAATGCTGTGGTTATCCTGTGTAGTCTGCTGCTCATTTCTGCTCACTGTGAGCCTAATAGAAGACTGGCTCTGTCTTGCTTTAGTCCTGGTTCAGATCTGGTAATCACTCTTCCAATTTAATCATTGTTTAGTCCTGGTTCAGTACTGGTGCATTGCTGGTTTAAACCAGCTCTTTTCTAACTAAACATTATCTCCGTTAACATGAGCGGTAAACTTCGCACATTGCCGCTGATCACTAATCCTCTGTGTGTTTGCAGACTTTAGCAGGCCATTTCTCTGTGATCACTCACTCTTTTGGATAGTTTAAAAACTCAGAGCTTGGACTCATCTTTGTTGCACTGTCTCTAAAGCAGTGTGACTGATCAGAATTTATGATGCAAGGAGAAATTATTGACTTTTTAAGCCGTTTGATTCTGTAGGTAAACAGCTCATGTTTGGTGCATGTGAGACTGACACTTAAACTTCCATGGCCAAATATAGGCTCAGAATGAGTAATTATGGTCAGACACACTCAAGTGTTGCACAAATAACATGAAAATAAACTATATGTTGATAGAATCATGCAGGATAAAAACCCGTAAAAGGAAAACTGTGTGTTGTTAGTGTCACCTTGAGAGAAACTGTTTGGAGCTGTCGACCAGAGGCAGCTCTCTGTCCTTGGGTTTGAGTTGTCTGTTTTAAGTTGCTCTAAAACTCACATATTTATGATGATTAGGAGTGATATTTGACCCCTGTGATATTAGTCCTGATCCTGTCTATCTCCACTGTCCAT
This sequence comes from Periophthalmus magnuspinnatus, assembly GCF_009829125.3. Taxonomy (NCBI): domain Eukaryota; kingdom Metazoa; phylum Chordata; class Actinopteri; order Gobiiformes; family Gobiidae; genus Periophthalmus; species Periophthalmus magnuspinnatus. The sequence goes on from NC_047129.1 coordinate 24,346,302, forward strand.
AGACTTACATGGCCCCAAACATGAGCTGGTCTTCTGCTGTTTACCTGCAGAAGACTCAGTTTTTCATGAACGATCATACATTCTGATGCCAAACTCTGTTTTGAATTATTTTTAAAGAAATTTGAATAAAAAAAAACAAATATGGATATACAGTTGAAACCAGAAATGTATATACATTATAAACATATGCTTTTTTTTCTCACTGTCTAACATGAAATCAGACTAAACTTTTCCTGTTTTAGGTCAATTAGGATTACCAAAATGATTTCTATTTGCTAAATGCTAGAATAATGAGAAAAGGATTGTTTTAAGACACTTTTTCATGACTTTCTTCAAAGTCAGAAGTTTACATACAGTAAGATTACTATGACTTTAAACAATTTGGGAAAACACACATTTGAGTTAATCAGAGACACACCTGTGGCTGTATTTGAAGACACACCTCAAACAGATTGCCTCTTTGTATAAAATCATGGGAAAGTCAAAAGAAACCAACCAAGATATATCAGGAAGAGAACTGTGGACTTGCACAAGTGTGGTTCATCCTTTGGTGCCATTTCCAGATGCCTGAGATTCCACGTTCAACAATTACTGTATACGCAAGTATAAACACCATGGCAATGTGCAATCATCATATTGCTCAGGAAGGAGATGGGTTCTTGGTCCATTAACCCAAGAACAAAAGCAAAAGACATTGTGAAATGCTGCTGAAGCTGGTAAGAGTGTGTCATTATCCACAGTGAAAAAGTACTGAAGTACTGAAGGGTTGAAAGGCCACTCTGCCAGGAAGAAGCCATTACTCCACAAGAAACATGAAAAAGCTAAATTACAGTTTGCAAATGCACACAGGACCTGTATTTTTTTAGACATGTCCTGTCGTCTAATGAAACTAAAATTGAACTGTTTGGCCATAATGAGTATCATAACGTTAGGAGGAAAAAGGGGAAAACTTGCAAGCCGGAGAACACTGTCTCAAGTGTGAAATACTGGGGTCGCAGCATCATGTTGTGGGATTGTTTAGATGCAGGAGGGACTCGTGCACTTCACAAGATAGATGGCATCATGAGGAAAGAACATTATGTGGAAATACTGAAGCAACATCTCAAGACATCAGCCAGGAAGTTAAAGCTTTGGGTCAGCAAATGGGCCTTTCAATGGACAATGACCCGAAGCATACAGCCAAACTGGTTACAAAGTGGCTTAAGGAGTCAATGTTTTGGGGTAACCATCACAAAGTCCTGATCTCAATCCTATTGAAAATAGATCTAACCTGAAAAGGCATGTGCGAGCAAGGCGGCATACAAACTTGGCTCAGTTACACCAGTTCTGTCAGGAGGAATGGGCCAAAATTCCTGCCAACTGTTGTGAGAAGCTTGTGGAAGGATATCTAAAATGTTCGACCTAAGTCATACAGTTTAAAGGCAATGGTACTAATGAAATGTATGTAAATTTCTGAGTTTGAAGAAAGTAAAGAAAATTGTCAAAAAAAAAAAAATAATTTTCTCATTATTCCAGCATTTAGAAAATAGAAGAAATTTTGTTCATTATAATTGATCTAAAACAGAAAAAGATTGATCTGATGTCATGTCAGACAGTGAGAAAAAACAAAACCAAACCATATGTGTCTTTTTACCTAGTGGTTTCAACTGTGTGTAAAAACACCAGGTTTTTGCAGATGTTTTGGGGTCTTAAAACTATGAAAAAAGATCCAAAATCAAGTAAATATTAATATAAATGACATTATTCTTTACTTGAACATTACTATTTATGCTCTTTCATAAATCTCAAATTATTCAAAAATAGCACCCACATTAAATTTAGACCCTTCATGAAATGTTTGTATTCAGGTACAGTCATGTAATTTTAGTGTTACAGAACCTTATGTCAAAAAATGCACATTTTCACATAATCAAGGCCAATTGACACTAAATATATAAATGTAGGGTAGATTTGGTATCAGTGCATTAGGTTGAAGTCAGGCTAAAACAGAGCCCAAAATGATGAGAAAATATTGTTTTATGGCTGCCAAACTGAGCTCAGAGGAACTTCATTGTAACTCTACTGCAGAACACGAAAATGTTAAAGGAAATAAATGTTCATTCCAGTCTGAGCGCTCGTATTGGTTGATATAGGTTATTGGCAAATGATTAAAGCTACAATATCGAAATGGGCATCGGAACAGAAACAGCTGCATCAGTGCATCATTACTAGAAATACATCTGAATGTACTTTGTGTTTTGAAATACTTCTACTTTCATCTGAACCTAATTTCATTTCTTTTGGTCGGTGCGGACAGGCAGCATGGAAAGAGGCAATAACATTTTGACTTTTGCACACAATAGAACCACACTCCACTGCCCCCTGCTCCCCTGTCCTCACCTGTTTATTTGCGGCTTCAGCAGAGTAATTATCCCAAATCCCGTTTTTATGTCAAATCATTTCATAAATCATCTTTTTTCTGGAGCAATGTAATCATCCAATAATGATGCAACTCGCCGATCCATAAACAGAATGCAAGCTTGTACTTTCGCGCTGCAGTAAACTCTTCTCCTATCTATACGCGTCAGCCGGGGGTCGGTGGGAAAAGGAGTAAAAAAGACCGGTTTATTCCTGTTTCTCGGAGCACTGGGGCATTCGTTGCGGGCAGCACATCTTGGCGAACATTCAATACGCCGCTCCTAATGTGAAAATATGAAATGTGCTCATTTTTTGATTGAATAAGTCGGAGATTGGCTGGCTCAGCTTCGGACTGTGTGTTCAGAATCTCTCTGGCACACGCTGTCCTCTCATACAACGCGCTGAGTACTGAATGAAGAATCAAGGAAGAGGAGGAAATGTTGTAGTTGCATTGGGAAAATAGGAAAAATGGCAACAGCGGTGGTTTTAAAACTGTGGTACTCGGATGCTATGAAAGCTATAAAAAAAGAAAATTGCCATCTTGTGTTTGATTTCTGTCATTTGGATCTCACAATTTTCATCTAAAACAACTTAAAGGTCCTATATTACGCAAACTTGACTCTTGTGAACGCCAATCCATCGTATAATTTGGTTACCTCCTCAAAAATATACCTGTAGTTGTGTTTTGTTTCATTCACACATGTATGAGTAACATTTATTGTTAGTTTGTCTACATCTCCAAAGCTCAAAATGCTCTGTTCCACCTTGTGATGTCATGAGGAGGTAGTTTTCAAGTCACCTTTTGCCTTTTGTTCAGTAGAGATGGGCAATTCCAGGGCTGAAATCATCCACATTCAAGTGACAGTGTATGGAGTTTAAAAACAGTACAACACTTCCTGTATTACCATGACATCACAAGGTGGAACAGAGTGTTATCTGTTTGAGAGAAGAACTCCTAAAGCCTAAATATGCAGGGTTTGTGTGTTAAACATGCGAATGAAACAAAATAACACAACGGGTATGTTTCTGATGATGCAACAACATTATAACATAGATCAGAAAACAGCTTAATATTTGCCCTTTAATAAAAGAAACAATTCTTCTGACTTCCCACCTGCCCATTTACGTAACGTCATCGTGAACATCATCATCAGAACAAAATGATGCGTGCTGATGGCCCCCTCCGTTGGATATCATGCTAGCAAGAAGCATTTACATAAAAAAATAATAAAAATGTACCAAGTTTGTTTTTAGTTGTATTTGTATAAAGCAAAAAAAAAAAAAAAAAAATTGTACCATAATGATGATTCTTATGTGCATCATCAATAGAAAGAAAGAAAGAAAATAAAATAGTAAAAGTAATTTCAGAGCAAATTAAAACAAAATATTATATCTGTGAATGGGAAAATGTTGCATATTACAAGAAGCTGAAACCCGTGAATAAGCTCTGATCTGAGATTATGAACGTTGTTACCTCATCAGAAACATGCCTGAAGACTTTTTCCATGTCATCCATGCATGTTTGAGTGATCCTGTGATCTCTCTCTCAGGCACTACTGTAACCCTCCTGTCCTTGATTAGCAGTATGATTCTGTTTGAGCCTCAGCCCACATGCCTACGTCACCCAATGTTCCAGCACGGCCATTTAAAAAAACAAACAAAACATATATATATACAAAAGCATGATACTAAACAATATAGTACAACTTCACAAACCTGACGCGATGTGCAGTAGTTTATTTAGCGAGATTTGATACTTATTAAACATGTCAATATATTTTTTGTTGGGTATAGCATTTTCAAAACAATAAAAGGTAACATGGTGATCTAAATATGTTACGTGTTAGCCGTTAATACCCCATAGAAGTGTACTGTCCCCTCTTTAAAGTGGCTGTACTCTATATCTTTACATCTGAGATTATGAACTCACAGATGAAGTTTGCTTTTCCACAATACATTTCGTACAAGTTGTGAAAAAATAATGTTTGAATATCAATCTTGGCTGTATTTCCCTCTTAAAATAATTTGTCAGTAATGCACAGAATGACACAGGTCATTTTACGAGTTGTCCGAAGTAACACTAGTCTCTTATGTTTGGGATCACATTGTCCGTCGAACTAGCTGCAGGATTAAAAGTATTCCGGGGTACCTAATTTCTCTTCCTCTCCTTTCTCATCCTCCCTCTTCTCTCCTTCTCACCTCTCAACACACCAGCAATACCTGTGGTGTTGTTGAGTTCCCCACCTCAGCTCCATCAGTTTGTCTACACCATGTTTGTATTTAGGCACTGTACCAACACAATCTCCCATATCCCCCCCTTCTCTCTTTCCTTCACAAGGTCTCTTCCCTCTTCCATTCTTCCTCTTCCCCCCTCTCTTCTCCCACTTTCACTCTTTCTCTATCTCTTCTTCTTCAACATCAGCTTCTCACTCCCCCTTCTTCCTGTCGTCTGGTTCCTCCTACCTCTTGCCCCCTTTTTCCCTCTCCTCCTCACCTTCTTTTTCCTCGCTCTCCATCACCTTTTTTCATTCTCCCCTGTTCCCTTTTCCTTTCCCTGTCCAACTCCCTCCCTCGTCTCGCTGTCTCTCCTCTCTCCCTCTCCATCTCATTCCCCTCTCCACACCCCTCCTCTTCTTGTCTCTCCCATCTTCCATTCCTCCTCTTCCCCCCTCTCTTCTCCCACTTTCACTCTCTCTCTATCTCTTCTTCTTCAACATCAGCTTCTCACTTCCCCTTCTTCCTGTCATCTGCTTTCTCCTACCTCTTGCCCCGTCTCCCTCTCTTCCTCCTCACCTCCTTCTCTCTCCAATCACTTTTTTTCATATTTCTGCATTCCCTTTTCCCCTTCCTCCTCCATCCCCCTTCCTCATCTCTGTCTCTCCTCTCTCTACCACCCCTCCTCTTCTCATCTCTTCCCCCCTCTCTTCTCCCACTTTCACTCTTTCTCTATCTCTTCCTCTTCAACATCAGCTTCTCACTCCCCCTTCTTCCTGTCCTCTGCTTTCTCCCCCCTCTTGCCCCCTTCTCCCTCTCCTCCTCACCTTCGTCCTCTCTCTCCATCACCTTTTTTTGATTCTCCCACCTTCCCTTTCCCCCTTCCTCGTCTCGCTGTCTCTCCTCTCTCCCTCTTCGTCTTGCTCCCGTCTCCGCTACCCCTCCTCCTCTCCTCTCCCCTCTTCGATTCCTCCTCTCCCTCTCTCCTCTCTCCTCTCTCGTCTCTCGTCTCTCCGCGGTCTCCGGCTGTGAGTCCTGCTCCTTATGTAAATGTCATCGCGGTGCCTTCTGGACCCCGTTGCATCGGTCTCCCAGTGGAAAATGCCATTGATCCACAGTCCATAGCGGAGGCCTACAAACAGGTCAGCACGCCCAGCTCTCCAACACATTGTGCTCCGTCGAGACAAATCAGGACGCTCAAAGTAACAGGGCGTATGGTGTGAAAAGAGGATGTATGTTGAGGCGAAACATAAAATCTATTTGTATTAATATTTCAACTCAAATCAGCAGCTGACAATTACGTAAAAAGTCCGTGTCACTCAAGATTTTGTAATTTTGCATGCTTGATCTTATTGAAAAGAGGGTAATGTAACACGCAAAGTCGACTTTTTGGAGATTTCTACCATGTTATAACATCAGTCCTTCATTTAAAAACATCCCTGAAGAGGTTTTATATGTCATCCATGCACGTTTGAGCGATCTTGTGATGTCTCTCAGGCTTTATTCGAACCCTCCTTTTGTCTAGCAGTTTGATTCTGTCCTAAGTCACCGATGCTTTTTCATAAATATAGAAAAGCAATGTCGTACAACTTCACAAACCCGATGCGATGTGCAGTAGTTTTATGAGCAGGATGCACGCTGACTCTGAAGGGGGAGTGACAGAGCGCAGATGAGGGGAAGTTTAACCTTATTAAACATGTTAATATGTTGTTTTTCGGCAGATATTGCATTTTCAAAACAATAATAGTGGTGATTTAAATGTTATGTGTTAGCAGTTAATACCCCATAGAAGTGTAATACCCCCTGTTTAAAGTGGCTGTACCCATTTTTTTCCATGTATTTGGGGGGAAAAAAACAAAAACAAAACTGCTATGTACTGTTTGTATCTAATTAGAAAGAGTCCTAGGTTTGAAAAGTGCTTATAAACTCATTGTCGTGAATAATTAGGAAGGCATTGTACCCATTTTTCCCCTTCATTTTGTTTTAAATTGACTATTTTGTCCAAGTACTGGATCAAAATGGGACCCCTGGGTGCTGTCTGCATTTAATTATAAAGATCTATCGCAAACCCATAAGTAACACGGGTATGTAGTTAGCATGCTAGCTGTTGTTAGTAGTGGACTCAGATTTAAAAATATACTTATAACTCCATTGCAGAAAACAATTAGGACGCTAGGAATGTGTTAATTAAGAAAGTAAGGAATGTTGGTATAATGCAGCGCCTTTAAATGTCTTGTACTATTAAGTATGGCCTGACAGAAAGTGTCCCATTCAGGACATAATTAGCGCCTCCGTGGTGGAGATAGAGTTGATGATAATTATACCAATTTACTCATTTTAAAAATATCTTATGTGCTACAAGGTGGTAGAATCTACTCTTCCGTATGTTGACAATGCAGTCCTTTACTACAAGGATGAAATTACTTCTTTGTCCAAATCACTATCAAATAATTGTTTTTCATAATGTGTAATATGTTGATGTTCTTCTCTCAGGTGGAGCAGGAACTAGTGTATTATATGGTCCCAAACATTTGAAAAAGAAAAATGTGAAAATAAACTAAAACTAAAATCTTCAAATGTTGGGCCGATCATTTAATAATAGTAATAAATATAACCACAAGCGACAGTGATAGGCCCTCACCTACGCTGTACCCTGTCCCACCCCACAAGAGGCGAGTGTGCTGTCACAACCCCCATCACACCCACTGCCGACTGTGAGGCACTATTGCACCTTCTCTTCCTCTTTGCTACAGAAATGGGAGCATTTTTAAAAAATTGCTCTATGGGGCGCTTAAGGGGGGCTTCAGGGCAGGGAGTTTAACAACTACTTCAGATTTCACTGAAATTGGAGTTAGTATGTGCAAATGGGAGGAATTTGTAAAAATTCTAAATTTCAGATATTTTGGGCAATTTCTGCAGCTTCGGTACACTATGTTGTGTGGCAAAAATGATGATAACTTTTGATGCCCCACCCCTTCAGATATTTATTACCAAATTTGAGCCTGTTCAGGTGAACACCCTAGGACGAGTTTATAAAAGTATTACATTTAGAAAAACTGCAAAAACTGAGTCAGGCTTGGCAAAGTTTAATCCAGTGTCATGGAGACTGGGTCTCTGGTCATTGATAGACATGACTTTCACATGGACTTCACCCCTTTTGGCTCTTTACCACAGTAAAGCTTAATTTTTCCATCATATATTATATGCAAGCCACTGGCAAGAATTGGCGAACACCTTAGTGAGTGTGTGAACCAACAAGTACTTCACTCGGGGATGACAAACGTGACCGTGCTTTGCACAACTATACAATACTAATAGCCAGCTTCTGACGTTTGGGCCCAATAATGTATTTAATTTATAAAGCACTTTAACACCCTAAGATGCTTTACATTACATGATGTATCACTTCACACACAGTGGTGGTAAGCTACTACTGTAGCAACAACAGCCCTGGGGCAGACAAAGAGGTGAGGCTGCCAATCTGCACCACTGGATCCTCCGACCACCACAAACACTCACTGTCTCACTACATTCACACTAGGTGTTAGAGAAATTGCATTTCTGTCCTGCACTCATTGACAGCTCACGTTGGCCTGCGTCATTAGAGGTATAATAATCCCTACAACAGAAGCATAGCCAGACTGGACTACCACAGCACTATCACAATGTGTTGGAGGTTCATGTCTCTGGGTACTGGGTCCCTGCTGATAATAAATTACTTCAATTTATTCTGTAACACTAAGCAAGGTGGGTGAAGTGTCTTGCCTGAAGACACAATGACAATTTGCACCAGAGCTACAATACAAAGTCTGAATAGACATTTCAATCTTTCCAATCCCAAGTCAACACTATATGAATAGCAAATGTCATCTGAAACATAAGTATTCACCCTGTGTGTACAGTATGCCATTAACCACCATCCCCATCTGGATTAGCCCCGGTGCAGCTGTGGAGCGGAGGGGGAGATGACTTTGCTGACAAGCTGAGTGTCCTCTCTGTCAAGCCCTGGCCCCTCCCCCTTCGCCTGGTCCCACGCTGGTTCAAATCTCACACCTCAACATTTAATCAAGGAACAGTGCCGCTGATGTGCACCCCTCCCCCGCGGTCTGGGGTGGTCCGTGGGGAGCTCTGAGAGGATAGCGTGACATTTAGACAGATAGTGCTGTTATTAGCGGGGGTGAATGCTTCTCTCTCAATTCAGTCTGGAAAAAAAAGACAGGTTTTTCAATAGTCAAGCCGCACATCATTGTTTCCTGGATACAGCTACAGACCAGATTGATCTTTTTTTTATTGGTTTGTGTTTGCCGAAGTCAATGTTGTATGCATAGCAAAAACAGACCCATTAATGCAAAGGTATGGCATATTATTCGTAATTTAATTATCTTGTATAAACAGACTATCTATTAACCTGTTTTATGTGTGACTTGCATTCATTTGCTGGAGACTGATCCAAACCTAATTACTTCTTTCTTAGCCTTTAAGCAGACCTATTATGCAAAATTGACTTTTTAAAGCTTTTAACCATGTTATAGCTGTTTTCCCTAACCATTTACTCATCCGAAGTTGTATTTGGAGTAATTCGTGCATGTTTGAGCAATCCATAACCGCTTATTTTCAAGACCCTTTATTGCTGAACAATCTCCGTTTTCACCAGCATACACCCACAGCTCTGCACTTACTTCATTCTCCAATTTTATTTTCTTAATCAGTGATACAGGCAGGATGTTTACGGCAACATCAGCTCCGGTTGTAACTGAATAATCCACGGGTGTCATGGATTATAGTGATAGAGGCGACACAAGCACAATAAAACCTTCTTTAACCTAAACCTTAATCTCAAAGATACAGTATAACTTTTTTTAATAGCAGGTCCGTCAAAGATCACATCTATGGAGAGGTGAGCCACATGGAAAGGCTATTGCATTGTCTGGAATATATATCTTGCATTATTAAATTACAGGTGTTTTTATTGCTCAAAAATACCTGTAAAAAACATACATTCTTATAGTTAGGCGGCCATACTTTCTAATGTTCGGAGCTGTAACTTTACCTGAGGATGTTATATGTTTGTATTCATGGATATAATTAAGTTTAATGCCATTCTCTGACAATATTCTTTCACTTTGAGTTTGATCCATGATGGTCACTGGCGCTTGTTTCTGTCTGTCTGGCAATTTGTTCTATTTGGTTCTCATCCAGCAAAATTACAATGTTTAACAGGTAAAGATTTGTCCTGTCCTCCAGTTCATTTTCACTGTCATTTCAGATTCACACGGATACAGCCGATAGATTTCACCGATAGATATGCACTTGGATTGATTCTTCTTTGTTCGTCTTATAGGTCATTGGCTCGATGTATTTGTCGGAGGAGCTCGAACTATTGGAAAATCAGAGCCATGCACATTAATCAATATGTCACACAGAACCTAGGTCGCAAATGAAGATTATAATTATGTTTGTGATTATATAATGATGATTTTACTGTGGGGGGTACACACACAGGGGTACACACACATTTCTGGTTGAGGTTCCTACCTGCTTGTTTCCATGGGGATTGGTTTTTCTGGAATGTGACACAGTAATTTCGTTGCAGAGATCACTGATTATATAAAAAAATAAAACTTGAAAAATGTGTCATTGCGACTTGCCTCTCCATAGATCTGAACAGTGATTTGGGTTGAGTTGTCTTTATTCGCTTGTCCCCATGGAGTTTAATACAATACTAGAATGTGCTAACCAAAGCAATAACATCTCTATGGTAACCCTTCACCAGCAAACTTACATAGTGCACCTTTAAGTTCATAATTGACATGTTCTTTTACTATCAGTGTTTATAAATTCAGATTTTGACAACAACAGTGATCATTTTTCATCCTTCAGAAACCCATGGATAGGCCCCTGCCCTCCATCAAACTCTAGAACCTTTGGGTCATGGGGCAGATTTTAGTTGGGTTGTGTGAAGTTTCTAAGTGAATGGATGTCTGGATGCTGCTTCTCAGTTCAGGAAAGGCTGCCTGCTGCACAACAGTCCAGTCTCTCCACATACAGACAAAATAGCTACTTGTTCTCAAAACTATTAATGAAAGTATTTTTTTAAAGAGAACATATTATACTTTTATGCAGTCTTAACTGTTATAATCAGTATCACTATCTTGGGATTTATATAGCACCTTTCATGACACCCAGAGTGTTTTACAGTTCATTATCCACTCCACACTCAATGGTGGTAAGCTACTATTGAAGCCACAGCTGCCTGGGGACTGATGGAATGAGGCTGCAAGTCTGCGCCATTGGACCCTCCAATCACACTACTTTCATATTAGGCAATGTGGGTGAAGGACACAACAGCAGTTTTTGCCAATGGCACCTCACTGTAGCACCTGGTATTCCCATCAGTCTCTGGTTAATGTACTAATCAGGTCCAGCATTGCTTAGCTTCTGAGATCTAATGAGATCAAGCTTTGTCAAGGAGGTTTGGCCACAACCTTTGTATGTGTATGAAAAATTGCAATACGGGAGCATAGGTGTGGGCCAAGTCATATGCAGGATAGTGCTTCAGAGAGATACTCAAACATGCATGGATGACATATAAAACCACTTCAGGCATTTTCTTGATGGGGGAACAACATTGTAGAAAGCTCTGATGAGATGCTCTGTTGAGCAGCTCTGTTGCATGCATGTTCTTCCCTCTTCTCTCCCTGCTTTTAGCGCTCCTTCAGTGCATCCCAGTAAGGTTTGTGCAATGGCAAAAGACATGAGATGTTTGTGAAGAGTTTTTGTAGTGAAGTAGACACTTACAGTTGTCGTTACTGTAGAAAAACAACTAGTAAAAGCAGGTGTGCTGTGAGAATTAGAAAAAGTGGATCGCTAGAAAAATAGACACTGCTCTGGAACGTGAATGCAACCTTCTAATTGTAATAATAATATGCAGCTTTCCTGCATTTCTAATGAATACTGTCTGTATGCATTTCCCTCCATACTCATCTTACTGAAAACATTTATGCAAAACACCACCACACCTCCTGGGCTGGTTCCGGGTTCTTTCACATCTGATAATGAGCCACATCTTTATCATTGGCCATGACAGAGGGCGTGGTGGGACTGCACGCCGCACTAATTGGCAGTGCGCTAGAACCAGGATTTGGATTGCATCTGGCACCGGAGCGGTCTCGGAGTTGGCTTTGATTAAATAGCTGGACTTGCTGGTTGACACGCGGTGCTCTGCTGTGCTCAGTGCCTCCTCCTCCGGTCCGTCCTGTATCGTCCCATCTGCCACACGAGTCCTGCCAGTGCGTCGCCGCGGTAACGTTTCGCACACATCCCATGGCGGCCCGTGTCCCGCTATGAAGAAGACTGCTAGGACTGGCTATGTTATTGCTTCACACTTTTCAAAGTCACAACTGCAGTTAAAGTTACACAGTGTAACTTTTCTGTCTGTTTGGGGTCTGCCATCCGCTTGTCTCCATGGAGATGTCATTGCTTTGCCTGGCATGTTCCACAGTAACTGTAGTGTATGCATTCCTAAAAAAAATATACCTTTACTTGCATTCTTGCAGTGGAAGTGCCTCACCCCAGATGTGACCAGTAACTTGGCCTGGTTACGTTTCTATGGAGATAGGTTTGATGGATAAGTGTGATGCTGTACTGTGTAATAATGACGGCAATTTATGTTTTTTCAAGTGGGTGTGCAGAACACTCTTTCTGACTCACACACATACACAGACATTCAACTTTTTTCTGTGTGTGCCTCCTTCATTGTTATGTTGCAGCTTTTGGTAGACAACGCAGACAACCAGTTCTTGTGCTCTCCTGTTCCGAAGCAGTGGACCTCTTCTCCCCCTGGTTTCCTCTGCTCTCCGTCTGTCCCCCCTAGTGTCTCTCACAATCACAGGGCTTTCACAGAGACTAACGGGTCCACATAGCTTACGTCTCACTTAAAGAATACTTTTTATGCTAAATGTACTTTATGGAGTTGTATTTATTTTTGCTTCATTCACGCTGGTTTCATTAATCCTCTCTAAAGAGTCCTTTGCCTCCCAGAGCACTCAAACACACAAATTTTCAATATTTACTTGAAAACTACTGCTTCATGACATCACAAGGTGGAACAGAGCATTTTGAGCACTTTGGAGATGTAGGTGGATCAATAATAAAGGATTATTCAAACACGTGTGAATGAAACAAAACACAGCTCCGAGGATCTGCGTGTTTTTGATTAAGTAACAACATTCTAGCATGGTTAAAAGCTCACAAGAATCAATTTCGTGTGATATAGTACTTTTAATTGTTTGATTGCTGAGTAATTCCCTCTGCAGCAAATATGGATTTGCTAATTAATTAAAACAGCATGAATGAAACAAAAATACACCTCCAGGTATGTGTTTGATCAGATGACAACAGTATAACATGGTTAAAAGCTCAAAAAATGAATATGTGTTCTTTAAGACAAAAATAGTCCATCCCGAGTCACCTCTTGTCCTCATGGCATGTGGTGAGAGTCTTTGAGAAACCCTTCCAAACTGCTGCCCAGCCTGGCTCCTCTGTATTTCCCCCTAGATGTGGCCTGTGGAGGATTTGCCCATTTTCAGGTTTCTTCCAGGCTGAGCGGACATCCTAAATCCTCCTATTCTCTGCAAAGTAAAGCCGCTCTCTGGAGAGTCAAGTTGGATTTTTCCAGGAGTTTTTGAGGAGCCAGTGGTCAAATAAAATGCCTGGGTGGACAGAGACACAACCGGTTGGAAAATTCTAACTTTGTCCAGGAGCAATGTAGTTATAGTTATAATTGGTCCAATTGACAATAAAGTTTAATCTAACGTGAGAGTCTTGCCATTTGGCACAAAAACAAAAAGCACATGGGATATAATTATAGAAAAGAAAATCTGTAGCTCTATAATCTATGTTAAAAGTGCAGTGTAACATTTTTGGTGTCTTCAGATGTTATTTCTTGGCCTGGATTGTTCCAAAGTATGACATATATATCTCCATGGAGACAAGCAACTGACATCACCATGTTAAAGCCTTCCTGGCCAGCAGTCCTGGCCAAGAAAACACTGGAATCACAGACTCTTGTTTGGTTGACAAGACACCTAGAGCTTTCACAAAGGTCAGATTTTGTGGCAATTTTTGCTTATTTTCAGATCATAAACTTTTTCTCAACTCAAAATCCTTCAGTCTTAAAAAAGTCTTTTTTTTTTTTTTAAACTTCAGCTTGGTTGGGAGTGTTATGTATATTTTACATAACACTCCCAAGCACGCTTTTTGAGCTCTATAATGTTGTTACCTCATCAAGAACATGTCGGAAGAGGTTTTAGATGTTATACATGCATGTTTGATTATTTTAGCGATCTCTGCTGGGCCCTATTTGAGCCATTTTTATGGTTAACTGAAAGATTTGGTCCAATGCTCAGTCCTCAAGCCTATGTCATCTATGCTCGTGACAATTCTCCGTAAATATGCAAAAGCATGATACAAATCTGTACACAGCAACTTGACAAACCTGATGTGTTGTGCAGCAGTTTCATTAGCAGGATGCACACTGATTGTGTCGTGATAGCGCTCTGAAGGGGAGTGACTTAAAACAGGGAGCAAAGGGAGCGGAGACACAAAGTGAAAACTGAATTGAAACTTTTTTCAGCAAATATAGCATTTTTAAAAATGTAACATGGTGTTCTATATTTGTTTGGTAGTTAATACTTGATAGACGTAAAATACCCCCTCTTTAAGGTGTGAAAATAAGCGCTCCTGCTGATGCACTACACTACAGACATAATGATACGACTTCTATTTGGCTGGTTTTCTAGAGTCTACTCCTAACTTCAACAAGTACTCTGGGTTTTCTATCCTCTTTGAAGCCATTTCAGTTACACCAGCTCTTACTTCCCTCTTGTGTTACTGTAGGCATTTTATCACATTCTCACGTGTCCATCACCACTGCGGCAGTATGAGGACGCCTAATGGACCAAATGACGGTGATTTTCCCCAGTCAGACCTGTAAACGCAGGGTGTATGGGAGTTTCTGAACAACAGCAGGTGATCTGTCAAAGTTCTGTTCATTTACACCATTTAAACAGAAAAGTGCTCGCTAATGCTTCATGAAAAACACCATTAGCAGTTTTGCTATTTACAAATGTGCCCAAATGCCCTCTTAAAGGTTGTATATCATTTAAAAAAATATATATATTTAGTGTTCAATAAATCAATGTAACTTAATATAAAACTGAGGGGCAATTTAAGCACATTTAGCTGTTAAAAAAGAAAAACACCATAAAATAGGAACAAAATAGGGTCAGCAGATCCTGTGTCAGGGCAGTTTGAGCGCAGTAACAGCCCTCAGGACAAAAGTGTCTCCCTCAGCCCTCAGGACAAAAGTGTCTCTCCTCTGTGTTCTGTAGCACCACAGTCAGCCTCCAGGAGGAGTCACCTGAACTCAGCAGGGAAGTCTTCAACTAACCCATATTTGTACTCTGCTTTTTCTTCTTTTGGTTTGATTTATTTATTTATAGCGGAATTTATAGCGGAATGATATAGTGGATTTATTTATAGCGGAATGATGCTCTTTATTTTTGTTTTAATGTGGAGTAGAGTCACTATTACAATCACAAATATTACAAATAATTTGCTTTATGATACAGTGGTATAGTATCAATTTGGCAGAGTTATTGTAAAATATATTGTGATATGACACATGTAGAAGGAACTGTAACACTGAGGCTCATGGGTGATATGCCATGAATAAATAAAAAAAAAAAAAATCCTCTTAATATTGTTTTGTATAATGTGAATGAGATGAGAATGCAGCAGAACCTGATCAACTATGATGCATTGGGGAAATGCAAAAAAACTATGGTTAAGGTCTTCTGAGCAGAGATGTCTCAGCATTCTCGGGATTTTCGGGATTTGGTGTCGGCAATGATATCTCGGAAAAAATCGTCTTAAAAAGGGGAAAAAAGTATTTGTTAGAATGTGATTCATTAACAAGGCGTCACTTAAAAATATGAAAAACTATTTGTACATCGTGACCAGATGCAGGTTTCTTGTAGGCCTTCTCTTAGTAGTTTCACCGCTCTAGATTTCCGAACCAAAACCTGAGTAAATGCATATTATTATGCAATTATTTGAGATGCATGATAGAGCGTAGATGAGGTCAAGAAGCCAATTGAAATTGTTGGAACTGAGAAGTGGTAAACCAACCAAATCAAGCACAGACCTTGGTGTTCTTCTTGAAAGTCTGAATATTTGGTGAATTATGCCCAGGAGACAAAACTGGAGATCACTCATTTACCTCAAACTATGTGGACGAAGGTCACGCAACATACAAATAATAAAGAAAGCTTATTTGAATCTCACAGTGACCAAGTTGACCAAATAAACATTGGCTCCAGGCATATTCCTCCATTTTGAATTTAGCAGCCAAGATTCTGGGCTACCAAACACTAGTTGGCATTTACCATTGAGAATCTGTCTATCATTATCACTGAGCATTGCTGCAGAAATGTCCAACTTTAGAGCTTCTTTTACTTGGTCATGCTTGAGAGCCACCAACAGACACCACAATTACAATAGGATTCTGCAGCATCTTGAGTTATTTCACTGAGCGAAATAAGTTAGTAAATCAAGCGTTTGCTGAATCCAGTAGGGAGAAAAGCACAAACATTTTTCCCATTCACAAATCACTTTTTGCTGTTCTTTTTTCAAAGACAGAAATGTCTGTAGTTCTGCTAAAACTGATTCTATAACAGCAGTTACATCACTGTGTACTGCGCTGGTGCTTGAATTTGTTGTCATGTTCCAAAACCTTTCCCTTTGAAGAAAAAACCCCTTCACTGGTCATCAGCTGCTGGGGGAATTTGAACCACAGTGTGGGGCTATGTCAGGATGGATCTTGTGAGTTTGTGAACTCACCAATATCGCGAGAATTTATCTTGTTGTGCAAGGTTAGAAAGTCAGTACTGCCATACAGGAAACAGTGGTCCAGCATACACACTGCGATGAAAAAGACTTCACTTTCTACCATCACAGCAGAGTTTTATGGCCATGTCTTTAGCGTCTGTGGAGACTTGAAAAACATATCTAAACAAGCTGTTCCTGTGAAAACCAGTAGCAGTTTGATCATAAATGATTCTCTCTTCCGATGTTTTACTGTGCTCTGGTCCATGTTTCACTGCATAATACATGGACATGTGCAGTATATATGTTATACTCCCTCGATCTTCTCACAGTGCAGTTTACCATAAGGGAATGGTACTGACACTGAGGTCCATTTTCACACAGCACTTGTAATACAAAGTCACCACTCAATAAATCATACATGTTGAAGAATGCCATTCACAAACCACCACATGTAAAATAAAGGAGCTGAAGAATGATCTCTGCGGAGAAGTACCCAATTTTGAACAAGTGACTAATTAGGATGCGAGGGATGCTGTAGGAAAGTGAATATAACTCCAGACTCTGGGTTGCCAGTTTTGATGCCTAAATCAAGTTGATTTAATCCTAACAGGAATCTGAATCATCCCTACCTAAACCACAGCACCTGCAGCCAATCATTAATCAGTGCTAGTGCAGCCTCTGCAACTCAGTGAGTGAATTTAGGAAGCTCTGAGTTTTCACATGAGACATGGTCTGTCCATTTACCGAGAATGAGCTTGCTTTAAAAAAAAAAGAAAAACAGAAATTGTCGACCTCAAGAGTTATTTATACAATACACTGAGCTCAAATACATGGCTGGTGTATACAGGTGTAACCCAGTAGAGAAAACGTGCCTTATTTCTCCCCGAATGTTAATGCACTCATTTTATTTGGAAAACTTTTATTTTGGTAAGAGGAGGTGTGATCCTCTCACTGGCTCTGTTGACTTCCTGTTTTGTAAGTCATGTTGGGTGATAACGACTTATAATTAAGTCCCACCTCCTTGGGATGTGATGTCAGGTTAACGTAAACTTTTCGTCCTCTTACGCTTTGGACACACACGAGAGAGGTGAACCCTTTATTTTATTAACAGTTTGTCAGAGAGTGCACATTGAATTATTTTGTTGTAAATATGGTACATAATTATAATTCTTATTGGGAAATTGTTTATGCTATTTAAAATTGATTCCATGTGTGAACCAGAGTGGCCGTGACAGTGTGCTGTTTTGTGTTCTTGCTAAACCATCATGCTTACTGCTTACTATAAAGTAACATGGAGGAAAAACAAGCTAACGTGACGCTAATGTGACGCTAACGTGATCATGAGTGGTAAACTACTACTTAAGGTCAATATGAAACTTGTTTGTACTTGTTTTACAATATTTTAAAGCAAGAATCAGGTTGACAACAAATGTCACTTTAGTACTTTTATTAAATTTTGCACAATTTTCTGGTGAGATGCGATATTTATTTTGATGCTAAAAGCACATCTAGATACTTTATGCAAAAGCATGCAATGTAATGCTAAACCAGCTAAGGTTTACTGATTCAGTGGATAAGTTTAAAGGAGCTATTGTATTATTACCTTTTTGAAGGTATTTTGTGTATTACCTTTTTGAAGTAATGTAAATAGGCTAATTCCATGGTTTTACAAAAGCTTAAAACAAAGATTAAAAGTTACTAATTCAATTGGGTACAAATATTAATCACAAATCACATGGTTTTTAAGTAAAAAAATAATAATAAAAGGAGCCATTCATTTTATTATTGCATGGGTTAAAAACAATTTCATGTACCACAATGATATTTTTAACTAGCTGTATACATTATTGTTATGCAGGCTAGGTTTTTTATGGTTGGTGACGATTCAGAAGACTCTTGGAGGAGATGCGAGCCTGTTCCAGAGTCCTATACTGTGAATGGAGGCAAATTCCTCTACTTGTTGATCTCATCATGTGATCACCGCTCAAACTGCCACAACAATGAACTTTTATGAACAATTGACTTTGACTGAAACAACTGAAATATCACTGAGCTCAGGAAAAGTTGTTGTTTTTTTTATTTCTTGTACAGTGTGAACGTAACATAGATTGCCAGTTAAATTGTAAACATTTTAATTTTATTTAATTTTTCTACCTAAACTAAACCATCATTGCTCATTTCTATCTCCTCCATTTCATTTACTTACACACTTTATTCTTATTTGTATTGTAGCCCTGACAAACCAAGCGCTTGGTCCAAAGTAATAGATTATTTAATAGACTATTCTTGAGTCGGGAGTTACACAGGGCTTTTAAAGGACTGGCAGTTCAGTTGTGATTGTAGTAGCTTAAAAAAAAACAAAAAAAAACGGTAAGAGCGCAGGCTGCTAGTTCCTTTAACTCCCACAGCCTGCTCTCTGCCTCTTCCTTGGTCTCAGCAGGAGACCGGACTAAACATGTCGTCCTCCATGTTTGCTGCAATTCACGACCACGCTCTATCCAAAAGAAGAGCATCTTTGAAAGTGTGAACTGTGCCACATTCTATTCCCACTGGTACTAGAGCTGCAAAAGAACCAACAAGGCAAGAAAGAATAAGGAGAGAGAAAGAGTGAGTCACATAGACCAACATTACGAGAGAGAGAGAAAAAAAATGACCTATTTATTTGGACGGCAGTGGCTCAGTGGTTAGAGCATTCCCACTAGGGTTGTCAAAAGTATCGAAAGTATCAGATACTAATCAATACTGAAACTAGTATCGAAATTAGATATTCATTTGAGCAGGTATCGATACTATAAGAAAGGTTATTTTGGTCAAGTGGCAGTTTGTAGAAGAAAAAAAAATGGAAAAAAGGTGAAAATGACAAGAAGTAGTGCTTAGTTCTAAAAAGAATCTGTGTCATTAATACAAGAATTACATCCAAAATGCAGGGACAATGACATTTTAAACATTAATTTAACAAGATAAAGGTGTTCTCATATATTTCTGTCAAATAATATTGTTTAAAATAGACCAGCCTTGGCTCTGATTTACTGTATAGTTGGTAGGGAGCACTGCTAGGTAACTAGGTACACTTTTGAGAAGATTTTTTTTTTTTAATAAATTTTTTCACAAAACCGTTAAAGTTCTAACCTTACAAATGCACTCTATGGCAACTGTTAAATAGCTGGCACCCCTACAATAAACATATATACATAATAATAATAATGAAACATATATAAAATAAATAAATACAATAATAAAATAAAAATATAAAAATAATAAACTGTAATTAAGAATGACTCTACATCAGAATTGAATATTCAATTTGAACATATCTACTTTATATCTGTGGACAAGTCATGTTTATGGATTTTAAAATCTAAATCTCACATACCTGTAAGCGTCCAGTGTGGTGTGCTATTTCACTACAGGTTTATTTAAGGAGAGCCTAAATCGTCTTTGGCACAATCTACTCTACAGTCAGTCACTTTGCAGTCAATATAGATAACAAAACAGAACTAATGACGTACAGTTAGTGAGTCCAGCTTTAATGAAGAAAGACAAGTCCCTTCTGCTAAAGTGGACCGCGTAATGCTCCGAAACTCTGCTATCACTCACATGCACCTTTGGCTGAGCGTCCCACCAAAGTCATTACGCAAATCGAGCTGTCAATACCAACCCAATCACTTCATTTCAAATAGATGTTTTCTTTTCAGTCCTAAAGGAACTGAGTCACTTAATAAGATTTCTTTCAAGTTGATATGTGACTGTACCCAATGCGGTTCCATTATGAGTCAGCAGTCGCCCGAGTCTACCGGGACTTTGAAAACATGAGAGAAAGTCTGCATAGGCTGATAAATAGGCGTCAAAGCTAACTGTCGGCCTCTGTGATGTCAAATTCAAAACGAAAGAGCCGAGCCAGTGCTAATGAATCATAAAGAGGCATGGAGAGAAGGGTAATTAAGCAGTATTTAAAGATGCACTGTGGAACCTTTTATGCACTAGTGGGAAGGAGGCGGGGTCGTCTCCATGGAGATGTTATTGCTTTGCCTGTAATGTTCCACAGCACGGCATGCCACAGAGTTGACCTGTAACTTTGCCTGGGTGGTGTCCACTGCTTATCGCCATGGAAATAACGTAAGGGCAGACTCTTCACTGGAAAAGTTGTGCAATGCAACTTTAAAGCTACAATATTCAACTTTTCAGGCAAAGAATAGACTACAATAAAGGTATGCTATTATTATTTATTCATTTTCATATTTATCTATATTATCATCATCATCATTATTATTATTATTATTATTATTATTATTATTATTATTATTATTTTATTGCATTAAAAAACAAAAAAGTACGTAAAAAAACAAAATCATCGGGACTTGCATTTCCACAAACCTGACTCTTATTTGGCCTCGTCCTGCTTGTTTCCATAGAAATGTTGTTCCTTTCATTATAATCTTCCACACTATGGCCTAAAACATATTCATCTCCGTCGAGAATGTTCCAGAGTATGGTTTTAACTTAATAAATACAGATGCATTATCATTTGTCTGTATTCTGATTATGTTTTATATTTGTCATTGTTATCTTGAACATACTGCCTCAACTCGGGTCACAGATATTATAAATCACACAAGTCATTAACATCTATATAAAACAATATAAAAAACAGCACATATACAAAAGCGGACAAGATTGTTATTCATTTTCAGCGTTGCAAAGCCGTGAAATACTGTGTTAAAAGCAAGTAATATGATCTCATTTTTGAAAAGAGACAAATCTATTTTTATATTTCCCAGTGACTAGTTAATGAGTAAAATAAGTTATCAGACTGATTTTATTAAAGTGGATGTACCCGATTATTTTGTCCATGTATTTGCGCAAATTTGTCTTTCACGAGTTCAGATATATTGTATAAGCAGCTTTTGAGATCGAAATGAGACCACGGTGTGCTGTCTGCATCTAATTATAAGGTGTTTCATTGTCCAAGAATCAGGAAGTGTGCTGTTAATATGCTGGTTGTTGCTAGCACTTATAACTCATCGAGGTGAATAACTGAAGTACAGTAAGTGAAGAATACCTCTGTAAAACCTTTTGAACGAATGACTCCCATAGCTGAGCCTCATCTAGTCTCATCACTAGATACGGCTAGTAGGGTTGACAAAAGTATCGAAAATTACACTAAAACATTGACATTCACAGGACAGAAATGAACCCTTCCTGAATATTTTTAGAATAATCTTGAACTGTATCAGAACAAGTATAAGACAGCAAAACTAGTATACAGTGGTCACTTGTTTATCACGGTGGTTACGTTCCAAAAATAACCCGCAATAGGCGAAACCCGCAAAGTATCAGCTTTATTTTTTATGTTTTAAGGCTGTAAAACTCCTCATCACACACTTTATACACTTTTCTCAGGCAGGTATTAACATTTTCTCACATTTCTGTCTTGTTTAAACACTCTCAAAGTTCAAACCTTTGTAGATTAAAAAATATTATAGAGTATTGAAGAATGAAACCAAAGATCAAGACCTGTTTTCAGGCCCATATATTTGATTGAGAAATAAAAATATAAATGTTTTCCTATACTGTAAATAAAAATGATCGCTTTTAGAAATACTGTCGGTGCAGAACATTTCATCGACATTGTGGGTTTTGTTGTGGAGAAAACTTGCAAACGTACAGCACTTCAGAGTCACACTGCGATCCAACATTTATGTAAATTTGGCTGAACACATTCTGTACTGTACAGGAGACACAGCACGGAAGAGATTAATAATAATGGTCTACAGTCCCTTAGCCAATCAGGACGCAGAACACAATGCACGTTCACACACTGTATAAAAAGCATGTAAAATTGCACAAAAAAATCCACGAAACAGCGAGACCGCGAAAGGTGAACCTACCCGGACAACTGAGGGATTACTCAGATATAAGGCCACATGGTAAAATAAAAGAAAGTATCATTACTTAGTCTTAAAAATCGGTTTCAAGTGTGACAAAGTGGACCTTTATCCCTTTTAATATTACGATAGTTTTGTTTATTCACACGTTTATTCATTTTTCAATAATTTTCAATGTACAACTAAGCAGAACTATCCCGAGTTTGTTTTGTTTAAATTAAAGGTAAACTAAGTGAAAACTAATCACCAAGCACACGTTACTTTAAAGATATTTTATTTGGTTAAATGTCATCAATTCTATTTAATACGTTCATCCACTTATCTGAATCTTCACATGATCCAGACGAAGAGGGGGCGTGGTCTATGTCGGACATGTTTATAGGCCTGGGTGTGCTCGTGGGCCGGACCATGTGGAGGGGAGAACTGGTTTAAGTTTGTTTGTTTCTTTTGTTTCAATGTCCTGTGTAGGGGGGTATATAAGAGGTGCCAATTAGATGTTCAGGCAGACATCAGTGTAGCCAGGGTATATGTGGGTTTTCTCCTCAGTTTCTTAATTTCTGTTGCTTTTTGCTTATGTTGAGCACAGTTATTTTTTGTAAATATGTATTATTTTTCCCACGGTGATTCAAATACATTTTGATTGGAATTTTTCTGAGCCCGCCTCCTACTTCGACCACATCGGGCCAGCTTCCCCACATCAAGTATTGAGTCAGTTCCTTAGTATCCAAGTTTTTGAGTTTGAAATGTTCGCGACAACACTAACAGCTAGTAGCGTATAGTAAACATGCCCCAAATGTGTCTATATAAATCCTATCTTTCCATCACTTCTAGGCCTTCAAAAATCGCAAAACTAGCTTTAAAAAAAAAAAAAAAAAAAGTTGCCATTTGATATAATATGTTGTCCCAGACCCATATCAACAACAGGCGCTGACAGCTTTTAGATAACTTTGTCTCATGTCTGATGTCACGCGCGTTTGAAAGAGCTGATCAAAAACATGGAGGGAGAGAGGGGGAGGCAGGACTAATCTTAGCCATGAGTCGAGCTGCGTTTGACGGATAGTGTTCCGGTGCAGAGGGGGTGAGATGGAGAGAAGGCTGGATGAAGGATGGCTCCGGGAAAGAGGAATTCACCCTCTCTTCTGATCTCATAAATACCAACAGCAAAACCAAATGCAGTAATCCGTAGAGAGGATAGATAAATAAATGAAAGGTCAAATGTACTGTACAGGTAAATCAAGCTAACTATAGGTACTACTTAAAGGGCCCATATTACAATGTTTTCTGTTCTACGTATAACATTTCTTCATCAAAACTTACCTGGAGTTGTGCTTTGTTTCATTCACATATGTTTAACACACAAACCTCTCAAACTGAAAAAAACTCTGTGAGGTCATTGAATGGTGATTCAGGAAGTGCTCCACTGTGTTTTTAAACTCCATACACCTTCACTAGAGTCATTTGAATAATTTGCATCCCTGGAATTGCCAAAGTTTGAAGCCTCATCTATTGTTAGAGCTTCGTTGAAACTTCTTCACTCCCAGTGCACCGGAAGTAGACTTTCAGTGGCAATCTCATCAAAAGGCATAACAAAATTTTTTAAAAAGGAAAAAAAAAAGTGTGGTTATTCTAGTGTATTGTAGAGTAAAGACTGTCCTTTGATGACATCACAAGGTGGAACAGAGCATTTTGAGCTTTGGTGATGTAGACTGCCTTAAAATGCAGGGATACTCAAACATGTGTGAATGAAACAAAGCAAAACTCTTGTATTTTTGAGGAGGTAACAGCATTATAACATGGCTTAAAGCTCACATGAGTCAATTTTGCATAATATAGGACTTTTAAACCAAAGAAATAGACACAAATATTACAGAGATTAAAGATACACTGTGACTTTTCAGGTGGAAAGTTCACTAAACGCTTGTCTCCATCGAGTGGTCTTTGTGCTGTCTTTTCTCCTTCCTGCTGTGTCTGAGCCTGGAGCTGGCCGGAGGTTCTGGTACCTCCCACTACACACTTGCAACCCATCAACAATCGTCGCCAGATCATCCGCGTATCCCCTGTGGTACTGTTCCACTTGGCCCAGTCTAGTTTTTGTACTTATGATCTCAATACTCAGCTGGTTATTTTCGTTTTTCGCCAAATCCCGCTCCTTGGAACTACTCTGCACCTCCGCCTCCGACCCAGCCCACCTCGACCGGTACGAACACCTCAGCCTCCGACACGGCTCTCTACTATCTACTCCGTCAACCTTCATTTACATTTCCTTGTTTGTAAATAAACTTTGTTCAACTTTTTACCCCAAGTCTGAATCTTTGGTCCCCCCAGACATTACAACAGTTTTGCTCTAGGTGATGCCATTAGGTGAAGTAGCAGGTCAGATCTGTGGAGAGGAGAGCACACTCGCAATAAGAATTCATGTTTTTTTTCAGCAGCAATAAAAGTCCCTGCAATTAAATGAACATTAGATTTGTTTAATACAATACAGTGGAACATTAAGTTGAATAGTTCACCTCTAAAATGTATGTTTATGTGAAAGTAATGACATGGTGTAATTCCTCATTCGTCCAGTAGTCGTCCAAGGAAGAAAAGGTTTCAGAGGAAGTCATTTGGACACTCTTCAGCTGTTTTAAATGCTTTCTTAATGTTAATGTTTGGAACTGGATCTCACTTTTAAAACCAAATATTTTTTCTTTCAAGTTTTTATGCATTTTTACTTTACTTATATGCTGATCCTTGCGTTGGCTCAGCATTAATCAGAGAAGGCAACACAAGCTTTTTGCATAAATCATTTTTGGCATCATAACACTCAAGGTCATTTTACAAAGCATAAACACAATACAAACAACTTTAATACAACTATAAGAACATTAAACAAAATAAGCTAATCTAAAAAGGTGGGACTTGAAAAGGGGTAGATAGTTTTTCGTAAATGGTTTGGACACATTGACGTTTCTGTAGAGCACAGCAGCTTGTGTTCTTTTTAAGTGATTCTGCTACTATCTGATTTGTTATTGCCCATCGGGGATAAATAAAGTGATTGAGGAGGGGAAAGCATAACACAGTCAAATCTCATTAATGTCAAATGTACATACAGTGTAGCAACATTAATCTCCGCAGAATATATGCAGAGGTTAGGGTTAGATTAGCCGAACATTTTACTCAAGTAAGAGTACCATTACTTCAAAATAATATTACTCAGCAGGAGTACAAAGTAGAGGTGGAGTACAGTATTTGGGAAAAGTACTACTCAGGTAAGAGTAACTTTAAGAGAAACTGTCAGGTAGTAACATCTAATTTATAATTTGAAGTTAATGTCTTTTGAAGGAAAAACATTAAATAATGCACAAATCTGGTATTTTCAAAGGGCAAACACAAAAATGAGACAAACTTAATCATATCTGAAGAAACGGTGCAAGAAACACAAATGATTAAATCATTTTATATTGTCAACATAAAGCTTTTGCCACTGTGGACTCACAGTGGGAAGAAGAACGGAAACTGTTACCCACATAAGAGCGCTGTTACTTCAATAAAACTAATACTCAAGTAAGAGTAAAACTAAGCTGCTGTTGCTCAAGTAATAGTGAAGTACATGTAACTGAGTAGTATCCACCTCTGTTTATATGATGTTAGCATGTGTAGCAGTGGACTTTGTCCTGGTCTTCTATTTAACCATGCTCCATATTGACACATCAGATATGCTCTATTTTCTATATCATAATTTCAGGTTTGCTTTAGGACTTATACTCACAACTGTCAAGCTGACCAAGGTATGAGAGAACTGCACTGGTCCATTTAAACTATTGTTGCAAAATATTATAAAAATTGATGCTTTACTTAGAATGTTCCACAATATCGTATTAAAAGTATCTATATCCATGGACACTGCAGGTGACACCACCAGCCCAAGTTACAGGTCCGATCTGAGGAGAGGCAACCCAACTCTCAGTAAACTGCATGTGTTTCAATGTACTTTTGAACAAGATATGTGATGGAATAAATGCAAAACAGACACATCAAATGCCATATTGTGGAACATTTCATTGTGATTAATTTGGTATTTCATCTAGCATTTGTGTTTTTGCTGAGGAAATTCAACTCCATGTGTGCTCATACATGACATTCGTAGGCACTGAGTTTTGAATTAAAACATTTTCATTCTAATTCATTTATTTCAAATGTATTTCCAAATAATTATTTCTGTTCACTTTTGCCTGTCTATGCACTTTCTCTCTGTCCCACATCACAGCTCCCAGGCCCCATCAGAGCATCGCCCGGTGACAGCAAGTGAGGGCAGGGATGCGTGGGGACAGAATTTTGCCTTTTTTTTCCTTTGTATTCAAGTAAAATTATTAAAAATGTACTTAAAGAGTAAAAACTTTGGGCCGATTTTGAAACTGTATAAGGCTTCAAATATATTGATCTTGATGGAGATTTGTGCAGAATTTTGCTTGATAGGCACAATTAAATCTGTCATTTTTTCCTAGCCGCTTTTATTTGTATGTTTTTGTTTGCTCCAAGTACGAACGTGTTAAAAATAAACCCCTCAGACTTTTCAGCAAGTCTCCAACAGTAAGAAAAAAATACTTTTACTTTTCAGTCCAGTTCAAAAATGTAGTGGAGTAGAAAGTCTGCAAAAAGCCGGCTGCAGCTGCGATCTGTCCTGGTGCTTGCTATGATCCCTCCTGTCCTATCTTTCTGATTTGTTTTATCGTGGCCAGTGCAGTGATAAAGTCCTGTCTTTGAAAAAACAAACCTCTGCAAAAGTTTCAGCACATCTGTAATTTAAAGTTTACACGATAAACAACTAGATGCTTTGTGTGGCGCTTCCAATATAAAAGCTCCATGTTTACCACCTACACAAAAGGCTTTTTTGTGAAAAGGTTGGACAGGAGGCGATGCTCTAATCAAGCTTACCTCTGTGCAGACCGCAGACAGCCAAGAGGAGCGGCTGTGGGTTCAGATTATAAAAAAATCTCGTTTGCTTCCGTGGTGACAGTTCTAACGTGTCGCCATGAAGAATACAACGAACGAGCATCATTCCACAGCCACAAAGGGCATGAAAAAACTGACCCAACCACTCAAAAATGTATTTAAAGAGTCATATTGGACAAAAAACTGTCACTCAACTCATCAATACAGATATAGAGTCATTAAAAAGTTAAAAAAAAAGAAGAAATATCGTGGGTATAAAACTACACATAGCATCTTTACTATCTCTGGCTCAAATATGAGATAAGTATTCAAAACTGTTTCCATGCCAACCCATCAGACACACTGTACATTCAAAGACATTATAGTTTCACACTCCTCCACAAGAAAGTGTTGCATCACAGCTCACAACCCTGGATCTGACAAAATCCTCTTAGAAAAAAAAAACAAACGAAAAAACGAAAAATTCTCTGAAATCCTGCGACTCTTGACGGCAGCAGGGAGCCTTGTGAATGTGTGCGTCTTAGTGGCTGGGCTTTGTGTGAGATGCTACAAGAGAGAACTGTCATGGCCGATAAGGAGGGTTACTTTATCTGCGGATCAAGCTTATCCGATGGAAAGGCAGAAAGCAGTGGAGTGTGAGGGCATGCTGACATTTTACAGACAGCTCCGGGTCTCAACCAGTGCACTGAAAAAAAGAGAACCATAGCTTAGTTTTGAAGAGGTTAGATTTAGGCTCTGGTTACTCTTACGCAGATATATTTCATAAACACAGCTTTTCTTCTTTTTTTTTTTCTTTTTTTTTTGTGTTTGGGCATAGACTATCTGTAGAAGTGGAATGAAGGAGTGTAACATCACCCAGCCAAACGCAACCAATCGATGCTGGCGGATATAGCAGCTAAATTAGAGCCAAGTCCCATATATGGAAATGCAAGTATGTGTATCATAGCAACCAGCAGCCAATCAGGTGTGAGATTGTTGAATTATTGGTACATGCCCCTTCCCACGCCATGAAGGTATAATAAGTTTTGACAGATAAATCAAGGATGGCCTGTACTCATGGGCGCAAAAGGCCAAAACTTTTTCCTTCTCCATTATTTCCTCAATACGGGACGACGATGGGTGGCGTGTCTTATCCAGTCATAGATAGAACCACGTCCCGCCCGCATCACTGGTTTGGCAGGGGGCTGTGTGTTTCCCCAATGAATCTCAGCAGTGACCGTCCACCCCCTGGCTCCTTGAAGGACATTTCCCATTCATTTTTTTCTCATAGACCTTGCGGTTCAAGGTTAATCAGCTTTATGGTAACTAATGGCCGGAAGATCTAGATTATTATTTTTTTTCTTTCTCCGAAAACAACCCACTTATGCGTATTAGTCACCACATTGCTGGATAGCCTCACCGATGCCTTTTAAACTCTTAATGTTGGAGGGTTTGCAAATTCACAATGAAACGCTCACCTTAAGAATGACCTCATCTCCGCTCTATCAAACCAAATAGCTCAAGATCTCACCCCCGTTTTTTGTAATTGGAGACCTGACATAGCTTCTTCTTTACTTGATGAAGGAGTATGCAAATGGAGGCAGCGACGTGCAAAAGCAGTGTTTTTGGTCATTATGCTGGGCAAGACTGATCGCTGAATGTGAATTTGGGAAACAGAGGCAAGATCTGGGACACTTAAAAGACCAATGGATGCCGATATCCAGCAACAACAGCTGTGCATGGACATAATGTTTTGTTTTTTTTGTTTTTTGTTTTCTCTTTGCCATTATGTGCTTTGCAATAGTAACATGTGAGGGGAGAGAGAACAGATGGATAAAATATCTGTTTATTAAAAAAAAATATCTTTGTACATGTAGGTTGTGTTCAGTTTTCTCATTCCCGATTTTGATTACCTCAATTTCATGTGGAGGGCAGGGACTTATAGAATTGTATGGGAGATTCACTATTTTTGACACCAATATTTCACTTTTTTTTGGGAGAAAGGCTCTTTTGTATGTTGTAATGTCACCTGAGCACAAATATTTATTATATTATCAAGCAATCACTCAATATCACTGTATTTATGGGCAATTTAAGCACATAGAGCAGTAAAATATAATAATAATAGTAGAAAAGCTAAAGTATCAGTGCAGCTCAGCAGGAAGGGTCATCAGATCCAGTGTCAGGGCTGTTTCAGGGGGGTAGCAGACCTCAGGACAAAAGTGTCCCTCCTCTGTCTTGAAGCCTGAGCATTACAGCAGTGTCCAGGGGGAGCCAGGTGAACTATAACAGGCGACACAACAGGAAATCCTCTTCTAAGCCTCATTCTCACTCCACTGAAGCCATATTTGGTGTAGAAAGTTTTTGTGTAGTCACTTTTTTGACAGCATTTCAAATAATTAGATGTAAAATAAGAAGCAATATACAAAAAATGTCAAATATGTTAATAAAAAAAAAAAAAAAAGAATACAAAATCTCAATTGGAACGTATCAAAACTTTCCAAATTAGGACTGCTATTATGATTTTACGTCATTTAAAGCAGAGAGGCCCAGATGTACACGCTCAGGAGCTCTCCGTGCTTCGTGTTGCTCTTCTGGCTGATGACGGTAAGTGGTTCCGGGAGGTTGGTTGATATGCACAGCTCCAGCAGAGAGCCATGTGCATATGTCAGACGAGTTTTCATATCCCCCAAAGACGACTGCAGTGAGACAGGGACCTGCTGATATTATGTTTGATGGGACAGTTTTTCTCAATAACTGTATGTAGGAGTAGCAGTAGTAGATAAAATTGTCTTTTTTTTTCTTATTTCTTCTAAAAATGGATTTTTAATTTGATTTTCAATGTTTTGCTCCCTCTCCACTTAAAATGCTCTGCAAACTACAGAAGATCGTACAAACTGAGAAGATTGTATTCAGTGATCATATTTAACCCATTGACCCATTTTTTTATTATTATTATTATTTTTTTATTAAACATGCGCTTACCCACTCGCTTCATGGTTCTGTGCTAAACTTTGGCCCCAGTGACTACAGTGAGCAGCCTATCTGGCATTTTTCTTGCAATTTCCAATCAAGAAACTGGGGAAATTAAAAATCGATTTTCATCCAAACAAATTGATTTTAACAAACATATGTCAGATGATCATGTGCCATATGTTTGATTTAAGATGGAATTTATTTATTTTATTTATTCATAAGCTGCATTTAAAACACTCAAGGACACAGTGCAGGGAGATAAAATATTAAAACAACAAAAGAAAACAGTACAAAACGGGATGATGTTGACAGATAGTGCTGATTATGTAGTGCATTATCGTCTGAACAGGTAAGATTTGAGTCTGGATTTGAAGTGCGTTTTGCAATTTGCACATTGTAGTACTTGAAATTGTAATAAAAAAATAAAAATAAAAAAAACAACTTTATTTTTCTTTGAGTGAATAAAAAGTGTTATTTTGTTTCCAATTTTTTCCAAACTTTTTAGTTTTTGATATTTAATGAGAAGTTCAATCCAGTGACTCAACATGCCCCAGTCTCCCTTAACGTAACAACATGTAATAATGTGAATGCTCAAAACCAAAACCATAAAACCTTAACTATTACACATTCTCGCATATTTTCAAATACGTACCAACTACGGTAGAATAAAGTGTGATCAACTCCCACCTAGAATTAAAAGAAGTCATAGTCCTACATCTCCAAAGCTCAAAATGGTCTGTTCCACCTTGTGATGTCATTCAATTTTCAAATCAGCTGCTACCTTTTACCTTTAGTTCAGCAGAGATCGTCAATTTCAGGTCTGAAACGATCCCAATGATTCAAGTGAAGGTGCATGAAGTTTAAAAACACAGTGAAGCATCTCCCATATTACTACATGAAACAAAATACAACTCCAGGTATGTTTTTGACGATGAAATATGATAACATAGATCAGAAAACAGTGCAATATGGGCCCTTTAAGAATGATTAAAAGTGATCTCATTGAGCTGGTTAAGACAGTATAAACACAGTACTTTCCTCACTATTTTCCATGCCTCACTACATTATTAAAAATGATACTAGGATACAGTCTGCACAGTGTGTCTTACACTTCCCGAGCTGTGGTCTGATGTGTTACTGAATCAAAGGATTTCTATGGTGCTGCTTTGAAAATGTGTGAGCTATCTGTAACCTTTGCCACCTCTGTGCTGTTGTGGGCTTTGTATGTCAGAGCCACTAATAAAGCAGAAATGCCATACACAGAAAACAAAGGTTACCGCGACCGGGCTGATATTGTACTGTATCTTATTGTAAGGCTGTGTGGACTTTGAGAACAGAGCCTCATGACCAAAAGGACAGATACGGATTATGAGATTTCCCCCGCTCTGCAACCATTGTTGACATTTCCTCGGCTTTATTTCAGCTTATTTCTAACAGTGGGGCAATGTCCAGACAGAAAACAATTAAAAAAGTGCAGACTGGTTTATGTCCTAACTTTCATTCTGGGATTCAGTTTGGTATTTCATTTTCAACTTAAAGGGCCCATATTACACTATTTTTTATCTATGCTATAATGTTGTTTCCTCATCAAAAAGCAGACCTGGAGTTGTGTTTTGTTGCATTCATACATCTTTAACAACGCTGCAGATTTAGGCTGAGGTCTTGAGGCTTCTCTCTTTTCCAAATTATTATTATTTTTATGCAAAACATACATATATAGTGACCATACATATACAATAGTGACAAGTGGCAATAAGGCATACAAGACGTACTAAGACATAACATGATTTGTGAACGTAACAGGTATTTACAATTGTATGTGACAAGTCTGTGTGGGTCTGTGGGGGTGTGTGTGTGTGACATTTCCGTGATTTTAGAGGGGGGGAAAGTGATGATGGGCGAGGAGCGTGCTAGTACTAGTCATTCGTAACTGGGAAAGGAAGGTATAGAGCAGTGGTCCCCAACCTTTTTATCATCGCGGACCGGCCAACGCTTGAAAATTTTACCGCGGACCGGGGGGCTAATGCTAATGCTAATGATTACACATGATACACATTTGACCCACAATTAAGTAAATAGCAGAATAAACCACGCTTACCGATCAGGAACAGCATCCAGTCCATCAAAACATGAGGTCCTCTGCTCCTGAGTCCACCATGAGATCTTCACTCGGTTCCACGAACCGCTCCGGGTCCGAGATGCCTCTAGTTTAACTTGTACAAACATCCACAGTGTCCTCGGTCGCGTACTTCCTTTGTTTTGTCCGTTTCGTCATGTTTAAAACGCAAAACTGCTGCGTAAAATTACGCAATACGCGCGCATAATTTTACGCGTGGATCTTTATATCCAGTCTCGTGTTTTTACGCGGAGAAGTGACGGAACAGATTTCACTTTCCTGCAGCAGATTGGACATGGAGGATCTAACTTCTTTTGTAGACATAATTTCTTGACTGGATTATATTCTCTGGACCTTTACGGAACGAATGAGACCAACTTTGTGTGAATATGTTGATGTTTGACAGAACCAGAGCGCTCAATGGTAAGTGAAGTCCAAATCCACATTTCTGACTTCTCTGTAAAAACGGCTTTCCTGTCAGCACTGTGGTGATTGGAGGTGTAAATGGTTTACATATTCAGAAAGATGGATGCCGTAGCTTTCATTTGATGTGTAGATTGTTTGTGTGGGTGACGCAGAAATACACGTACATTGCTGTAAAGTTGTAACGTGTAACGCGGGCGGGCCGTCGGAACGCTAAGTGGTTAAGTTGTCGGCGCTCAAGTGACGGAAATGTAACCGAGAGAATCCGGTCATTTTTCAAAATAAAAGATTTTTCAAAATAAACGATTGTTCAGACTCAGATAATAAACACAACAGAAATAATTAATTATTTCTTGGACGGCCCGTGGTTGGGGACCACTGGTATAGAGAATATAGATGGGAAGAAAGAAAAGAAGAAAAAGTAAATAAATAAAATTAAAAAATATAATTAAAAAAATAAAAATAAAATAAAAAAGTTAACTCCAAAGCATTTTTACACTCCCTAGACCTTCACTAGAATCAGTTGGATAATATAAGCCCGGGAATTGCCGTGAATCTTTACTAAACTAGGTAGGTAGCTGTGAAGTTAAAAAATTACCACTTCATGACATCACAAGGTGGAACAGAGCATTTTGAGCTTTGAAGATGTAGACAGACTAATACTAAAAGGATTACTCAAACATGTGTGAATGAAATAAAACACAACTCCATGTATGTTTTTGAGGAGGTAAAAAACTCACAAGTTTCAATTTTTCTTACTATAGGACCTTTAAAGAGGGGGTACTTTACTCATATGGGGTCTTACCTGCTAATACAGAACATATTTAGATCACCCTGTTGCCTTTTATTGTTTTTCAAAATGCTTTATTCGCCGAAAATAACATATTAACGCATTTTATAAGTTTCACATTGTTTTTGCCGCTGTGAGTCTTCCCTCCAGTGTTGCAGGTACATGCTTTTTCAACAGAACTGGGCCAGCTTTTTAGGAGCTGCCACAGGTGAAAAACATTGTCGGCGGATTGGGCCAGAGCTATTTTCCATTTAACAGAATAATCCTAATAATAGTCCTGGATTTTGGTGACAAATCTTCACATCCAAAGCCATCAGCGTTTTCTATTTGCGTGAGAAAGAGGGAAGGAGGCTCGTCTGTGTCACCAGGGGGAGCGCTACTTTCATAAATACAGTGGAAAATACAGCTGTGCTTTATGGTCTTCGGGTTTGAGTGTTGTTTTTTTTATATGCTCTTGTGCGGGTTGGGTCGCTGAAGCCTGGCAACCCCGCTGTCCTTCCTTTTACTCCCCAAATCACTCCCCATTCAGAGCTGTATCACAACACAATTAGCGTGCATCCTGCTAATTAAACTAAAGCTCACTGCATCATGTTTGTCAAGTTGTTGTGTACATCGTGTTTTTGTATATTTATGGAGAATTGTCACGTGGGAGCAGAGATTACATAGGCTTGTGGGCTGAGCGTTGCACAGAAACTTAGAGCTAACCATGAGGAGGGTTCGAATAGGGCCTGGGAAGTGCACATGACAGGTTAGACTACTCATTTCACTAAAACACCCAGTTTTTGTTTGTTTTTTTTAGTTTTGCTTAAGTTTCTAAGTTTACTTCCTGGTTGGATGTGGGCAGCAGATTTAACATACATAGAGGTATTTCTGTAACTGTTACCTAGCAACCATAAACAACAAAGGATTAGACAAACAAAGATTAATGACAACAACTTTATTTTGTTAAATTAAAATTCAGACTGTGTTTGAAAATAAGTGTGTATATTGTCCCGGTATTTTGGGTAGAAAGATTATTTTTTTAAACTTACTGCATTTATTTATTTTATTTTTTACTTTTCTTAACTTTTTCCTACAAGCTGACACTTAAAGGGCCCATATTACACACACTTATTCTCTGATCTCTTATAATGTTGTTTCCTCATCGCAAAACATTTCTGGAGTTGTTTTGTTTCATTCACACACAAACCCTGCAAACACTCTGTTCCACCTTGTGATGTCATGTGGTAATACAGGAAGTGCTCCACTGTGTATTTAAACTCCATACTCTGTCACTACAATCATTTGGATAACTTCACTCCTCAAATTGCCAATTTCTAGTTCTTGAAGATAAAAGGCAGTTGTTAACTTGAAAACTACTGCTTCATGACATCACAAGGTGGAACAGAGCATTTTGAGCTTTGGAGATGTAGACAGATTAATAATAAAGTGTTACTCAAACATGTGTGAATGAAACAGAACACAACTCCAGGTATGTTTTTGCGGAGGTAGCAGCATTATAACAGCGTAAAGCCCGTAAGAGTCCATTTTGTTTAATACAGGACCTTTAACTGATGTAAAACTAGGATATATATTTATTTACCACAAATACTAACCAAAACTACCAAACCAACCGACAATAAAAAAACAAAACAAAACATGAAAACCTGTTATATGTACTATAAATGCCTATATATGCCTAGTTTACAGTTTGTGTGTGAGGAGATAGAGCAGGGTGTGTCTTTTACCTCCTGGGCATACAAAAAATAAACAAATTTAAAAAAATGCACAGCTAATAGTTTGTTGAGCTGTTTATTTTAATGCATAAATAATCGTTAATGAAAGTCACTCACCTCGACAGTTAGCTCAGAGACCCCCCAGGCTTTTGAAACTGCTGCAAGAAGAGATGAATACTACTGTTGGTTCTCTTCTTAAAATACAAAAAAACTGTTGTTGCAGACGCTCTTTCATTCATTCATGTACTGCACAATGCTGGAGGCTTCTTTGCAGACTAGAGTCAGCCAACGTGCAGCACAGGCAACACACACTATCCAGGGATAACAGGTTTGAAGCTGTTAGGCAACTCCATTGTGCCAACCTGCGTTTGCAAGTTATTTGAATGAAAACTGCATATCACGTAAGCATTTAACAACAAGAAGCTGTGTGTTATGCAGTTTTAAATACACAACGCGGAGTTTTAGAGCACAAAGACACATGATTGATGCCTGTAAACGTATGACATTAGTTATTTCTCTGTTTAAATCAAGCTAGTCCCTACATTCTAAAGTCAAAACAGTTGAGCATTTGTTAAACTATGGAACTACACATTGATGCACTTCACCATCATCACTGCTGTCCCATTAGTGCTTAGCCCGAGCAGTGCTTTTGTGGAGATTCGTTTTCTCCAGCACTGCATTTATGGTAGTCACAATTGTTTCAGCTTTTCCCTCAGCGAGTTTAATCGAAACCTAGGCATTTTCTTTAAAACAAGAGGGTAAACTAGAGTGATGTTGTTGTAGGAAACGGCCCCCGGTGTGGCAGACTCTGCATGGCTCTGCTTGTGGCACTACCACTTTGTGTTCAATGTTGCGTACCACTCAGCGCCTGAAGATTGATGTATTTGAAGGATTAGCTCAAGCCATGTAACAAACGCTCCTCAGAGTAACAGCACAACTCTGCCATTAACAGGACCCTCTTCTCTTCCATTTACTAACTTTGTAGTAATCCCAGTTATCCAAGGCAATGTTTTCACATTTAGTGACAGAGAGTTTACCACACGGAGCCAAGACCCTGATATTTGTTTAGACATTTGTTTGAGAGCACTTTTATCAAATGAAAAAGTAATATTTCCATGTGCAACAGGTTAACAGTAGTATCGAATTCCAACAAATCAGTTATTTTGATTGTTGTAACGTCTGGGGGATCAAAGATACAGACTCGGAGTAAAAGGTTTAACAGAGTTTATTACAATCAAGAGAATGTGAATGCTGTTTGGTGGAGCTGGTAGTAGGAAGGTGGGTCTGAGACGGATGTGTTCAAAACGGTTGCAGGAAGCTGGGTCGGAGGCTGAGGTGTTTGAACCAGTTGTAGGAAGCTGGGTCAGAGGCAGAGGTGTTCTAAAGGGTTGTGGGAAGCTGGGTCAGAGTGTTCGAAATGGTTGTTGGAAGCTGGGTCGGAGGCTGAGGTGTCCGAAACGGTTGTAGGAAGCTGAGTCGGAGGCGGAGGTGCAAGGTGGGTTCCAAGAAACGGGATCTGGCGAAAAACGAGAAAAACGAACTAAGTACTAAGAACATAACCAAAAAACAGACTGAGCCTAGCAGAACTGTACCACAGGATACACTGGTGGATAAACTGGAGGGTGACAAGACGACCTGGCCCCGTGTGTAGACTTGAGCAGACCTTTTGTACTCCTGTTGTTAATCGGCTGTAGGTGTAGAGTTGATGGTACCAGAATCTCTGCCCAACTCCAGGCGCAGACAGACACAGACGGGAGGCGAGAGACATCACAGAAGAACAGGAAAAACTCAAATCCTGATATTGACATTGTTTGCTGTGAACCTGCTGTGAGTTTGTTTAGGTGTTATAAATCTCTAATGTATGACACACTAATTTGGGCTCCTGGCAAAATATAATTTCTTTGGGAATGAATGTTCTGTAAATAGATGAATTCTTTTGCAAATCATTATGTAATTTATTTATTTATTTTTTTTTAATTAACCACACTGTGTTATACAAGTTATATCTAATTTTAATCAATATTTTATGAGCTAATTATAATGAAGGAGTTACTTTGTACATACGGTTTGTTGTGTTTGTTGGTTCCCTCGACTCACAGCGGTTTGTGATTTTTCTTTGTTAAACAGTAAACCTTCAGAAACTGGAGTGAGCCTCTGTCATCTTTAACACCCACAACAAATAAAAAAAAAAAAAAAGAAAAAAAAAAAGAAATATAAAACCCAATTTCCATGTTTTACGTTTGATGCTTTTAGTATTATTGTAAAAAATCTAGTGCTATGTCTGAGTTATAAAAAATATTAAATTGCAGCTTGACTGTTCTCCCCAAATACCTACAAGCTCAAATTTGACAAATGAATACTCAAGTCATTGTGGGAGCTTTTTAATGATAGCTGACGGTTCATCAGGTCAATGTGACTTTTCTAAGCCACTATTATGAAGAAGTTACTGGTGGCATTTTCTGTCGACGTGCCCTTTTCACAAATGTCTTTACAGTTTGGCAGCAGCACTTAAGTCTGGATAATTACGAGCTACGAGTTCTAGTTTGTGCTGTAATATGGTTTCAACCTGGAAAACACTGCATCTTATCAAAGGTCCATTTAGAGTCATGCAAACTCTGATATTAATGGTTTGAAGTGGCTCTAATGGATTGGGTTCGCTTGACATCGCAACATTCTGTTACTAGAGTTTACGACTGAGCTGGAGGGCAGGTCAGAGTTCAGATTTTTTGACCAAGTTTGTTGTTAGCATCTCTGCAATAACTGGGTCCACATGAAACAAAAAAACTGCCCAATAACTTCTCTGCATTGCGTAAAATTTGTACGTGCGCGAGTGTGGTGTTGGTCGGAGGGCCGATGGCGCGGATTGGCAGCCTCACTTTCATCCGTCTGCCCCAGGGCGGGTTACACACCTGTTATGTGGACTGAAATAGGTTCAAGCAGGGGACTCAAATTAGCTGGGGACCGCAGGAGGAGGAGTCTGGGAGAGGCTGGGCTGCATCAGGTATTCCACAAAAAAGCTTTGTTAAAATCTTCAACATCATCGCTGTTTTCAACATACATGAGTAAATATTCAAATTCTTGTGGATTTTATGGATATACATCGTTATTTGTTGAATCTTTTGTGGTGGGAGTACACAGCGTGATTTGGTGGAACCTTCTACACGCAACATGGTAATGCCACACTAACATTAAACTTTCATATTGTCCTGTGGGCCACAAAATATCATCTCACTGGCCACAATTAGCCTCGGGGCTGCAGGTTTGAGACTCCTGGGTTATAGAAAGAAACCTCAACTATCCATATTCTATTTACATGTGTGTAATGGCAAACTAATGGAAATGATTCGATACATTGGAATTTAAAAAGGAGTTGATCCACACGTTTTGGTTTCTTCATTTTGCCTTATGTTTTTTGCAGTATTCCTCCTCTTACCTCTGTATAAATGCTTTTCACAGACAGCAGAGCGGAGTTTTGCTATCACAACTAGCATGTTAATTTGCACCTCCCGATTATTGGACAGTAAAACACTTTATAATTAGATAGTGACAGCACACAGCGGACTTATTTTGACCTCAAGAGTTGCTCATACAATATATCTGAACTGAGGCAAGACAAACACACGGGAAAAAATGGGGTACAGTGCTTTAAGAAACATTCAATCCACAACTGATTAGGAAATTAGGTTTAGTTTTAATTAGGTGATTTAAAAAAACAAAAACAAAACATCTGTAATTTTGGTCATACTTTTCATCATCACTAAATATTCTTCAGTTTGGGGTTTTGTTTCTGTTTGCAAAATATTACATTGACAATAACTATTTCGGAATGAATTCACAGACCAAATTAGCGCCGGCTCTCGACCTGCAGCCTTCGGTCCCTGGACGCGGCACTAACCACAGCTGTGGCAGTCGGGGAGTTTCAAAATGCAATTTCCAGAAATAATGAAGCAATTAAAATTAAATGCCACCCATAAACACAGCCTAATCTGCCGCTTATTTGCATTTTGTAATTTATTGATTCAAAGCAGACGCCATGGCATGACTGAGACCACAGGCTTAATAGCAAAACACGCATTTATCTTCACATTTATTTTTCCCCAATTCTCCTCCATGTAACGTCACACCATCTGTACAGTTTAGGATTTTAATATTTTAATTGGTTCCATGTGATGCTGCTTCATGCAATTTTAATGAAGTGGTTCCGCATCAGATTGGTTTAATGTTTTTAAAATCCAGAATGATTCAATCACTAATCTCACATCTGAAATTGTAAAGAAAGCTACGTGTTGGAAATACTTTGTTGAAATGAAAAATCAAAAGATCGGCTATTTGACAGAAAATATTGTAAACTACGTAAGATGTAAGGAAAGTATATAATTTCACAGGATTTTTATTTGTTTATTCAATATCTACTGTGATATGATTGTTGAAAAAAAAAAAGTTAAGTGATTTATTTAGTTTGAAAAAATTAAAACATGGGGATCGTCTTCATAGGAAGTTTCTTAGCATTTAAAAACAAATTCTTAATATTTTGAAGTTGAAATGTCTCATTACAAAGTCTAATATTCTGAAAACAGCCCAAGTAATTTTAAACAGTGGGGCTTTTTTATTCACAATTCCAGCGGCACAATTTTGTTTTATCAGAATAATCCCCTTGCTATTTATTTATTCATTCATTTTCATTTAGGATTTATTTCAACGGTTTATCTCTGAAAACATACCAACAACTACACTGAGTCAATTTAGTTTGGATGAAGTTATTATACTTAATACATAATATTGTGTTAAACGCCAGTGGCAACTTCCAGCTTGAGGTCGACAGGTTACTGTAAAAGTAATATTCATTGTTTTACAAAATCACTGCAATGTGTCAATACTAAAGGAACACAGAGATATCTCCAGAACAATTCTTAAAGTAAACAATATATTCAAACTTTGCATATCTTAAATAGAGCTGGATAGAAGAGCTAAAATTTGGACTACAGTAAGACTAATGTTACTTTAAAATAGTATTACTCAAGTAGAAGTAAAAATGTGGTATTAAAAATTTTCCATGAAAAGTACATTTTCTTATATTTGCCAATATTTAGATATTAATATACACATCAAGTACAGGGCTGTGTTAGTTTTTTGTTTTTTTTTTATGTAGAGGGTAATGGGTAAATTGTCTTGCCCTGTCCGAGTACAGATATCGGTGACTTTAGAATATGAAGAAGTCATACTCCCAGATGGGGGGTAGAGGCAGTTTTCCCCACTGATTACAATGTACTTTGTCACGAAATATCCAAAGACGAGGAGTCGGCAACACGCAGCTCCCGAGTTGTATCTTTCATCCTTATACTGCGACTCCCCGTGTCTTGGGAAAATAAATTATTATTAAGTATTTAATTAAAGTTTATTAGGCCCAAGCCCATACAGAGCGTAGGGCCTATTGCTTCCGCAACGATGAGTGCATGGGCTTCGTGCAAAGCGCACA
The DNA here is from genome assembly GCF_009829125.3 of Periophthalmus magnuspinnatus. NCBI lineage: Eukaryota > Metazoa > Chordata > Actinopteri > Gobiiformes > Gobiidae > Periophthalmus > Periophthalmus magnuspinnatus. The sequence goes on from NC_047129.1 coordinate 24,387,097, forward strand.
ACTTCGTGCCCCCCGTCACCCCCTGCCCTGACTCCTCTATCCTAGCAACCCATGCCATAGGCATGGGATATGCATATTTGTTTTCCTGCAAGCATGTCAGCGTCAACATTGAGTGAATGGGCCTAATTCTACCATTTGTGAAATAAATTAATAAATTTGGCGCAACAGCGCCCCCGACAAAATAACAAATTTGTATGGAAGGCTAAAAATTTAGTTTTCTCAAATGATAACAAATTTGACACAAAATTCCACTGGGTCATCCCAATCAATAAAGTCAATCAGACCCATGTGTTTTTTTGCACCGTGTTGCCATGGCGATGCACCAAACTCCCAAATTTACCCATTCATCTGAAAAATATCAGTTTCATGGAATAATGTGAAATTTGGCACCATGACTTTTCATGTCATCCTGATCAAAAAAGTCAATGGGAACCATGTCATATTTTTCACTAGGTTGCCATGGCGATGTGCGAAAGAGCCCATGTTATCCTAAATGTGAAAATTTCCAAACTTTCGTACATTTCAAAGTCTTATAACGACTTATTCGCTTAATTGCTCCAGAGAGCCAAGTTTGTATTTTGCACGGTGTTGCCATGGTGATGCCTGGAAAACCCATGTTTTTGCATTTTGTGGATCAGTCCTTCCTCTGTGTGTAGACGTTAGTGACAAGTACAGGCTAAAGCTGCAATAACAGGGACAAAATTGGCGCGTTAGCGCCTCCTGTAGGGAGTGCCGGGTCGGCCGAGTGCGAAGCCCGTTCAACACCGCTTCCAGCTTTAATTTTATTTGTGTGTTTTTTTTTTGTTTTTTTTTTTGTTTTTTTGTTTTTTTGTAGTTCTAAATTGGAAGATTATTGTGATCTTGAACTATTAAAATGATTAAAATGTTCATATAATTATATTTTAGTATTTTTCATCACTCAAAATGAGCGTCACACTCGTGGAAGCTAGTATACCCATCCCCAACACCTACATAAACATGAAGAAATATGCATTTGGAGTCCTGTTAGAACTTCAGATCCACATACGTATGTGAGCAGATATTTTCCATGATAAACTATATTAAAAACAAACGGCGCTCACACCTCACAGACGACAGCTTACAGTCCTGTGTAAAGATGAATGTGACTTCGTACAGCCCTGACAGATGCAGACACTGTGTGCAAAGGTTCGGGAGCAGAAGTCACATTTACCAGGTAAAATAAATATTTATGCAGATACATTGCAAATATTATAGAGGTTTATTCAAAGTGTAAAGGTAAAAAGACAGTATATACAGTGTTATCTTCATTTTACATGTCAAAAAGTATTTGCAGCTCCCAGCGTTTTCTTTTCCATGGAAACTAGGTCCAAATGCCTCTTTGGGTGTTAAAGGTTGCCGACTTCTGGACTAGACCTTAGAACTCAGTATGTAGCAACAAAAAAACGCATTTTAACAATATTGATTTTAGCTGCAACCATCTGTATTAAATAATATTGGCCTAAAGAATGTTGTGATTTCATCTGAATCCCAGTTTTTGAGGTCAAAATAAGTCAGCTGTGCACTGTCTGCATTGAATTATAGAGCATAACATAATCATGGTGGAAGAGACTCCACTTTGGTGACTGAAAGTTGTGAAAAGCGCTTGTAAACTCATTCTAATGAATAATTAGGAATGTGTTAGTAAATTGAGAGACACTTATTGACAGTTTGAACCATTTAAAATTCTCAAGTTCTGTTTTTTATGTTTTTAAGACAGTAAAAGTCAGGTGCAGCCCCTTTAACCTGCCGTCCTATGTCTCTCCTTTCAGTGCAAGTATCCAGATGTATTTATGGTCCAAAAAAATAGTCTTTCACATAAATTCAAGAGCACCATAAATCAGGACTAGTCTAAAGGCTCCACCTCTCGCCCCATCCCCCTGCTCCTCCGAGCCCATGAGAGACGGAGAGAGCTTTCCAGGCATTTTGAATTATTAAGCAGCGAAATGGAACCTTATTCACTGTGATAAATGAAATTATGTTTGGATTTAAGCGTGATGAGCCTGGGAGCGGATAGACCGATGCCGTAAGTATTTGTGCTGGCTGATGAAGAGCTAGTCCACACATTTTAGTGCTATGGTCCGACACCGCTGCAGAGTGTGTTACAGTGCCCCATCATGACAGTCCAAGGCAAAATAATGCTTGCAATGAAGATTTTGAAAAGCGACATCGCGCAAAATGGGCTTGCTTAGTCTACTCTATTAACTACTCACTCACAGTTGTACATTGAGTGCTTCATGAATGTTTAATTAATCCTGTATTGTCTTACTAAAATCTCTCAATTTTCTTTTTAGCTCTCAAGCCCCAAATGGTTTGAAATAGTTTGTTTTCACCAACCCTCAATCTCCACCCACAGCTAAGTACGTTTTTTGAGAAGAATATTCACTAACGGAAGATTTGAATTGCTTGCAAAAAAAGAAAATATTGTGACACCACCTGCTAGATAAGTTTAATTACATTCCTGTGTTCTCCTGTGCTGTCTCTGTGTGCCTGGAGCTGGGTGGAGAGTCTGGCACCACCCTCACCAATAGTTTCTTACTACTCACCTGCAGCCCATTGCCAATCAAGATACAACCTCAGCAATACAAACAGGGCCGGCTCTAGGTTTCAGGGGGCCCTAAGCTGAATTTGTCTCTGGGGCCCCCGACAACAGATGTATCCTGGATCAGATATTCGTCATTCACATTTGACAACATTATGACTCTGCTCTCATCACCTTGACCAGTTGTATTTGTATTTATATGGCCACAATCCGATTGAAAACATCTACAACTACCATATTCACAAGAACAGTACACAAACATAAGAAGGTCAAGATTTTTAGAATTCTTGACATTTTTTCTTTGTTTTTGATGGATTTTAGTGTGTTCCAGTTGGCAACAGTGGGCTTATATTTACATTATAAAGGGGTCTTGCACCGGTGTAAACATAGCTGCCCTCACCTCTGCCCGACTCAAAATCAAATGTAGCAGCAGTAGATATTTTGCTACTATAGATATAAAACAAATGTAATTGTTTGAGAGGGATATTTAGGCTGCTGTAAACAACAAGCCCAGTGCAAAATAAAACTTGATATATTATTTTCAGTATAAATATATGGGCTCTTGGGGGCCCTCTGGTGGCCTCGGGGCCCTAAGCAGCTACTCAGTCTGCTTATAGGCTGGTCCGGCCCTGAATACAAAGACTTGGCTCATTAGCTACGTTCACACTGCAGGGTATGTGGCCCAATTTGGATTTTTTTTTTTAATAATCGTTTGCATTACAACAAAAATGCGACCTCTATCTAACCATAATATGAATACGGCTGAAGTGACCCACACGTGCACAACAGAACATAAAGAAACAAACATCACACCCATCGCGTAAACATGGCCTCACTTCGTCTCAGTCCTGGCACATTTGTGGCTTTTCCAAGTTATTTGAGGAACCGGAGCCAACATTTACTTCATCGAGCAATTTCTCAAAGCATATCAAAAAGGAAGGGGGCAAGGATTTTGGTTATGGCAGTCTGTGGGGCCCTTTCCATTTCGAGGAGTGTGTGGATGAGTAGTCGGAGCCGTGGGACACTGATGTGAGCCGCTTCACTGACACAGACTTTTTTAATAACTTTTGGATTAGCAGGAGAACATTTGCCTACGTACGTGATCGCCTTTCCCCAGCTCTTGCATGCCAAAACACTAGTTTAATGTCATCTATCAAGGACGTGTAAGTGGCATGAATGCGACATGAGCGTTCAGACTGGAGTCATATACAAAACATATTGGATTTGTGACCACATGACCAATGAGGCCTGGGTCATTTTTGAAAATAAATCAGAATTGAGCTGTTCACACTGGCATGAAAAAAATCAAATACTGGTCACATATGGGTGAAAAAAACTCAGACATTTATCCACTCGCTGCCAGATTGTCAGTTTATCCATTGTGACCCTGTTTTTGGACCACACCCCCAGACCACCTCAGCCTCTGACCCAGCTCCCAGATTTTTTAATAAACCTTGTTAATTTTTAAGTTCACTCCTCTGCACTTTTTCCATCCACCAGTCGTCATAACAATTTCAGGCAAAGCAATAACATCTCCGTGGACGTGGGCGGCGAAACCCTTCCCCGACGTTTCATAGTGACTCACTGGCAAATCCAAAAAATTATATGTCTGTACTTTTTATTCAGAGGGATATTAGTCTGGTCACCACGCCCTCTGTCACGTCTGCAGCCACATTCACACAGAACAGGGCAATCAGATTTGTTTATTGAAGTTGTGCATGTGAAATGAAGGAGCTTATAAGTCATTTATCATTTTGAACAAAGTCAAATTTCACTTACCTCAGATTGACATGTGATTGGTTGACAGAAATGATCTTTGGCTACAGTCTTATAGCCTTTACCTTTAACATGCTTGTCTATAATTTTCTTTCTAATCTCATAAGAAAACAGTTTCCTTTCCAGTTTCCTCTGGTCCATGTTGAGTTTGGTACACACCATGTCACCAAACAGCACAGTGACGAGCTGTAGCCCTATATACAGGCCCACTGAACTGATTACAAGATTGTAGACACCTGTGATATTAATTAGTGGACACACCTTGGATTAACATGTCCCTTTGGTCACATTATTTTCAGTCTTTTCTATGAATACCATCATTTTTGTCCAGGCCTGTTTCATAAGTTGATTTTTTTTTTAAATAGTTCTGTTGAAGCCTGGTTGAAAAGCAATGTCTGACTTTCATTGGTTAATTTTCCTAGAATTTTTATTTATTATTACTTTTGTCAGATTCAAGTTATTTCTGTGACCATAGTGAGTTTTTCTTTCATTAACCGAAGGGTACCAACAATTTTGTCCATGTGTGTACATGTTTGGTTTTTTTTGCAAAGTGTTATTAAAGTGACAAAGCATATTAACAACAAAAGAGTTCAGTGCTTCGCTCAAATTAATTCTGCAGAAATCCAGCATGTTTTTCAGTCCGCTGTATTTCTTTCTTTTTTCCTTGTAATCAGCCAAATTTGTCTGGATACAGACAGACCATGCGTGTCCCTGATTGGCTAATCCACCTCTCAGTGATGCCCATTTGAGATACAGCTGGTCCCAAAAAAACAAAACAAAACAAAACAAAACACTTTAATAAAATTTGGAATTTGGTTATTTACTTACAAAAATAGCTTTCTTTGTTTTCTGTACAACTAATGCAGGATATTTCTATAGGACTCCTTGTAGCTGCATATATTTGGTCTGACATGGACAAGGTGCAGACTCTTTCATGTTGCCTTTGCCTTTCTCACTCTCACATAAAAGAACATCAGATGACATGGGAATCACTGGCTTCAACATGTAGATCCCACAAACCCACTGCTCTGCTTCTGCTCTGCTATAGGAAATACCACTGAAACTGTCTGCAATAGTCAGTTTATCCTCCCCAAATAAGACTGCGATGTAATTAGCAATTTACTACAATCAAAGACAATGTGGATTTAGAGTCTGAAATCCCAAAATACATTATGTAACAATTCATTTGTGCAAAAACAGATTCATTAAGAACTGAAAGACAAAAGCAGTTATTGTTAGTTGAAGTAAATGTGTTTTTACTAGTTTACCAGCTAATAGCACATAAACGTTTGACTTCTAAACCAGGTCGACGTTGATTCATAAAGGCGCATTATGGTACTTTTTTGGAGGAGGATTTGCCACACGCTTGTTTCCAGGCAGATGCTACTAATTTATCTGGAATATAAGTCTCGTCTTTGGTCTCACTCGTCTCTGAAAGTTGAGGAAAGTGCTTATAAACTCATTACGGTGAATTATTAGGAACGTGTTAGTAAATTGAGAACAAAATGTTGACTGCTTGGACCGTTTAAAAGGAACTAGTTCTGTTTTTCCATGTTTTTAAGACAGTAAAAGTCAGGTACAGCACCTTTAACCTGCCATCCTGTGCGTTTCCTTTCAGTGCTAGAGTCCAGATGTATTTATGGTCCAAAATAATAGTCTTTCACATAAATTCAAGAGCACCATAAATCAGGACTCGTCTAAAGGCTCCACCTCTTGTACCATCTCCCTGCTCCTCTGAGACCGAGAGAGACCAAGAGAGCTTTCCCGGTGTTAGAATATGTATATATTCTAGTCAAAACAATAACATCCCCTTGGAGACAAGTGGGTCACCGCAGGAGTTGTGCACCTATCACCAGGTCTACAGTTGGATAATGAGCTAAAGGGCTTAAAGAAATACTATGTAACTTCATGGAGATGGCACATATTCAAAAGAAATGGAGATAGAGGAGTTTTAAGTCATTAATGTGGAATAACGACATCTCCATGGAAAATAACGAGGTTATGTGTGGAGATGCAAGCCCACTCTCAGTAAAGACCATAGACTGTATATAGAAATGGGCATAGCTATCGCATTAGCCGCCAGGTTCCAATTAGGAAGTGTTTCCTCCGAGCTCTGGTTGCAATTGACTTTTATTTAAAAAAAACAAAAAAACATTGCCCCCCTCTCTGTAACAGCTGCTGTCAGGTTTCTCATTCTGATCTTAAAAATGTTTGTATTAAGCCACTTTACATGATCCTGGGGTGTATATTTCACTATTCTTAATAACAGACCAATCCAGCACCTGTTTGTCCTGGAGTCACTCTTGCTAGGTGAGGTAAGGACATGTTTTTTCCAATTTATTTTTTTATTTTTTGCCATAAACACATCCATGATAGACAGGCGTGCTTTTATTTTAGTCTAATCTTTCCTTTTAGCCACTTGTCAGTCTTTCAGGTTTGCGATAGATAAAGTGCTCTTCGCAGCGAATGCTCTGATTTTGACACAAATTTCTGCTTTTACATTATACTCAATGGGGAAGACAAAATCTTTTTCAAACTTTTACAACTACTCAGAAAAGGAACTAAGAAGAAAAAAAAAAAGCTCATATAAATGGTTGAAAAACTGAGTGAGCGTTAACATAAACAGCACTAGAGTTGAAGTGTTGACATATTGCAAAGTAAATTGCATTTCCCTGCCTCTGATTGATCGCACAGTTAAATGTTTTATGTATTAATATCATCTGAGACACAAATGCATCCTCAGCATAGTGTGAGGCGTTCACTGATCAGAAGAAATGCAGAAATATTGACCTTCGCCTTATACTCGAGAGATCTGGCATTTCCATTTTCATTATTTGCTCAAAAATTAAAACTGCAAGCATAGAGGTTAACTAAGGTCTTTGGGGGGAAAAAAAACAAAAACTAAAAAACAAACTATATTAAAAGAACCCCAACATTACTGAAATACTTTGATACTATACCAGTGTGAGAATGCCCCATCTGGTTAGTATTTGTTCGGGAGATCGCTGAAAATACCAGAAACTCCAGAATTCTCTCACTAAGCTACAGAGGCTGAATATATATATATATTTTTTATTATTATTAAAGGGCTACTGCACAACTTTTCTGATAAGGGGTCATTTACTCGTTTATATTCAGATTGAGGATATCTTCTTATTTTTTTTTCCTTGTTAACAGTGTTTCACAGTATGGCATTAAACTTATCCTTTTCCATGGAGACAAGCAGTCGACTTTTTTTATTGAGTAATTAAGACATATGTGATTGAATAAATGCAAAATAAATATGTTCAATACCTAACCCCTGTGGTACATTCCAAACTGGAACGCTCCAGACAAGTTTCCATTTCGATGGAGATGAGCAGGTAGCATAGACTCCACCAGAAAAGTTACATAGTACACCTTTAAGAATATGTCAACACTTCCACTACCAGTCAAAAGTTGGATTATTTTCTTTTATTTTATTTTATTACTCTTTACAATACTATTTACATTGTAGATTCTCACTGAAGACATCAAAACCATGAATGGACACTTAGGGACAGAGCCGGTCCTAGGTTTCAGGGGGCCCTAAGCTGAATTTGTCTCTGGGGCCCCTCTATTGCCAATGTATCCTGGCCCAGCTATTGGTGATTCACATTTGACATCTTTATGACTCTGTTCTCATCTCCTTGACCAGTTGTATTTATATTTATATGACAAACATCAGGAATGTCACAACTACTATAGTCACAAGAACAGTACACAAGAACAGTATACAAACATATAAGGGGAGTCAAGTTTTTGTTTTTGTTTTTTTTTTTTTATTTTTTTTTATTTTAGACATTTTTTCTTTGTTTCTGATGGATTTTAATGTGTTCCAGTTGGCGATAATGGGCTTGAATTTATATTATAAAAGGTCCTTGCACCGGTGTAAACACATAGCTGCCCTCACCTCTGCCCGGTTCAAAAACAAAAAATGTAGGCAGCAGTAATATTTTGCTACTATAGATATACAACAACAGGGATATTCAGGCTGCTGCAAACACACAATCCCTGTGCCCAATAAAACTTGATATATTACATTATTTTCAATATAAATGTATCGGCTTTTGGGGGCCCTCTGGTGGCCTCGGGGCCCTAAGCAGCTACTAGGCCGGCCCTGCTTACAGAAAGTACTAGACAAAAAAAATGAACTCAGAACACAACCTATTTTAGATTTTGAATAAAAATAGCCACCCTTTACTCTTTAACTCTTGGCATTTCTTGACCATTCAGGAAACTTCAAGAAGCTCGCTGAGAGAAAGCCAAGGGTTTGCAGCGGTGTCAACAAAGCAAAAGGTGGACACTTCTAGGCTTTGAATGTAAAACAAAACCCTTTTATTTCTTTGCTACATAATTCCATATATCTTCCGTCATATATTTGATGTCTTCAGTATGTATCTAGTGACTTGAGTCATATCATAAAATCTTAAATAGAAATTCTTCATACCCTACCTTTTTAAATATATTCTTGTGCTCCTATTGGTGGTAATGTAATAGTTGGTGTTGCTTAAATGTAGGTCACTCCTATGGCTCCTCTGATGATTCCAGCATCACAGTGAGGTCAAAGCTTAATGTTGTGGCATTATCCTCATTATTGGGGCTTTGCATGTTAACAGGTGGTGTATACAGCTGCAGCCTCCTGCTTACACTGGGCACGCAGCCAGTGGCCATTGGAGAAAGGTCACACGTTTAGCGCTTTTTGATGCTTTAAAGTCAGACGCCCCGCTTGGTTGTACACGTGTTCTGTGGGTGGGGATGTTGTCTGAGGTACCATATTTTAGCGTTGGCTTTTATTGAGGGAAGAAACATCACAGTTTAAAGTGGGACGAAACGCATAAACTCCCCCCACAACCACATTTCAAATCGAGCTGCTAAACCGGGCAGTACCTGGAGAGATTAAAGTAGAGAGTGAGGGAAAAGAGGAGGAGGGGCGGGGTTTGGACGTACAAGGAAAAGTGTGATTGGTGTAACGGGTATCCACACTTCAAACTCCACCCCTGTAGCCAAATGTTTGTAATCAAAAACACCTGGCTGTAATCTGTGGAGTCATGTGTGATGTCACCAACTACTGGAAATTGCAGAAGCCTGTGGAGGCAGCACGCAAACGTACAAATTTACCTAGTTTGCCCTAAATTTGCCAAAAAAAATGACTATGAACAGTAGATGATGCAATTAAAACACCACGTACACAGTTAAATTCCACTTTAATATTTGTTTCATGATTATTGACACTATAACCAAACACTGAAATCCTTATTTTTCATACACTAAACTTTCATCCTTCCTTACTGTAGTACCAACTTTTTTTTTTTTTTTTTTACTTTACTGAGCTGTGAGGTTTATTATGAATTTATAATGGAATGACATTTCAAACTGCAATCATAAAACCACATTTTTTTCATTAAAAATATATTCATCTTATTTGTTGCTGTGGGCGCCGCCATCGTCATTTGGAGTGTGTTGTATTATTTTGCACGGGACTGCCAATCATGACAAGTTCTATACAGATACATACTACAAAGCTGTTTTAAAGCTTTCCAGAGAATCAGTGCAGTGTTGACTTGTTGGTGCACATGAACATTGAACATTTTACACATATCAACCTACTTTATGTCATATTTAACAGATAAAACGTTTCTGCAACCACAACAAAAGTGCAGTTTCGCAGCACATAGAGGTCTAGAATGCTCATAGTGTTTTGTTTTGGTTTTTTTCTTTACTTTCACTGAGTTGTTTAATAAAAAGTCTCAAGCATAATGTAAATGCAAACAGTTTATTGGTCCATGTGAGTTCAACACCTCCCAAAGCGTCTGACCCTCCTCCTCTGCTTCCTGGCCCTCCTTCGGCGAGGACGGGAAATTTTGCTGTGAGCGTGTCTTCTGCGTCGAGGCATGGTGACCTATGCTATGATAATGTCTCACAGAAACACTTACAATCTACTCAATTATGTCACAAAGAAAGTACGTCAGTGGAGATTGCATAACTTTATTTAAAACTCCAAAATGACAAGTGGAAAAGAATATGTTGCTCCTACACTTAGACTTCTCAACTGAAGTTCAGCACAGTTTCCACTTTTGACTCCTTTCACCTAGCCAGAGTAACTCCTTTGTACCCCGTGACATCAGAGCATAATCCATCATAAATGTTTCTCAAAATGATCGCCAACTGCTCTAGGTCACTACTGGTCACCGCTCCATCCATCGCACAAAGCTCCAAACACAACGGTTCAGATTTGTTTATTTCCATGATGTATGTTGTGACGGTCCCCCGCGACCTCTGCAGTTAACCTGTTACTCCTGTCTCATAATCTTTTCCGGCTTACGCTAGTGTTAGCAAATACTGAACTTTGTTGCAAATTACCTGCTATAACTGCTCGCCTCAATAACACACTTTACAACTGACATTCAGGTTTTGTCGCGCAAGTGCTGCTGCGAGACAAATAAGTTGGCACCTGCATATTGAAAAGGCAGGCATTCTACAGTCAAACCCTCTGTGAAACCAGAAATTGTGTGAGCAAAAAAAAAAAAAAAAAACTGTTAATGTGGTAAGAACTCAAAATGAAGGAGATTGTTCTGAAGGAGGCCGATGTACCGGGGTTTGGAAGGTTTGCTTGTTAGCGATCCTGCTAATTATCATCTGCCAGAAGCCAGTCCTAACAGAGAATACTGAATGTTTATTTCACAATCTTTATGTAATTTATCTGGTCTCCTCACTAGTCACATGTATAAGAGAATGTTTCGTGGTCAGATGCCAATTTCATGCTACTTATGATCTATAATACCAAACGGTTTACACACTTAATTACTTTGAACAAGGCTTTGGCATCACCGAAATGTTGGTCGATGGGTTGGTACCGACTGACACCTGCTGAATTATTCATAAGTTGCAATTTTTTTCAGGCTAATGCTAACGACAATAGAGAAAAAATATATAAAAGGGGTGTAAATGTCCTCTCTGGTAACCACTCTCGGTTTCTATAGTCCTGATCTGCCCAGCCCTCAATACTAGTCCTTGATTCCTTCACTTTTTGACATGTTGCAGCTTGTGAAAATACAAGTAAAAGTTTTTTCAAAGTACCTTAATCTACATGCAACACTATGGGACTAGCAATTTGATGTGATCTTGATGTGACGTAACAATGTGACGCTCCAATGTATTTTTAGTAACTCAGCCGTGAAAAGTGCTTTGGCTTCAGTTGGTTGCAGCTGAGTACTATGGAAGACGTCACACTCCCCCAGCCCACTTCCTTCTTAGGAGCTGAGCCGTAACATGTGAAATGCAGGAGTTCACTGGTCATCTACAGTTTAGAACAAAATGAAATTTCCTTCACCTCAGATTAGCAGAGTTTATGCTTCGCTCAGATCCGAGATGTTTTTCCAGTACTCTGTGATACTTTTCTTTTTTTCCTCGTAAGCAGCATATTTGTCACCACGAGACCATGCCTGTGCCAATCTACGTCAATCACACCCATCTGAACTTTGAGAGATGAATCAGTGACCAGACTCACATCTTCATAAAGTATCGGATAAGTGTGTATTCCGGATCCCAGGCAAATGTTTTCCCACAGTACCCATTGAATTATTGAACAGCACGACTATGTATGTAAATCTATGGATATTGCAAAGCTCCTATTTCCGTCACTTACATTTACCGCTCTGATCCTTTAGCTCTCCACGGCCCCATGAATAACCCCTGTGTGTGCCTGTCTCTCCCGAACACAGAGGGAGCGTGCACACACCGCATGCCCAGGGATCAATGCACTGCTTCGGAGCGTGGGATCCTAATTTCGGTGCCCTCCAGGTGGGTAAGATCAGACCATACAACCATACGACTGTACCAAATCCTCCATCTAATATTTATTCTGCCATTTAGCAGTGGCAGCGGGTGACGGGGAGCGGTTGGTTTGTTCAAAGGGAAAGCCTGGTGGGGCGCTGGGTTAATTCACCAAAGGGTTAATATCGGGAGTAATTGGATTCTCGCGTAGGGGCAGATAGAGCACGAAGAGATAAGAGATGTTGTACACACGCTAAGCCATGTCAAAGATAAGGAGCCAGGAATGTGCCATACACTGCCAATGCCTTAGCTGGGAAGGATAACAGAGAACCAAATATTAAAATAAAAAAAAAATATATATATTCTTGTTTATTATTATTATTATTATTATTATTATTATTATGTATTTATTAATGTTTTGTAAAATGGAAATCAATTGCTTTTTGGACCTTACAAAAAGGACCTATTAATTACGGTACCCAATTTTTTCCCAAGAATTTGATCAAGATTTTTTTTTACCCCAGTACAGATATATAGTATAAGCAGCTCTTGAGGTCAAAATATGTCCCCTGCATGCTGTCTGTCAGAATTTTATTTTTGCTAATCAGGATGTGTGTGTTAGCATTACAGTTATGGCAAAAATCCACACTGGTCTCTGAGAGCTGTGAAAAGCACTTCTAAACTCACTGCAATGAATAATTTTGATGTTCAGAATGAATGTGTTAAGGGAGGAATTTGGATTGGATTACTGCAAGCCATTTAAAACTAGTTTGGGGTTGTTTTTTTTATGTTTTTTAAGACTAAAAAGTAAATAACTGGACCCTTTTTGTAAACCCAAATCTCATCAATTGATAACTGAATGCAGTGGCAAACTGACAATCGGGAGAAAAAGTTGCAACAGACTGTCCACGTAGACTGGCAACCTACGTGGGCTGCTGTCGGGACCTTCTTATTGATGCCAGATGGGAGAGATGTGCGAGGGCAATGCGGCCGAGGGAGCGGAGCGGCCGCACCCTCCCTCATCTCTCCTGTTTGGCACAAACCGACTTTGCTGCAGCTCTTGAGGAGCAGGGGCCAAATCTTATCACTCATCGTTTCTTTTTGCCTAGTTTCATCATAGGCCGAAAAGTGTTACCAAGTCGTGCCTTAATTCCCATGTAGCCCAAAACCTCTTAACAAACTGCATACTGCTATGTCAAAGACGCTGCTAACATCAGCTAAACACTTGCCGTTGTGCTTTCAAAATAAAACAATCTGCATTGACAAACTGCGAAATGGGCCTTACTGTGAAAAGTTTTTAAAATGACAATGCACTAATTCTGCAAAACACAAAAAGCTGTCCTGTCCACAGTGGGTTCAGCTGTTTTTAGGGGTAAATTATGCATTGAATAGAACATTTTACTTGAAATAAATTATTTAACAAGAAGAATAGCCTAGGGCAAGGCTGATGCATCATTTTAAGCATAGGCCAATATGAGAGCTCAACAATATATTATAATAGACCCATTATTATTATTATTTTTATATCAAACAGAAAAATAAATAAATTGAAAATACTATAATGTAGCCAAATACAGGAGTTAATGTGATTTTTTTGCTAAGCTCTCCCTAGACCCCCTTTATATAAAAAAAAAAAAAGTGTATATATAATATAGAAAAAGAAAGCTGCTGGATTGTTGATGAGCTGCTGCATTGCATTGACATTTAATAAAAGACATTGTAATATTCAGATATTTCATGATGACAATACAATATGAAGCAGAATTGATAATCCTTACTACATTTCTGTCATCTACTGTATATTAACTATATTCATCAAAACAGTTCAAATCTTTGACATTAACAGAGCTAAATAAATGAATGTAAATATTTGTAGTGCTTGGGAAACTTGATGATTAAAATGCAACCTTATTCACCTCATTTCAAAATCTGTAGGCACCACCATCATCACTGGGGTAGTATTATTTTGCATGGGGCTGCCAATCTTGACACCAATTATACAGACTACAAATCTGTTATACTTTACTTTACTCAAATTTGCTATTGAAATAAATGAGATTCTGCCTTAACTAGAAGTGCTACCAAAGCAACAATGCAGTTTAACATTTAGAGGCAAAAGTGGGCGGGGCAGAATAAGGTCAATAGTAAATAGTGAATAGTCCAGAGATTCCACAGTTATAAATAGACTTTAAGCACTAAACTTAATTTATTAAAGAATTAATATCAGGAGCGTAATTGGATTCCTGGTGATGGAGAAGATAGGTGGCGCTGAACACAGACTAACCTTAAGATAATGGTTTTATCTTTGCTGTGATGATGGTACACATACAGTGCATAGGTCATCCCAGCAGCATATAATCATTTCAGGTTCTTCTATTTGACCAATGAGCATCATGTTTAGCAATGAAAACACACAAAAGCTAAGCCTCATCAATTATTGCATAGTCTCAGGTAGCTGTCCTATCTCACTCTATCCACCTTCACCGGGGTTTTATCAGAACTTAAACCAGACGTGGTGCTAATGAGAAGCTAAGAGCATGCTGTTTGTGGCTTCTTGAGATAACCAAGGGCTCCATGAGGGTAAAACAGCAGTGGCTTCAACCATCTATTCAGTTTTTTCTGTTTTTTTTTTTTTCTTTTTCTGGTAGTTAAACATTGAGCTGGAGCACAGGTGGAATTCTATGGTACAATTTGGACGTTAAAGTGGAACTAAACCAGACTGTGTACGCGGTGTTTTAATATCATTGCCACTGTCCCTAGGTACATCTGCAGCTTTCTGGTCAAAGACAGTCAAAAAACAAGTTTGTGCTTCTTCCGGTGGCTGCTGCAACTTCAAGTACTATATGACATCACACATGACTACCCTGATTATAGCCAGGCGTTCCTGTTTACAAACACTTGGCTACTTGGGGCAGAGTTTAAGTGTGAAAACTTGTTAGACCATTGACCTAGTTTGTGGTTAATATCTCTGTAATTACTTGGCCTGTCCACTTAAAACAAAACTGGCATAAGGTCCAATGTTTTCTCTGTCAGCACATGGTGGAATATTTGTTTCACAATCAATGTCATGGCATTATTTAACCAAAGATTTGGGATAGTTGTCATGAAGAAATTGTCAGGCTATTCACACTTGCACAAATAAGCTATAACACCTAATTTGTACTAAACTGGGACTAAGGCTGAAACTAAACTAAAGGACTGAACGAGGACTAGAACAGGACCAGCCAAAGTCTACATCAGAATTTAATTGCGCCCAAACCAAGACTAAATAAGTGTCAACGCACCAGAGCCATAAGATTAACTGTTGTCAATACAGTGCAGAAACATACTCAGTAAGTATCCGGGTTTTCTCCTTGCTCACAGGGGTCGCTTGTGAGAAAATATGGAATTTTTGGACATGGGGTACACGAAACTAAAACAGAAAAAAACACTATAGCCAACAAATTACAAAATTAGGTGCAGTTGCAATTCATTTTTTTCAATTTTCCTTGTTAACGGTTGACTGACACGACTGACTAGAAGACATATTTACTGTTCCTTTTACTTCTGAACTGACTTTTCTTATTCAAACTCTAGCTGCTATGTCCATATAACAAAGTACAATTTCCTTCTTTAAACTTCTCTAAAGTTGTAGCACTAACTCTACACTTCCCGATTCATTCAACGCTGCAGGTGCCTCTGATCACAAAATCAATACCTTTCACTTACCTCACTTAGTGGCACAGTGTATTTTCGGACCCCCTTTAGTTTCGACCATTGCCTTCACAGACCTGTTAGAATGCAGCCTTTTGTCATGGGAAAAACAGGCATACATTTGAGAGCACAGTTTGTACCCATGTTGAGCCAAAAATACACACATGGAGTTACTAAGTTCATAAATCATTTGGAAACCATATTTTTCTTTACTGGGCAATTTGGGTCAAGTGGCACCACAGAGAGTCAATTCAAATATATTCATTTTGTCAATTTTCCAGTGATGGAGGGGTTCGCTTCCTGCATGTCTCCGAATGTGTTCTGTTACTTGAAATCCCTCAGTCGTCCAGGTAAGATCCAGCCAGATATGAGGCAATGTTTCAGATCAGAACTGAAGAAGCCGCCTAGATGAGCAGAAAAAGGTCTTCACAGAGAGTTGACAGAGTTGAAATTTTCATTTTCTACCAACTTGTGTCAGTAAATAGGCCTAGTTAACAAACAGAAATTATTAACACATAGTTGTGTGAGGTTGTTTTCACACATTACTGAGCTCTGTGAAGCGACTCCAGTGCACGCTAGATGGATGGATTTAGTTCTTGTTTGTTTACTATACTTTTGGCTACTTTTCTTTCATCCATGGCTAAATACTCCGAGAGGACTGTACAGGATGTTGGTGGAGGCTTTTTGAACGACACACAGACAGATCCAGGCTCCTGCGCAGACAGAGGCGAGAGGAGACAACTGATATTAAGTTAAACCAATTTGTCAGACAAACGTGTCAAATAGTACCTCTGTATATATGTGATCTAAGTGCTTTTTGCCCAATTCCAAGCACTTTTACTGTCACAGCGGGATGCGTACCTCGGCCCGTGGTCGCCCGAAGTCGGCTGCATTCACATTGTACTCACCCCGCTCCAGAGTGAGGGTGGAGCCGCTCCGAGACCTCCTGTTTCAAGCACTCTCGGACTGGTCATGTACTGCAGCCCAGAGTGCAACTGTTGGGTTCACACTGCTCCAGGCACATTGGTCTCGGAGCCAATGCTCTTTTACGTCGACCTAACTAGTAGCAGTGTGAAAACGACCTTAATGACAGTGCAATTAGCTCCTCCCCCTGCAGATGGATATAAGGCAATGTTCCACCATTAACCCTGACCCATTAACCCTGAGTAAGAGCAGTATTTGATTTGATCGTCTTAACCTCATGTCTGGGGAGACAGTTAGGTCACATTTGTGGAGTTTAAACACAACATCTTACATACAGTTCATTTAAAGGTCCAATCTTAAGCACAAATTTGAGATTTATGCCATGTTATAATGCTGTTCCCTTCTCAAAACCATACCTGAAGTCACACGTTTGAGTAATGCTGCATTATTAGTCTGTCTGCATCTCCAAAGCTCAAAATGCTCTGTTCCACCTTGTGATGTCATGAACTGGTAGTTTTCAATTCGATTCCTGAAATTATCCAAATTATTCTAGTGAAGGTGTATGGAGTTAAAAAAAAAAAAAAAAGAGAGAAAATAATGCAGGATTTGTGTTAAATGTGTGAATGAAACAAAACACAACTCCAGGTATGTTTTTGATGAGGAAACAACAAAGAAAATAGCATAATGTGGGCCCTTTAAAACCAAATCGTGATATTCACTGGCACATTGTTCACCCCGATCACAAGGTAAAGCATTTGATTGACACAAGCAGTTCAGACAGTGAGATGTGATTTGTCTGTCTGTTGGACAAATATACCTATCTGAAGGTAGTGATGTCGCATGCTTCCTGCTGCTCTGGAGCCCAGCTGTTCCTTTGTGTCTAACCACATTTGTTCAGAGACAATTTCTTTTTCCTCAGTTTAAAGTGAATTGTGGTGACGAAGCTCTCAGCTCTAATTGTATAGTGCAGGCTGCTGAAGTCTAGTTTATATAATCCCATGTATCAAACAGTAAAGAATTGAAAGGTTGCATACAGGTTTAGACTTGTTGTTATGTGGCTATATCTGCCACTTGAAGCATATAAAGTGTCTATGACAGGTTAGACTTTTCACTAGAACACACTGAAGATGTACGATTTTACAAAAAAATAAATTTGGCCATTTTTAGGTTGCAAATTTGACTTTCTGGTTGGAAATTATGACATCACTCCGTAATTGTTACCTAGCAGCCATGTTGCGCACAAAAAAGTTATAATTTGAGAAGTAAAATGATAAGAAACTTTTATTTTGTTGCAATAATGTTTAAAAATAAAATGACACAGGAAGTAGAGTTCTAAAACTTTTGGATGATTAAGAAACACATTTTTCTTTTCTTTTTTTATTTTCTTCACAAACTGCTTCTTGATTGGTATAAAACTGTAATTTATATTTACAACAAGTATTATTTCACCAACTTAAGTAGAAAAAAAAGAACCGTCAACGTGAAGAGAGTGAAAGTCTACCGCTATAAAACATGCTATGCTAGTTTCATTAAACAGATTGCAGGCACAACATCTTAGAAATAAACAGCAAGAAAGAACTTTTGGGACACTCTATACAAAAGACAGAATGGAAAACAGAGAAGCGCATTGGTCATCTACTATTTAGAACAAAATCAGACTTCTCTCTCTAACCTTGAGTCACTATGGGTGATTCTCAGATAAGTAATCAAAAAGAAAATCATAAATACTGAACATATTGTGGTTAAAACTTGTGGTTAAAATGGTAACACTTTATTTTACACTAACCTTGATGCACTTCTCACGTGAACCCAGCGTATTAGGTATCGGTTGCCCTGTGCTGGCAACAATGAGGAAATTTGAATGTTGAAATGAGCCAGAATGAGTCTGGTAAAAGTGGATGAGCATTAATGTTACCTTGTCATGTCATATGTTATTCGTAGATGTTTGAGTATTCTAGCGATCTCTCCTTTTCTATAGATTAACAAAAGTATGATACAAAACAATACACTACAACTTCACAAACCTGATGTGATGTGCAGTAGTTTTATTTGTAGAATGCACACAAACTCTAATATAATAGCTGTCTGAAGGAAGAACAAAGGGATGGTGATTTAAATATGTCATGTGTTAGCAAGTAATACCCCGTAAAAGTGTAATACCCCCCTTTTAAAAAGCATAAAGTCTGTTTAGAAGGACACGAGAATACTCAGAAATATTTAAATGAAGTAAAACAAAACTCTATAAACATGAAGCAACATACATAACACACGCAGAGTTAATTTGACATAATGTGCCAACTTTAATATCAAAATCTATTAATAATATATGAATAGGGTTTAGCTTAGAGGAGCCTAAACATTCAAATTCATTGTCATACCAAAATACCCCACAGTTCCCTTGCTTCTAAAACATGTCTGATGAGTTTCATTTGCATCACATTGCTCCGAGTCTTACCATTCTCCAACTCTTTTCAGCTCTGATTGCTTTAGTAAAAATGCTAAACGATGTGTTATTAAACTACTTTACCCGTGCTAATCACCCGCTCTGCCCTCCAACGCTCCAGCAGCACAGCACCGCGTCACATTTTTAAACCTTAATTAAAAATAAGAAAAGACAGCTAAAAAAAAAGTAGTAGTTGAAGAATCGCATTTAGTGTCTACATCCCCGTAGGGTAGAAATCTGTCTCTTTCTCTTGTGTAAATGGAGCGCACCTAGCTAGCTCACTGCAGAATAATCAGGAATTAGGGGATAAAGGCAGCCGGTGTAGAGGGGTATAGGAGCTCGTGTCGCCAGTGCAAGCCTCTCCAGAAAGCCCTCCCACTGTCCTCCGGCACAGTGGCTATGCTCTGTTTGAATACAGGATTAAAAAGGCTGTGAAGAACGCTGCAGTTGGTGAATAAGAAGCATTTTGTGTCATCCTATAAGCTCCACCACTTCAAGATAGTTTCCTTCCTACTCTTCTTTTGATTTCATCTTTTTGAATGTGCAAAGTGGCCTTGCAAGTTCATATATGCACAGTTATAAATAGCAAATATTGACACAAATTAGCATCTCAAATAGGGTTGTCAAAAGTATAAAAAAATCACATACTAATTGATACTAACACTTGAATTGAAACTAGATACTCATTTGACCAGGTATTGATTCACAGGACAGAAATTAACCTTTCTTAAATAGCTTTAGAATGATCTTGAGTATAAGATCACATAAACTAGTATACACCCCTGGACCACAATGGAGCTTACCTGGACGACTGAGGGATGAGTGAATAATTACGGACCCATCTGAAATCAGCCGTTTTTAGGCAAAGTCCTTGAAAAAGTTGTTTACCCGCAGCTTACTGACTTTCTCAAAATTAACAACTCCTTTGATTTTTTCCAGGTAGTTTTTAGACTCCACCACAGCACTGAGACTGCTCTTATCAAGGTGACAATCTGCCTGAACACCAATGCTGGAAAAGTCTCGACCCTGTTAGATCTGAGTGCTGATTTTGACACTGTCGATCATGGGATCCTCTTAGAGAGACTAGAGGAGTGGTTGAGTCTCTCTGGCCCTGCACTAAACTGGTTCAAGTTTTAGCTAAAAACCAGGGAGTACTTTGTTGAAATTAGGAACTGTCTCATATAAAATGGACCTGACCTGAGGGATGCCCCAGTGGTCTATGCAGATGGCACTCAGATCTATGTCTCACTGGCAGCAGGTGAATATGGACCAGTGGATTCACTCTGCCATTGCATCCAACAGATCAGTGTGTGGATGAAAGACAACTTTCTCCAACTATACTCAGACAAGGCTGAGGTCATAGTCTTTGCCAGAGAGAACATGTCAGCAGTCACCTCCAGTTACTTGCGCTAAAACTTTCAAATTGGGCTAGAAATCTAGGTGTAATAAATGAACATGAATAGAAAAATATCAAGCACCATGAGCAGCTGGGGCCCCACCCTGGAGCCATGTACTACTGAAAGGAGGCCCAGGTAAGACCCAGGACAAGCTGGATGAACTATGTCTCTCGGTTGGCCTGGGAACGCCTTGGGGTCCCACTAGAGGAGCTGAAGGAAGTGTCTGGGGTGAAGGAAATCTGGGTGTCCCTGCTTGGACTGCTGCTCCAGATAAGCATGAGAAAATGGATGGACCTATGGACCATGGAATTGGACCGCTCTCCCAACAATGTATAGTAGGAATGCAAAAAAATAAAAAATGTAATAATAATACAAATAATAAATAATGACTGCAATGAATAATTTACCAAAATACTCCAATCTACCAATCTATGTCATCGACCTCTTTGACCACCACCACCACTCACTCACCAATTATGATGTGATTAGCGTGGGCAAAGGAAGTCAGAATTTCAAAAACAAAACAAACATATTAAATATGTTAATATGTTGTTATCTGCAAATATAGCATTGTCAAAGCAGTAAAAGGTAACTAACTGTGTTACAGAAGAATAACATGCAAAACTTCATACAGAAAGATTCCCGAACAGCCTGGGAATTTAACCAACAACCTTTCTACTATGAGTTCAAATTGCAAACTGGTTTACTAAATGTTTTATGACATCCTAAAAAGCCCACCATTTTTCTTTTCCGCTCTATTCAATTTTACCCTCTTCTTGACTGTGCAAAGTGGTCATGCAAATTCAGAGTTGCACGGTTATAAATGCCAAAGCAAAACTGCCTTTTTCACCGAGTTCTGACATGTTGACAAGTAATTAAGGGGCAGCAGATGCGCAGTTGTGAGTCAGATAAATAAATGCAGGCAACCGGCAGAGGTGCCGAAATTATTTAGAGAAATGCGTAAAAAATAAATGTCTTCGTCGAGCCAGGTTCTATACAGGTAAAGAGCTCGCATATGCAGACAAAAGCAGTTGAACTTATCAGCTGCATAGTATAGACTTAAGCTATAAGCGGTTTAAGACGACACAAAACTGGATATTGATGTGGGTAACAATACTGTTATGTAGCTATCAATGCAAATTAAAGTGGAACACCACTTTTTTATTTTATTTTATTATTATTACTATTATTATTACTTTTTTTTTTTTTTTTTTACCAAATTGTGGTAGTAAAGTGTCTTAGATTTTGACAATTTTAGTGCAAACTAGGTAAATGCCTGGCTTTGTGGTCAAAAATATTTACACATTTTGTGTGTGCTGGCTCCTGTGGTTGCTGCAGTTTCAAGTACCTGGTGACATCACATAAGACTGTCCTAATTATAACCAGGTTAGACAGGGAAAGGATGAGGGACATTTTTTAGTACCATATTTACTACTAAAAGTCACACTTTTTTCACAGTTTGGCTGGGGGTGTGACTTATACTCTCAATGCGACTTGTATGTGAAATTATTAAAATATCTAATTTCACATCTTTGTTATTGTTACACTGACAAATGCTCAAGCTTGTGCACCAGTATGGCAGCCATCTACTTCCGGAGCAGTGGTTCATCTGCATCTGGAGCAGGTGGAGTTGTTCAGAAGCGACACCGAGGATGAAGAATTCAATGGATTTAGATTTAGATTTAGATTTGGAGTGAAATCGAGAGTAAACTTGTTAATCAGATAACTAAAGCATAGAAACAAGTTGGGAATATCTTACGTTAACATATCAGACACGTATTCAGTTGGTTGTCTATGTTACGTTAGCATGCTGCTGCCCAGTTTAGCGGTTCTTTTTAAAATCTGTTTTTGTGTGGAGTTAGGATGTTTAGTCCAACTTTAATGTATGTACACTTTGTTTCTTAATATATTCATGAAGACAAGCATGTGGTTGAACATCTTCCAGAAAGTTACATGATGCAGCTTTAAAATGGAAAGTTCAGTGCATGAAGTATATCACATTCTTAGAAACCTGTCATCCATGATATTGTGGTAATTGCTTTTTGATTGTTAAATAGATACTCTATTGTATTTTAATTCCCTGCCTGGTTTGCTTCCAGTGTCACATATTCACTTAAGTATACAGACATCCCCATAAGGAAGCATGGTGTTTCAATGACAATATTGTCTGCATTGTTTATGTATTCAGATGTCTGTATGCAGATTACCATAACCCCCCTCATATCTCCATATTGCATTCATTTCCTGGTGCATCGTGTCAGCACTTTTTACGGCTCTTAAAACTGCAACATCAGCCCTGCTCTGGAGGTTGGGACCAGAGAAGGGGCACAGCTGACTGCCCTATCCTAGACTAAGTGAACCCTCCCTGTGAGTGAGGCAGATATGGAAAGTCTGTTACATTTAATTAAGTAGCCTTTTGTACTCAATTGCACTTCAATTAGATTATCACATATTCATTTTTTTTTTTTCATCCATATCATAATTGTTATTTGAAAATTCCCTAATTTGCTCATTATTTCTTGTTTGTTAGATTACATCAATACAAATACTATATAGGTGATCATTAACTGGGTAATATATTCACCAATACGTTTTACCTGTACTCGAGTGATGGAATTTACTCGTAATGGTACCTTTGATTGAATATCAACATTCTCCTACTTGAGTAATATATCTGGCAATGTAACCTGGCGTTTCTGACCTGTACATAACAACGTCTCACAATCTTAGAATTCCAGCTCGTAAAGTCTGACAACATTTCCTTGTGCTTAGTGAAAGTTAAATAGTGCAAGTGTTACTTTCCCCTTAGGTGCTCTGTACTGTTGATCCACTGCCTGTGAGCCTGCTAATGGCTAAGCCTCTGTAGTTAGGTCCACTTTTGCCTCTGAATGCTCCAAACTGCACTTTTTTGTGGTGGCACTTCTGGTTAAGTGGGAATCCCATTCTTTTAAATGGATAATTTGGTTTGGTTTGTATGAAATGTTCACTGTTCATGTGCACGAACAAGTCAACACTGCACTGATTCTCTGGGAGGCTTTAAAACAGCCTTGCAGTCCACATAGAAATTATTTGCTGTCAAAATCGGAAGCCCCATGCAAAATAATACAACTCGAACGACAATGGTGGTGCCTATGGCAATTTCTGGTTTAGCAGCACTATCAGTCAAACCTATTGCTAACACTAGTGGGTGCGACCTTCTGGAAAGAAAATGTGGCTGTTATTAATGTTCATATCTTGATTTGTGGATGAAACTGCAAAATAAAAATACCAGTATTTTTACTTTTAATTCTGGGGATCATTTTGTTCATGCTCAACGTGTTACAGATGCTTGTTTAGATCAAAAAGTGCAAGTTGGGCCTAATCAAGGCCAGTTAGCATTCACATCACAAGCGAACCACACTAGAGTCCAACTGGAACTGCCTTCCAAAAAGTTCAACTTTTGTTTCATCAATGCACAGAATATTTTCCCAAAAGTGCAAAAGCAAAAGTGAGATGAGCCTTTCTGTTTTGTTTTTTTTTTGTCAGCAGTGGCTTTCGCCTTGGAACTCTGCCATGTCTGACATTTTTGCCTAGTCTTTTTCTTATGGTTGAGTCATGAACACTCACCTTTACTGAGGCAAGTGAGGCCTGCAGTTCTTTGGATGTTGTTCTGGGTTCCTTTGTGACCTCTTGGATCAGTTGTTGCTGTGCTCTTGGGGTGATTTTTGTAGGTCGGCCACTCCTAGGAAGGTTCCTCACTGGACGATGCTTTCTCCATTTGTTCACTGGAGTTTGGTCTGCAGCATGATGTCTTGGTTTCAATATGGGTTCAGTCTTGTCAGACAGGTTCTGTTTAAGTGATCTCTTGATTTGAAAGGTCTGGCAGCGATCAGGCCTGAGTGTGGTAATGAAATTGAACTCAGTTTTCCACAATAATGTGATTAATCATAGCTACCTCATCATTTAACAAGTGGGGCAATTACCTTTTCACACAGGATGTCGGTTTGGATAGTATTTTTCTCTTAACAAATAAAATGCATTTTATGTTTACTTAGGTTATCTTTGTTTAATATTTAAATTTGTTTGATGATCTAAAACAGTGAAGTGTGACACACAAAAAAGTAAGAAATCAGGAAGGGGGCAAATACATTTTCACAGCACTGTATACTACTCAATTTATGCTTTAGTAAATTAGCAGCCTGTCATCGCACCTGATAGACAGAACCTGGCTATTGAGTACATATGTTGTCCAGTTGACCATCACTGGATGGAGCAGAATTGGACTGGCTGAAAATGGTGTGTCAGGTAGTTGGGGGGATTAAACTGTGTCTTAAAATAATCCGGGTTATTTCAGTAATCCGGGCCCTGCTGGAGCTGTCCCCTGAGACATGTAAACAGAGTACTGACTGTATAGACACACAAAAATGATAAAGTTGACACTGTAGCATTTGCCAAGGTCAAAGAGGTGTATGGTTTGGGCCACTTAACACATTGTATAATCCATTCTTTTCATCAATGTAATTTTTCATTCCAACTTTTGTTGTTAAGATAATTTAAGATAAGCCTTTCTTGTTACCAAATGGTAAAATTAATCTTGGACATTAGGTGCAGAATGAAAATAGACAACATAACATCCAAACACAAATTCATACAAAGTACAGTATAAACATCCACATGGCACACAAACTATTACACAATCCTTTCATGACTTTCAAGTAAAGCTCCTATTGCACTTACCCACATGACCTAAAAGTGCAATATATATGTCTGTATGTATGTATGTGTTGTGTGTTTATATATATATATATATATATATAAATAAAATTTAATCACCTTTCTTTTTCTTTTTTTAAATGACTTAGTATGCACATTCAACGATGTGTTTGATTATTGGTTCCAAAATGTATACTTTACATTGACGTTAACAACTACTCTAATTGTATAAGATGATATGATAAACAAACTCACAGATATGCACTTAACGTTTTGTAGTTTGTTTTTAAACCACTCATATGTACAATGGAGACTGCAAATGTTTCTTTTAAAGTAAATAGTGGATTCAACCTTAAATTACATCAACATAACACAGGTAGAAACAAGCGACCTGTTCATTTTATGAGAAATACTTATAAAACCCCGTATAGCATATGTAAGAAAACACAAATCATAACATGTATTAATATTTGATTTGTTCATGTTTTGACTGACAGGTTACATGTCATAAATGCGTGAGGTTTTTATGTGAAAATACATGCATTCTATATGATTAGCATTGGGGCCCAGCCATCACTTAAAAATGCCCTTTGTGTTCCTTGTGTCTGTGACTATGGAATACTTCTAAATGTAGTTTTTCGACTTCGACTAATTTGAAGTTTATGGCCGATCTGCATCCAAATACATTTTAATGTACGTGGTTTCTGTTTTCACTCAAAAGGGGCCGTAAACATTTTGTCAGCACAGGAAGTGATGTGTCACTGAAGACATCTATATGACACACGTAGAGGAAATTCTAAAGCTGTTACCTATCAACCATAATGCTAACAAGGACCAAATCCTGTAACGTGCTCGACACACAGGCAGCAATGTTGCACCCATAGCCGCAGGAATGTAATTTTGGAAGGGGGTGCCAATATATTTTTATTTATTTATTTTCCAAGAAATGCAGATACAATTTTGGATTTATACTGTCGACCTTTGCCACAAACACAAACAGCTTCTAAACCCCTGTGATCATGCGTACAAAGTAAATCAGATCACTAAAAATCATTTCATGCCATAGTCTGATGACACTTTTAGCACTCTTACTCTGTATATGCAACACAGACATACACACAGCGTCACACACAGCGTATGTCCAAGTAAGCAGGAAGCAAGAGTGTGTGCGCATATTTGCAGGGCTCTGTCCACTTGAAACACATTGTCATAGAAATAAGTTTGGCGATTAGCCAATGGACTCTCACGTGGCTCATGGTGTTTGGGGTAAATAATGGGCGGTGTAGAGCACACTAATGTGTGAAGACCACCTAAAATTAGTATTTGTTTATTTTGATCTTAGTGCTCTTAGGAATAGATCTAATTTTGTTCAGGGCAGATGCAGCAAACAACCTTCTTGCGGTTCCCTGGGAATCTAGCTCTTGCATCCCTACTTCCCACAGGAAGTAGCGATGCAAGATCCAATCATTTCCAATGCATCAGTCTCCCTCAGCTGGGCAACAGGCTAAGTCTTGCATGTGAAAACGTCACACCTGTGCCTGTCAAGGAAGTGGACCTCAAAAGTTGTCCTTAGGGATAAAGAAAGTTATTTGATTGATTCAAAGTTAAACTTCTGTTACTATCACCAACACTACAACCAATCAGTGTGAGTTTTTTGATGAAGAAATAGACAGACATGAGAACTGTCAAAGTCAACACAGCATAAAGATAATATATACTGCTTTCTTTATTTTTCTCATACTTTATCGTATTTATAAATCTACTACTGGGATATATTAAAGAAAGATGCTGCTTTCTGACCCAGGGTCATATGATGTGAAGCAGAGTCAATATTATTAATTCAGTAAATTAGTGCAAAAACCTTGTAAGCCTACTTCACTACATATTTGTGACTTTTCATCCTTGAAATACATTAATATTCTAATATACTTACATACCTCAGAATTTCCCAAATGTCACAGCCAATCTAATCAGTTTGCGACTTGTGATCTGCCCTAGAATAGTTTCCCGACCAGCCAGTCCCTTATAAACTCTGTTATAAACAATCGTGACGAGTCTGGAATCAGAACACAGAGCGTGACAAACTGTCATAACTTGGGAAGGTCCAACCACAGCCATTGTTTTGTAGCTTGTGTCACTCAAATGCAGAAGGCTTCTCTTGAAAATTCTCAACATTCAGAACAAAATATATAATTTCTTTTACCTGAGATAAATAATAATTTAATGCTTTGATTGTTGATTCTTCAGAATCCATGCTGTTTCTTAGTCCTCAGTGTTACTTTTTTCCTCCTTTTAACATGTAAGCTGCCATGTTTTTTCTGACATGAATTGAACATCAGTTTCTTTGATAGAGGAGACTCATGAGGTGCTATTGGCCGCTGCAGTTTATCGCTCTTGTGTGTTGGATTTTTAATTTGATGTGATGAGTGACACTGTTCACTGTTGTTTGTTACATTTTTCAGCAGATCAATTTGAAATGTGGTTGTAGAAGGTGTTTAATCCCACTTTAAATTAAATAATATCTGGCTGCACCACACGCATACTAGGCTAAAATATTAGTTTACTCCGTTTGATTTTAATTAACTGTCAAAACTACATTGCCCTGTTCTCCAAATGCCTGTGTACCATAATGAGAAGTTGATTACCTTTAGCATTACAAGTCATTGATCAAATATAGGGAAAGTAAAGGAAATAACTTATTTTTTTGTTGCTATAACGTTCACACCAAACTGTTGGCCCAAACATATATTGTACATTACTAATTTCTTCTCTGTTATACCACATTCATTCTTGTCTGCCCAGAGTATAATTGCAAACAAAATTATTATTTTCATTACCCCCATGCGTTTCTAGTGACTATGCTGCTGTGTTCTGAATCTGAACCAAGACTAAATCATATATAAATTTGGTCAAAGCTTTGACTGTACAATAGGACAAAATTAAAACATATTTTCCAATGCTGCGTTCAGACCTCAGAGTCAAGATGTTACCTGCAGAGTCTATAGGGGACGTGTGTCTAGGCTTCAGCTTTACTTGCCGTGTCAATAAAAACCAACATCCATCTAGGGGCATTTTGCGATTTTGATGGTTCGCTGTGAACTCAGAAACTCTGAAGTGTTTTTGATTCACCACAGTATAGACCATTAAAAAGCACAAGAAAAACGTTAGACCCTTAAACTACTCAAATGCTTATTTTTAAAAGCACTGAGGTGGACCCAAAAGAGCCTCATGTTCCTCTGCTAAGGCTTTATTCAGTGGTTGGGCTCAACTCTATGTCCCCAGTTTTGTTTTGAACAAGGAAAGGCAAGGCAAGTTTATTTGTAAAGCACACTTCATACACAAAGTAATTCAAACTGCTTTACAGAATAAGAAAAAAACAAGGAGTTCTGCGCTCCCACATTTCTCGGGTTAAATAGGTTATATTACACTATTTTCAGATCTATGTTATAATGTTGTTTCCTCATCAAAAAACATACCTGGAGTTGTCTTTTGTTTAATTCACACACAAACTCTGTATATTTAGGTTGAGTTCTCTCTGAAACTGAAAACACTTCTACCTTGTGATGTCATGTGGTACTACAAGAAGTGCTCCACTATGTTTATAAACCCCAGACACTTTACTAGAACCATTTGAAGGATTTCAGCCCTGGAAATCCCAATTCTCTACTGAACAAAAGGTAAAAGGTAGCTGTTAACTTGAAAACTACCACTTCATGACATCACAAGGTGGAGTAGTTTGAGCTTTGGAAATACAGAGTAAAAATAAAGTGTTACTCAAACATGTGTGAATTAAACAAAACACAACTCCATGTATGTTTATTGATGGGGGAATAACATTTTAATGTGGTTAAGAGTTAATTTAGCATAATATAGGGCCTTTCATAATTATGGCTTACACTGCACACTCTATTTATCCAATTCATATCAAAACAATGAATTCCTGGGGCAGTTATTTAGACCTGTTTAAAAAAAAAAAATCCAGGTCAATTTGTGTTTTGAAACTGATTTTGTAACGTGGCGGAGTGTAAATGAGTTTCTCATATAAAAACCCAGAGTCAGTGCTGAGCTGCCGGTGTAGGCTGTGGTTTAAACACCTTAACACTGACACCTGCTGTGTGTTTGGCCCCTTAAGATAAGGCCTGGTTTTGAGATTCTTGCCAAGATTTGGGCCAGGGTGAGGTTGGGGGTTATGGATCCACTATAAAAAAAAAATATCTTAAACCAAAACATTTGCTGGAGTTACACAGCATTACCATTTCTGAGAGTTTGTGCCAGATCTTCCAAAATATTTCAAAGATCTGGCACGCGTAAAAGGGATTTGATCAACTAATTAACTGGCTGGATCAGTGAACAACCAAAAGAATAGCAAAACAAGTTTTCCATAATAATACCAGACTTACCAAGGTTGTGTTCTCATCAGGAAGTGGCTGCTGTTGGATGACTTCTTCAGCATATACTTATGGTTGGTTGACCATCATTGGAAATTCAGTATCCACGACTTTCTTGCTGCTGGTGGTGGTTTAATATATTTTAATCCGATTTTTTTTGTTTTTTTCATCTGCTGTTCTATGGTTGACTGTATCCGGCTTGTCTATTGAGCCCTCCTCTGCAGATATTGTGGTAACTGACTGGGACAGGGCATGTTAATGGATATCCAATGAATGTTTCTTATAAACTGTCTATCAGCAGATCAGTATAGGTCTGGGATTCTTGTTCTTGAGACCTTTTCACTAGATAAGACTGACATCTACCTCACCAGTTCAATAACATGAACCAATGCAAGTCCCTCTCTCCTCTACTCACTCAAGGTCTTTCCCAAAGTTCAGTCCTCAGCCCTTTCCTCTTCAGACATACATATATCCTGTCCTTCAGTCATATAATCTACCGCCGTGGCCTTTAGTTCCACTGTTTTAAAGCCAACATCCCACTCTACCCGTCCTGTCCATCAAATCAATGACCCCGGCCACACACTCCACCTTTACCACCTACATTTCTGAAATAAAATCCCTGCTCCAGTCAAACTTCCTCCAACGCAACTGTGACAAAACGGAAATAGTTATAAATGGTCCCAAAACACTCACCAAAACCAAAAAATAACCTCATCCTATCCATCGACTCTCCTCCTGGAGTTTGGACCTCCCTGTCCTTGGTATCATCTTTGTAGTATGACTAAACTAGCAATGCAACAGGATTGAGTGAGTGCAACAACAAGACTAAACCAAGAATAAGCAACACCAGGATTTAGCTAATACAAAACCAGGACTAAACTAGAACTAAACCAGGACTAGACTAAGCCTAAACCACATCTAAACCAGTACGACACAAGGAATAAACTAATACCAAGACTAAACCAGGAGACTAGAACTAAACTCGCTCTAAACCAGGAGTAAAGTAGAACTAAACCAGTACTAAACCAGCACAGCAAAAGTCTTGATTTATTTCACGTATTACCACATAAAGTTTGACATTATTATTAGAATTCTTTCATGAATGGCTTTCTGGTGTTTTCATTCTCATTAAGCCGGCAGGTAGCTCCACGGGTCAAGCTATCTGAGTCAGAGGCAGACTAAAACTTCACTCCTGGCTTTTGTTGTCCTTTGTTTTTGGAGATGCACCGGTGCCTGCAGCAAATGAGCCTAGACTTAAAAGAACCGGCTGACACTATAGTATATATGGTACAGAAAATAACAAGGAGGTGGGTGTATGTTGGACTAACTTTGCAGTAGAGAGGGACTGCATGTTTCTAAATAATTGAGTTCATGTTTACATATTTGTGGCACCATTGAAAGAGAAATATGAAAGTTTTGAAAAGTCAAGTCCTGTCTTTGTGACACAGAGTTATACAAAATGAAAATTAAAAAATGAACGAGTGTAATCTTTTGTTGTTGGGGAAACGGCACATATTCACAATGTTTGTCTTTCAAGTGGAACTAAACACATTTCAAATAGAGCTGCCACAGTGAGAACTACTCGGAGGACCAAAGGGGAGAGTGAGAGGGAGGAGGGGCGGGGTCAAGAGCTATAAGGACAGTGTGATTGTTATAACAGATTACTTAAATACACTTAAATCTCCGCTCCTTCAGCTAGATGTTTGTAATCAGAAACACTTGGCTTTAATCAGGGCAGTTTTGTGTGATGTCACATGGTACTTGAAATTGCAGTGACTACTGAAGGAAGCACAAACTTAGATTTAGGTGTTTTTGATCACAAGGCCGCAAATTTACCAACCCTAGTTGCGAAAAAATTACCAGGGACCGTAGATAATACTATTAAAACAGTATATGCACAGTTTAGTAGTGATAAAAGAGTGGATTTTTCTTTTGACCAGGGATGTGCAAATCAGTACCAATGTATTCATATATACTTTTGAGTTGATACAATTATCTATTCTGTTCTATTCTATGTATTCAGTCGATTGGTAATAGAGACAAACACTGTTTTTTATTTGAAAACAGTAGGAATGCATTGCTACTGACTCATCCTATTGTAGCCTTTGTGTATTTAGCATGAAATACTCTTTATTTGGACTAGGAGACTGTCCTGGAAATCTTGGAAAATAGATTGTTAATAATAATGATAATAATAATAATAATAATAATAATAATAATAATAATATTAATTTATTTTTTATCTCATTGCAGATTATGTCAATATTAAGTTTGGCCCTCAATATCCTAACTTAATTATAGCCCACCAAGGCAATGTGATATATGTCTAAATATAATCAGCAATCATACCACATTGCAAAAAAGAATATGTAATGTATGAAAATGTCAAGTATAGCTGCATCCTCATTTGAAAAAACTATAAGAAATAGTGTAATGTATTTCTATATGACGTGACTACATATTTGAAGTTTTAGTTAAGACAACTGCATAACATTCCACGGATTATTAACTAAATATTAATTATTGTATCTTTAGGCAAGACACCATATCAACCTTGTATGAATGTGGTGTGTGAGTGAGTCTTGGGTGGTCGGCCCATCGGCTGATGGTGCATATTTCTACCCTCACTTCTCTCAGTCTACCCCAAGGCAGCTGTGGCTACAGGGAAATGTCACCACTACTGAGTATAGAGTGAATGGATAGTGCGAGACATTGTAGGTGGAATAATGCTTAACACGAGTAATAATATAATAATGTCCTGGTGGTAAGCTAGTACTATTGCACCCACAGTTGCCCTGGGGCAGATTGACAGAAGCGAGGCTGCCAATCTGCCATTGGCCCCTCCAACCACCACCAACACTCACACACACACTCCACTTTCATATTATGCAAAGTGAATGAAGTGTCATGACTAAGGACACGATAAAACTTAGTCCTAACTGGAATCAATCTTTCGACCTTTGGGAGAAATGTACTAAATGTACTAAAATGAACGATCTCCCAGTCCTTCATCTATCATTTTAATAACTGCCCTTACGTTACCCTGACTACCCTCCTTCATACTTAACATGCCTCTTTGTTTGTATGTTCTTTCCTTGATTACCTCTCATGAGTATGGGCCATGAGGATCACCCCTGCCTGCACCTGCCCTCCCACCCGCCTCTCTCCCCTGTTATTAACCTACTCCCTGACATCTCCAGCTAGAGCCGTAATGGAGCCCAGCCGCACTACTGGACACTGCCATATTCATCTGTGCGCGGTTAGGAGCCTCTGTGGGCGATCCGATCAAATGTAATTAAGTCCACATTTCATTTGAGAGCACCAAGACCTGAGCTGAACCCGGGGCCGCCGCTGATGAGGAGGAAAAATGGAATGTCGAGACAGGTTATAACGATGCATTACACCCGAATGTGAGAGCCGCAAAAGTTACTAAACAACAGGCGAGTCTGTGTTGAACAGGTAAACATATTGATTATTGTAAATTGTTTAGTAATTTGTTATTTGTCTCCATGGAGATGTTATTGCTTTGCTTAGATTGTCTGACAGCATGACATTAAACATACCTATCCCCTGAGAACAAGTTACAGGTAGGGATAGAATCTGCATTTAAGTAATAATGTATAGGTTAAGGTTGTGTTTATTGGTCCTCTGCATTTGACCCATCCTTCAATGCTGCTGGAGCACGACATCAGAAGTAGGACCCATCTCCATGATCTTGGTACTAGTCTTGGTCAGGGTTACTTTAGCTTGAGGATTTGACCTATTTTGCATGTTTTGGGTTGATGGGGGAACCCGAAGTGCCTCGAAGAAACTCATCCAGAAACACAGAGAAACATGCAAACTCCACAGAGAAACTTGGAAACTTCTTGCTGTGAAGTTTAAGTTCTAGCCACTGCACTGCTGTCAGAAATATGCAAATGCAGCTAGGGGTAATATCAATACTAATTAACACATGTAAACTTTAAGGCTGGCATCAGTTTTAGACATGCTTGGGCCATTTTTTTTTTCATTATTTTGTATCAAACACTTCCACCAGCAGCATTTTGGACAGATCCATCTGTGTGTTGCGTTTGTTCTTTAGAGCCTGAATTTTTGAAACCCTCTTATACACACACAGCCTGGCCAAAAAAAAAAAAGTCACCATCAGAAAAAAAGGTCACACACTCTAATATTTGGTTGTTCCGCCTTTAGCTTTGATTATGGCACCCATTAGCTGTGACATTTGTTTCGAAAAGCTTCTGCTATGTCACAAGATTTATTTCCATCCAGTGTTGCATTCATTTTTGCACCAAGATGTTGCATTGATGATGGTCGAGTCTGACCGCTGCACAAAGCCTTCTCCAGCACATTTCTCAGTGGGGTTAAGGTCTGGACTCTGTGGTGGACAATCCATGTGTGAAAATGATGTCTCATGCTCCTGAACCACTCTTTCACAATTTAAGCCTGATGAATCCTGGCATTGTCATCTTGGAATATGCCCGTGCCATCAGAGAAGAAAAAAATCCATTGATGGAATAACCTGGTCATTCAGTATATTCAGGTGTCAGCTGACCTCATTTTTTGAGCACAGACTGTTGCTGAAACTAGACCCGACCAACTGCAGCAACCCCAACATATTTGCTTAGTTAAATCCAGGAGGCGACTTGAAAGGTCTTCAGCCATAAGATTACACCAGCCCATCCTTAGTTAGAGGTTAAACCTGTGGAGCGAGCCCCCTCACAGTAAGAACACATGTTTGTTTTTTTGTGTTTGTTTGTTTGTTTCTAGGTATTAATTGAGAAAAAAAATGCAATTGAATGAGTTAAAATGTGTTAAAGATGAAGCGTTTTACTTTTGTGGGGTATTAACTGCTTACACATAATATATTTACATCACTATGTTACCTTTTATTGTTTTGAAAATGCTATATTCGCGGAAAAAAAAAATCAACATCCAATAACGTAATAATGTTGGCCTAATCTGTTTCTCTGTGTGACAGTCAATGTGTAAGTGCTAATGAACTGGACATTTTGTTTGACATTTTTTTTCTCTTATATTTGCATGCCCAGCCAATAATATGAGTAAGTATTACACTATTGGCAAGTCGTTATTACATTATTGATACTTTGCAGCTGATGTCATCAACATTCTCTGGGGCTATGATGTAAGCCTGCTCTGTCGGAGGCTCTGTTAGACTTTTATTAAGCTTTATTTTAACACAGAATGACCAGAAAGAACTGACTTAGCTGGAACTACAACAGGAAAGCTGATTTGTGCAATTAAGCAAGTTCCTCTCACCTTAACACCTGAGCTAGACCATGAACGCTCAAATTGATCACAAGCTCCTGAAAATCTAGTTTAAATCCATTTTGTATTTATTTTATTGAGTTTTCAGACAATCTAAAAACATTTTTGCTAATTATTGCTAATGTGTGTGTTGTGTCACTATGGTAACTGATATGCATTCCGCCTTATGCATATGTGTAGAACCTCCCCATCGTGATTTCACTGCAAAGTATCAATTTGCTCACCCCAGTTATTACATTATAGACCGGTTAGTACATTATAGTCTAATTACACTTAAAATTGGCTAAAATGATTACATTATTGGACGTTATTACATTATTGGATGTTATTACTGCTGTGTTCATGTGGTCTTCAGGAACTTGGGGAAATTGTTTTCTGAGCTGAAAAATGCACATGAATGGTCACACAAGTCGGAAAAACTACTTGGGAGCTCAGGCCAAAACAGTCTGCCCGACTTTCACTCCTGATGTCACCTGCTCTGTCCAGGTGAATGAAAATTAGCTGTTTGTCAATTTATCTAACTCTATATCTGAGGTGTTTGACTAAAAGTTATTACATTTAGGGGTGAAATTTACTACAGCTGTTTAATTCATCACCGATGCAACATTAACTAGCTAAAGTAAACAACGTTAAGTTTTGAGAAGGTTAACAGGAACAAATCTTACTGGTTAGCTCATTTAAATGCTGTTTATGAGCGGACTCAATGATTTTATTGATCGTGACATTAAAATCCCAAATTTCCAAAATAAAAGTACATGAATGCAAACAAGTCTGAACCCCAACATCTCTTCTCAGAATTTCGAGTTCCCGAGGACCACATGAGTGCAGCATATGTTACTGGATACATGCACCTACAGCTGCCAAATATATATATATATATATATATATATATATATATATATATATATATATATATATATAAAACAATTCAAATTGAGGGAAGTCTGAGAGTCCCTGCTTAGATTGCTGCTCCTGTGACCTGGCCCTAGATAAGCAGAAGAAAATGGATGGATGGAGCCATGCAATTCTAATTGTAATTGGGTACAAACAAGATAAGCTGTTTTTAGGTGATTAGGGTGCTAAGGTGCTACTTGTGTCTCTCCACCCCCTTCCAAGTAGCTCACCAAGGGATTTGTGATTTATACATATTGTGCTTAATAACAAAGTAAATAACTGAATACATTTGATTAATTATCATTGTAAATGTATCATTTTGATGCCTAATTTTGTGCACTAATAAATGGATAATGGTTTATGTTTATAAGCAGCGAACTATACCCCATCTGCAACTTGCTTTGGCTCTTATATATCTGCTCATTTCCTCACAAATGCTAATAGCTCTCTGGCATTTTCGTTTCGTAAAGGAGGAGGAAAAAAGGTTGACCCCTGAACTACAGTAGACAATGAGTCACAAAGCTGATACAAAGATCACTATTCACTCTTACCTGCACTTACAGTTGCTTTACTGACCAATGCAAAGAGAGCGTGCCACTGCATTCAGAAGAGCGTGAGTAACAAGGTGAGGTCAATGCATAAAGAGTATATTTAACATAAACTACTGGTAATATGTATCTGCCGGCACATCTCTTTAAAGGAAATGTATGCAATACTTTGATTTTAAGTGTCCTATACTTGACCTATCTGTGTCCCCAGATACGAGGTAAACATTTTCAAATCTAATATAATCTTTACTGACAGTTATAATGCTGATTTACTCTTAGGGGTATCAGAAATCTATAGCTTTAACTCCTCATTACCTAAACTCCAGCACCTGCCAATCATTAATCAGTGCTAGTGCAGCCTCTGCAGCTCAGTGAGAGAATTCTGGAGGTTCTGCAGCTTTGCATGACACATGGTCTGTCCATATACTGAGAATGAGAAATTAAAAAAAAAAAAAAAACTTCTGAGTGTTCTCTATCTGCAGGTTAAGGCATTGGCAACACAAGTTCAGTTGTCATTGTAGTACCTCTAAATCTCCAATCCTTGCCAACCTTTGGACATTATAGTAAACCTTTAATAAAGCTTTCTCTTATCTGTTTAAATCAAAATTATTATTGTTTTCAGTTCATATTAATATAGGAACTGGGGTAATGTTTATGACACACTGTATCACCTTTAAATGTGACAACTTTTATGGTAAGTGCATTGAACAAATTTTATGCAAGGAAAAAGAAAAAGTTTGTAGTTAAGGCTCCTCAACTCCATGGAGACATTATTGGTTTGCCTAGAAAATCGCGTGATGTCATTGAACTTATTTTTTTTGCAGAACATATGTTTTACTGACCTATAACTTTTCATGTCACTGCATGAAGATAGGGGGGAAAAAAGCATGTGTCTTTTTACATAGTTTGTATGAACTTCTTGTTTCAACTGTATATCAGTTTAATGCTATACTGTGTAACATCCAAAGCAAAGTGTAGCTTCAATAATTAAAACAAGGTCCTATATTTGAGAATCAAACGTGTGACCTTCTTACAATGAGGCAACAGTCCTCATCACACTCCCATCCTTTCCATCAAAGTCAGTTCTGTAAACTTTCAACTCCACTCCTCAAATAAAACAAAACATCATAATTCTTAAGGTATTTTTTTGTCAGTTAGTATCGTGTGTATTGTTATGCTAACCACATTAACAACCCTTTGTGCTCCTGCCTAATAAATCTCCCAGGAAAATGTCACTTCTTTGTGTATTTGCGACGCCGCTTTGAGCACTAGTGCCATGGCTAACGACATTAATCATAAACAGCTACGAGCTACGCACCACATGTGAATGAGAGTCAAAGAGCTAGCTGGCTGCGCCTCGCGATAAGTCTTATTTCAGCGAGTGACAAAAAATAAATATATAAACAAATGAATGCGTACTTGGTCCCAGAGAGACAATCTATCATATTTTCCATTAATATTCTTCACTCAAACTCTCTAACCCAAAAGTTTGAGGTTCGATTACTGCTCCGATCATATGTATACTTGAGGTTTCATATCATCTTCCGAAAAGAGATGGAACAATATTAGATTTGGCTTTTGAAACTCTTCTAGATAAAAGACAAAATTGTAAGTCTTCATCTTTTTTTTTTCTTTTTCAAATGCCACTTGTCTGTTTTGCACTTGTCTTTCACTGCTCCTTGTCGTGCAAATGTGCTACATGTATATTGAAAAATGCAACGTCAACAATCTAGCTAGCTACTTCTCCCAATAAGCCATATTTCATCCAGTGACAAAACACCCAAATCAGCGTTCGGTACTGGAGTCATTCCCTCGCAGTTGAACATAACGTATTTCCCATTTACATCGTGCACTTGCGGTTACAAAGGCATTTGATAAAACAGCCGTGTACATTCATCTCAAAGTAGGATGCTGCCACCCCTACTGCTCCAGTGCACTGAACCCCATCTCCAGGCTGCTCCCCTGTGAGATTGTTCCTGACTTATGCACAAGCAGTAATTTATGAGTTTTGAGTTTCGCAGCGTTGAGAGCAGAGAGTGAGATATGCACTCATCGTTATGCAGGGAGGAGATAGTGGGAACTGTCAGACAAGCAGTTTATCGGTCAGTGTGTTGGAAAGTACTGTATGTGTGTTTTTATGGTGTTAAGATAGCATTTAAAGCCACAGTATGCAACTTTTAAGCCAAAAATACAGTAAAATAGATGCATGTTTACTGCACTGAAAAAACTATTAAAAACATCTGCTATTACTGTAAGTGAGCTTGCATCTCCACAAACATGTCTATTGTTTGGTCTGGAGGAGGGTCCTCTCCTGTTTGTTTTCTTGAAAATAATGTTCCTTTAGCTATAATCTTACACAGTATGGCATAAAACTAATCTTCATGAAAAATGTTCCCAAATATAGCTTTCTATTTCCATGGAATTATGCACGTGACGTACCACCTCCAGAACATTGCCTTTAAGGATTGTAAGATATGTCATTCCCACCAAGCCTATATATGGAATTTTAGAGTTTATTTCTTAGCAAATAGTTATTATTAAAGATACGGTACATAGCAACAGGAACATAATTTTGGAAGGGGGTGCTGAGATATTTGTATTTATTTATTAATGCTGATACAAATTTATGTTTATACTGTGGGCCTTTGCCACCAGTACAAACAGCTTCTGGACCCCTGTGATCATGCGTACAAAGTAAATCGGCCAAACGTTTAGGCATCCATGTTTGTTTCTTCCTCTTAATCCAGTTTGGTTCCATTCTGTCCTGCATGATCCCATGGAAATAGAAAGTTAAAACCATACTTCGGAACATTCTCTGAGTGATGACATACGTTTTATCCAATACTGTGGAATACTGTAGCCTAAGAAACAGCATTTTCATCAAACAGGAGGAAGCTGGATGTTGGTGAATTAGAGTTTCATTTAAAAAAGGAATTTGGCTATTTAAGATTACGTCCTGAATCTGGCATGGGATTTCTTTCTCGTGTCATTTAAGTGGAACATATTTTATTTATTAGCTAGGCATCATTTCTTTATATACATAACCTAATGCTAGATACAGTAGATTATTTTTGCAGTCACATTTAGTCCATCTAGTTCTTCCAAGATGGACATTTAGTCTATCTAGTTCTTCTTTGTGGCTTAAAAAACAACGTGCCAGAACACCCAGGAGCACCATTCATCTCCCCCCTCCCCATTTTACCCGCACACATAGCATTTTATCACTGTAGTTATAGTCTATTTCTACCCTATCTGGGCAGCCCTGTGACATTGGGGACATTACGGAGTGACCTGTGCATGGGTCAATGCTTTTCAGAGCCGCAGAGACGTCGGTAAGTCACCAGCCTGCCATTCAACGTGATACAAGGACACTATGAATCATGGGAGATCGGCGCCAAACGACATCACCGCTCAGAGGTGGGTAGTACTCAGTCACATTTACTTGCGTAACCATATAAAGAGGTCGTACTTTTCAGAGTATTTATCAAGTAGCATAATTTTATTCCTACTTAAGCAATACTTTTTTTTTTTTTTATTTAGTAATGTTACTTGAGTAAAAGGTTTAGTTACTCTTCCCACAGAGAGCAAGTCTACAAGTGACAACAGTTGACAATATTACATGTTTATTTTATTTTACTTTTCATTCATAGTCCCTTGACAAATAATGTCAACTTAAAAACTTAAAAAGTATTCAATAAACAAATATTTACAGAACAAGACAGACACTACAATCAACTAACAACAATCTAACAGAAAAACAGATTACAGAATAAATTCACATAAATGATTTAAACTTTTGTGTTTCTTGCACCACTACTTCAGATATTTTTTTTTTTTTTTTTTTTTTTTTTCAAATTTTTGAGTCTATCCTTTGAAAATACCACGTTTTGTTCTTACAATTACATTACCTTCATATTATAAATCAGATGTTATGTCTCTTAAATTATTTTACTTGAGTAATTTCTTGGACCACAACTTTGTACTTCTACTTGAGTAATATTATTGAAGTAACATTCCTCTTGCTTAAGTAAAATATTTTGGCTACTTAACCCACCTCTGATACCTCCATACCGCCACAGGGAAACGGCAGACTGTCAACATGCGGTTGTGAGTCATAAAGAAGCAGAATAGAAAAGATTTGCATATGATGAATGTAAACAAGATGAATGGCCTGGAAATATCTATAAGGTATTTTTAGCCTGTGACTATTGTGGAATGAATTAATAGAATTGAATTGCTGGGATATGATTTTCAGCTTAAAAAACAACATGCCAGAACAAGATTTTTCAGAAAAGTAAGTGTCTCTCAGTGAATATTAAAGACAAACTTTTGCTCCTCTGTCACGCCTCAGTTTTCAGACGGGCGTGATTAACAGACTAGCCAATCAGGGACACTCATTAACACTCATTATCTGTCTGTATCAAAACAAATATGGATGATTACAAGCCAAACTAAGGAAAAAAATATATATATCACGAGGGACTGATAAAAACATTTTCAAAAACAGATTTCCGTTGAATCAATGAGCAAAGTACTAAACTCTTGATGCAGGCAATACTTATTTTTTTAGTAATCCTGTTACCAATTTCCTATCTTGAAGTCAGGCTTAAAGAACAAATATTGTGTTTTTTTTAATAATATACCAAAACATGTATGTATGGTGTATAACAAGTGGGATATTAGATCATATGGTCTTAATTTCTCATAATTTGTGCTCCAGAGGCCCATCTCAGACCCTCACTCAGAGTACTGACTGCCCATGACTCTACTTCACACCCCACCCCCCTCCTGGCAACTGGGACTGTTTCTTTACCTGCGCCACACCCCTGGCAGCTATTGTTGTAGTCCTCTAGATGACGGAATCATGTGGTGCGGAAGTTTTGCTGAAATTAGATGGCACAACAAAAAGACTTTACTGCCCAACCCTACACATTTGGACGAATCTGACCCAGAGCACGAGATCGAACAAGAACCTTCAGAATCTCGACTTGAAATGAATGCTTCTCAATGCATTGCATCAAAGAACGATGTATGGATGATGCATGTTATTATAAATTAAATCATCTGTGAATTTTGCTCATGTCTTTTCCGTCCCATTTACGTGCTTGTCTTTTGTAAGAAACTGAGGAGAAATATAGTTTGCTTGGCTATATAATATTGTTTAACCCTATAGTGGTGGATGCTTTCGTTGCCGATAGAGCGCAGTTGCGGACTTTCCATTACCGTAACTCCGCAACTAATTGTGCTATCATGTAAATTCAAATGGCATCTCAAAGCAGAGGCATGGGGCTATTTAAATATTTTACTGTCATTACGGTAATCTGCCTCCGTTGTCCCTCGAAGATGACCAATCAGAGCACAGGTGCCGTGGGGATTTTCCCAGTCACTTATTCGATGCGTCAAAGAAACAGTACAGATGGATATGTAAAATAGAGGTAGTTGTGTGAAAAAATGCAGTAACATGATTTTTATGGCTAAAAAACTAATAAAAGTCTAGGCGAGCTACACTGGTCTATAATGTGCTCAGTCCTTAAAGGGTTACACATTTAGGTTCCCGGGTCGTCTTTGGGTGGGTTTTAGCCCATATCCTTCAGTTTGCACATTTGTTTTTAAGTTATATGGAGTTCAACAGTGAAGTAAATTTTCCATTCATTTTTCCCATAGACTCAAAAAAATCTAATATTAGGAGTTCAAAGATGCAGAGGCTAACCAGCTACATGGCAACTAATATCCATAGCACAGTTGTTACTCCAAAAGGCATGTTTAAAATACAGGTTTCAGCAAAATGCTTTAATAACCTAGCAGTTTATAAAGTTTCAGAAACTAATTTAAACTGTAGATCGTGTGGTCATTAGTTTCCACACAGCTGATTAGCCTTTGCACGAGCTTTCAAATGTTACATTTTTTGGGAAGTAAATGGGAAAAATCAATGAGAAATTCACTTCCAGAACTGGTGGGTGGGCACTCACTGTTGAGCTCCATTGCTCAACACTGAGTGCCCATCCACTAGTGTTTTAACATTTTGTTTTGTCTTTTGGTGGGGCTACCCTTTTTTGTGTGTTATTTTTGTTTGTTTATTTATTTATTTATTTTTTGTTTGTTCACCTCCGCACAGGGCCCACAAGATTTGACCAATTATGAATTATGGTCTTTTAATAAACTTGGTCAATTTATAATTTATAAATTATCTTAAATTTAATTTTGCCCCACCATTTGGTCTTTTAATAAAATCTTCCTTTATAAACATTAAATTGTTAGATATTTGAGTGTTAGACTAACACAACCCAGCTTGAGGTGGACGATGCTAAATGCACTTTTAATGGCTCTATAAAAAAAACACAGCTTTATAGCATTGACCCAGAATCAGAATCAAACTAGGAACTTGCATCATTGTCATGATGTGTCATAAAACAATTAATAATAATTGTAAACATAAATATATAATATATATTATTATAGTGCAAGAACATTAATTACAGTTGTTTGACGTGACAGTGACCAGTGATATAAAGTGTTCTACTCCAGTTTTGTTTTTCTCTTGTTCATTCTTTTTCTGTTTTTGAAAAGCACTTAACTACATAAATATTCAGAGCATTTAAAGCATACAAAGAAGCACAACAGTAAGCAATCCATTGGTTATGCAATTTTTATTTTTGGAGTAAATTAATGCATTTTAACACATTTTAAAGGAAACGTTCTTTCAATCAAAATGGTTCTAAATGCACAATCTTATCAAATTATGGGTCCAATGTGAAGTTAACATCCTCCTCAGTCCAGAGAATTGTTAGAGCGGACTTGAGGTGGTTGTGGATGTCTCTCAACACATTATGTTATGCACATTATGCAGACAATTTCAATGGAAACGTTTTTTCCATCGAAATGGTTGTAAATGCACATAGTCGTCTAATTGGGCCTAATGAAAGCTGAACGCCCTCCTCACTCTGGACAAGAAGCGTGACAGGGCAGATGTGGGGGGGTTGAAAAAGGCCGTCAGTGCATTATTGAGATGGGTCTCAACGGCTGCTTCGAAAGCTGCATTGTCTGGTGCTCGAGCAGCCCTCAGAAGGGCGCGAGCAGAGCCATACTCCGCTTTGAGATTTTTGGCTGCTTTTGTGCCAATTTTTTTCAAGTCTTCCAAGGTGACAACACCATCTCCATCGATTATGAGGTTCTCCTTGATCTTTGTATGCAGCCTGACAGCCAGTTTGAAACATTTTTTGTCACAATTTGCCATTTTAAAGATTTTCTTAACACAAGCAACTGTAATCGAGAATGACACCACATGTTCACAGGGTGGAGCAGGTGGGTTGTCAGTTGTCAGTTGATTTGTTTCTTGATGAGAGGTGTCTTGTGCTGAACTGACTTCCCTGTTGTCCTCTGGCTCATGTGTAGTTTCACACAGTGCTGATGTAGTGCTGGGCTCAATCTGATTCCAGACTTCGGACTCTTGTTGGGGACTGGTGGTTGGATTTGACTCACACCACTCTATGTTGCCATTGATTTCTTTTATAACCCCAAGGAAGGCCAACTTGGACAGCACCTGTAGGTTCACTGATGCAGGTTGGACCTCCTCCTGGGGCTCAGCACTTGCACTGGACTGATGTTTGATTCCTGCAGCTGAGTGTCCCAGAACATTTTCCATGTTAATTTCTTGTGGAAATTCAGATGCAATTTCCTGAAGTTCTGGGGATGTTTTGACATTTTCCAATGTCAAGTTGACCTCCTCTAGTTTAAGCAAGTTGGTGTGGGAAACTTCTGAGCCGTTTCCTTCTATAATCTCCTGTAGATCATTCTGGATAGTTTCTGTTACATCCTCCTGGATTGTGTCAGATTGTGATGTTGACTGAACCGACAAAGAGACTTCAATAGCAACATCCTGAGAAGTAATTGGAATTGTTTCTGGTGAGACTTCCTGGAGTGCATCAGGGGCCATTTCTTGGAGTGAGTCAGGTGGCATGTCTTGGGTCTCTGATGTTGCATCTACCTGAACCTCAGGTGTGGCAGTCTCACTAAACTCGGGTAAGTGGATTGGGACATCTTCAGATACCATCTCTCCACCAGCTGCAGGTGTTTGTGGTTCACACCACTGGATTGTTCCATGGTTGTTTTGAATGACACCCATTGTTATCAACATTGGAAGGACATCTGGATTCAGGAGCTGGAGCCTGTGGTCTGTAAGTTCTGTGCATGTGTCCTCCTGCAGTGCTTCAGATGGTTCTTGCGGAACACCAGACATGACATCTTCTCTTACTTCTTCAGACTGTTGCAGGTCCACTGGTGATGACTGGATCTCCTGCTCAGGTTGGTTCCCTTGAGGAACTGGACAAGCTTCTTCTACTGTACCTTCCAGATGCCCAT
Organism: Periophthalmus magnuspinnatus; assembly: GCF_009829125.3. Lineage (NCBI taxonomy): Eukaryota > Metazoa > Chordata > Actinopteri > Gobiiformes > Gobiidae > Periophthalmus > Periophthalmus magnuspinnatus. Next base: position 24,431,850 of record NC_047129.1, read on the forward strand.
TATTCTCTGTAACCTCTTCACTAAGCAAATCTGGAGCAGTGTTTTCCTCGGTGCCATCCAGCAGCACTTTACGGGGAGGTAGTTGTGGCTCCTCATCGATGTAGTTGTAGCCAAGGCAATTGAGCATTTTGATCGCTGCTGCTTTTTTTGCCTCTTTCCTCGACTCGCCTCTTGCCTCCACTGTTTGATCTGCTAAAGTCAGTTGGATGTGATAGATCCAAGGCTCAATCTCCCTGTCTATTTCCACTACAGTGTAGTTTGGGGGCTTTCCTCGCCACTTTGTCACCAGCATATCCAGGCACTGTACTGGGTTTTCTTTTGCCTTAAACATGGGTGGCTCTCGCCAGAGAGTGTAATTCTTTTTTTTCCTTTGCCTTGAATAACTTTCCTCCCTCTCCTCGGGTGGAGGTAGGCGCAGCAGGTCCGGCAGAATCCGTTGTGCTGCCAGCTTTTTGGCAAACATTTTGGATGATGCTTCCGCTTCAGCAGTGAATTCTCCAACTGTCAAACGAAAGGTGAAGATAGCATCGTGGAGGGGACCTTCTTTCTTCACCTCTTTAAAATCTACTGGCAGGTAGTGCTTTTGTGCCAGTTCATAAACATGATTGACTTCATGTTTGTAGTTGATGTCTATCTTTTCTTGTAAGGGCATCGTGTATTCTCTGTGGCTGGCCATTTTTGTGCCTTTAGTGTTTGTTTTTGTGTTTTAAGGTTAAGGTTTGTAAACCTGTCTCTCTGCTTCAGAAATGTGTCTTGTCTCTTCAGAAGATCTGGATAAATGAACAGTCTTCTGAACGTGCTCTCCCTTACAATAAAAGGGTGTGATGTCACCAAGTTTGAGGCATGACATCATAAAGGATGGAATGCCATCGTCAAGGAGACGATCCATGGATTTGACAGATGCCAAATCTCGACCGTCGCCATAGCAATAAACACATTCAAACATTGCTGTTCAATTCTAAGTTCCAGTATGGAGGCAGCTGGAAGCAAAAGTGAAATGGAGCAGAATGTAACTTCAACAGAGAAACTGACAATAACCACATTAAATCACAGAATATGAATAATCCAGAGGGATTGGCAAATGATAACCACTCAGATACATGTGAACAATACCAGGGCCTGGTTTAAAGACATTTACACGTGTGTTACATTACTACATTATTTGTTTATTTAACAGAAGATTCTGAGAGACACTAAGAAAAAATATGATTTTTAGATTTTACTCGACAAATCATTTTGAGCCCACTATGATTTTTCACAGATACATCACAGTTCACACATAACCTACCAGTTTATAAAGTTTCAGAAAGAGATTTTAAATGACAAGGCTGCATATGAAGCATAATTGTATTGTTGTGTTGTATTGTTTTCATTAAAAACGACATTACTGTTTATACGTAATTGATGATACTGTATTAAGATGTATTATATGCTACACATTTAAGCAGGACCCCAGAAAGATTAGGTTGCTAAAAAAAAAAAAAAATCATGTCCAATAGGTAAAATTCTCCTGCTAAGGTATTCCTGACAAAGTCTAGCTCAAGATATGGACATGATGTACACTCTCCCAGTTATATAGGGCACATGCAAATGCAAAGACAATATCTAACAGCTTCTGTTCTTTTACAAAACTCATTTTATACCCCAGTGCATGATGCAAGGAGGGTGTTTTCCTGAAATAAATGAACATAAATATAAACATTGTTAGCCTAATGCACGAACTGTTCTGATTCATGTGTTGCTAGAAATATTAAGGACTAATTGAATTTTCTTATTCCAATTCTCTAAAAAGACAATCATATCAGTGTCTTCACATCTTTGACTGATTGGTGAGGATTGAACTGAATCTTATATTTGTGAGTGACATTATTATTTCATTTTCTGACTTATTTAGTCTACAAATAAAACTGTACTTAAAGTTCTTAGTGCAGCTTGTTCAGGTGTTCATTCTTGCAGTGACAAACATCTCAGTCGCACTAGTCCATCGCGGCCTCCTCAAGAGCACCCGTAAAGCTTCATGATAAGCCACCTGCAGCCTTTGGACATTGGCTTCTTTGTAATATTAAAAAAAAAAAAAACCTATATGATAATATTACACAAGTATATGAAATATAAACAATATAATTTCTTCAAAAAGATAAAATGCATAAACCAGAGTCATTTTGATCGCATGTGTTGTGTCTGTTTTGATACAGAGCTCTGGAACTCGAGAATGAGTTGCTAAGAGAGTTTAGGGACTTGCCAGAAAATATACAGCGTACATAACTCTTTTGTTTCTTAATATTTTTATTTTATTTTTTCAGAGCATTTAGAACTACCCTTCCCACTTTAACCTGAGCAAATACAGCACCGAGGAACCAACCCTCATTGTACAGTGGTACTTTCAGTCACATGGGTCAAATTCACAAACCCAGCAAAGACAGGGGGCAGTATGTGATCTCCACAGACCTGACTAGTCCCGATTTCTTCCTGTGGGGCGATCTTAAAGAAAAGGTGTTTTTGAATAAACCACAGACAATAAACGACTTAATAATAATATCGAGGATCAAATAAGAGCCATAAGCCCAGAAATGCTTTCAAATGTTATGCAGAGTGTGTTGGACGCGGCGATTTAGTGTGAAACCGAAAATGGTGGACACTTAAAAAACATTATTATTGAAAATTAGGTCATTTTTACTTCCCCTAGTTTAAGTAGTGATAGGTTCAAGTGTAAGTGAACAGTTATAACTGTATATATTGCCAAAAATCTCAAAAGGTTCAATTTACCAACTGCTAAAATTTGGTGGGTATCACTTAAGAATTATAGGAGTTATTGAAGATTTAAAAGTGCCTGTACCTTTTAAAGACATTTACAATTGTGTTTTAGCATTACATTACAACATTTGTTTATTCAACAGTAGATTATGAGAGACACTGAGAAAAAAATTAATGATTTTTATGTTTTACTGGACAAATCATCATTGTGTGCTCACTTAATCTACAGATACATCACACATTTCCCCAAAAATTTTACTTTTTGTGAAGCTCAAATACAATAAGGCTAAAAACTGAGTCCAAAAAGCATGTGCATGTGCAAGCTGCGGTGAAATGCTTTAATAACCTAGCAGTTTATAAAGTTTCAGAAACAGATTTTAAATTCAATTGTAAGTCGTGTGGTCATTAGTTTCCACAAAGCTGATTACTTTTGCACGAGCTTTCAAACTTTTTAATTTTATGGAAAGTCTATGGGAAAAATGAATGAAAAATGTACTTCCAGTACTGAGGGGTGGGCACTCACTGTTGAGCTTCATTGCTGTCACTGCGTGGCAGCACTTTCAGTTTTGTTTTGAGTGGGGCTACTCCTTGTGTGTGTGTGTGTGTCCCTTGCAGGGGCTGCAAGGTTTTACTAATTATGAATTACGATATTTTAATAAATTTGGTTATTTTATAGCGTTTATATAGTAATAAATTATCTTAAATTTTACTTTGCTCCACCTTTTAGTCTTTTAGTAAAATCTTCTTTTATATACATCAAATTGTTAGATATTTGAGCGTTAGACTAACAACCCAGCTTGAGATGGATAATGCCAAATGCACTTTTAATGGCTCTATAAAAAAACACAGCTTTATAGCATTGACCCAGAATCAGTTGTCAGAGAACAAAATTCAGACTAGGAACTTGCTTCGGTATCATGGTGCAACATAAAACAATTAATAATAATAGTAAACATAAATATATAATATATATTATATATTATTATAGTGCAAGAACATTAATTACAGTTGTTTGACGTGACAGTGACCAGTGATATAAAGTGTTCTACTTTGTTTTTCTCTTGTTCATTCTTTTTCTGTTTTTGAAAAACACATAACTACATAAATATTCAGAGCATTTAAAGCATACAAAGAAGCACAACAGTAAGCAATCCATTGGTTATGCAGTTTTTATTTTTGGAGTAAATTAATGCATTTTAACACATTTTAAAGGAAACGTTCTTTCAATCAAAATGGTTCTAAATGCACAATCTTATCAAATTATGGGCCCAATGTGAAGTTAACATCCTCCTCAGTCCAGAGAATTGTTAGGACTTGAATTGTCGGACTTGTGGTGGTTGTGGATGTCTCTCAACATATTATGTTATGCACATTATGCAGACAAATATATGCATTTTAACACATTTCAATGGAAATGTTCTTTCCATTGAAATGGTTGTAAATGCACATAGTCGTCTAATTGGGCCTAATGAAAGCTGAACGCCCTCCTCACTCTGGAGAAGACAGGGCAGATGTGGGGGGGTTGAAAAAGGCCGTCAGTGCATTATTGAGATGGGTCTCAACGACTGCTTCGAAAGCTGCATTGTCTGGTGCTCGAGCAGCCCTCAGAAGGGCGCGAGCAGAGCCATACCCCGCTTTGAGATTTTTGGCTGCTTTTGTGCCAATTTTTTTCAAGTCTTCCAAGGTGACAACACCATCTCCATCGACTATGAGGTTCTCCTTGATCTTTGTATGCAGCCTGACAGCCAGTTCGAAACATTTTTTTTTTTTTTACAATTTGCCATTTTAAAGATTTTCTTAACACAAGCAACTGTAATCGAGAATGACACATGTCTACAGGGTGGAGCAGGTGGGTTGCTTGTCTCTGTTGTACTTTCCTGAACAGTTGTCAGTTGATTTGTTTCTTGATGAGAGGTGTCTTGTGCTGAAGTGACTTCCCTGTTGTCCTCTGGCTCATGTGTAGTTTCACACAATGCTGATGTAGTGCTGGTCTGGTGTTCTTTGGGCTGAATCTGATTCCAAACTTCGGACTCTTGTTGGGGACTGGTGGTTGGATTTGATTCACACCACTCTATGTTGCCATTGTTTTTATTTATAACCCCAGTGAAGGCCAACTTGGACAGGATTTCCATAGGCAGCACCTGTAGGTTCACTGATGCAGGTTGGACCTCCTCCTGGGGTTCAGCACTTGCACTGGTTTCTGATATTGGCTCCTGGGTAATCTCAAGTGACTGTTGTTCAATTCCTTCACTTGCGTGTCCCAGAACCTTTTCCATGATCATTTCTTGTGGAAATTCACATACAATTTCCTGAGGCTCTGGGGATGTTTTGACATTTTCCAATCCCAAGTTGACCTCCTCTAGTTGGAGCAAGTCAGTGTGGGAAACTTCTAAGCCATTTTCTTCTATCCTCTCCAGTAGATTATCATCTTGGAGTGTGTCAGGTGTCATGTCCTGGAACATGACAGGAGCCATGTCCTGGAGGGCTACAGGTGCCATGTCCTGTAGCATGATGGGTGCCGTTTCTTGGGTCTCTGATGTTGTTACATCTACCTGAACCTCAGGTGTGGAAATCTCACTAAACTCAGGTAAGTGGATTGGGACATCTTCAGATGCCATCTCTCCACTACCTGCAGGTGTTTGTGGTTCACACCACTGGATTGTTCCATGGTTGTTTTGAATGACACTCATTGTTATCAACATTGGAAGGACATCGGGATTCAGGAGCTGGAGCCTGTGATCTGTGGGTTCTGTACTTGTGTCCTTCTGCAGTGTTTCAGGAACACCAGATGTGACATCTGGAAGGAAGGACATTGGGATTCAGGAGCTGGAGCCTGTGGTCTGTAATTTCTGTGCATGTGTCCTCCTGCAGTGCTTCAGATGGTTCTTGCGGAACACCAGACATGACATCTTCTCTTACTTCTTCAGACTGTTGCAGGTCCACTGGTGATGACTGGATCTCCTCCTTAGATTGGTTCCCTTGAGGAACTGGACAAGCATTTTCTATTGTACCTTCCAGATGCCAGTTACTCTCTGTAACCTCTTCACTAAGCAAATCTGGAGAAGTGTTTTCCTCGGTACCATCCAGCAGCACTTTACGGGGAGGTAGTTGTGGCTCCTCATCGATGTAGTTGTAGCCAAAGCAATTCAGCAATTTGATCGCTGCTGCTTTTTTTTTTTTTTTTTTTTTTTTTTTTTGCTTTTTAACATTTAGCTCTGTTACAGAGTTAATCCCTGAAAATGAATTATGTCTACTTCCTTTTGCCTCCACTTTTCTCCATTACGGAATTTTGAACATTCTGATGACATGGTTAAAAAAAAAAAAAAAATGACATGGTTAAAAAAAAAAAAAAAACAACAAAAAACTAAAAACTTGCGACTGACACCTATAAGTAGATATTTAGTTAGCTACTCTCAAATCCAACATGGCTTCTACCTGAACCATGACGATGCCAGATTTATAAAAGCCAGGCCTGAAACAGCAGAGGAGATGACGGACGCCCCCAAACAACCTCAAACATTCCAAAAATACAATCTAACCATCACAGGGACGTTTTCTAAGTTAGCTCTGCTTTATTGCTAATAGTGCTTAGAAATATGTCATATTTATTTTGGACCTCACAGTTAGTAATCCATTATTAACAACTAGTTTAGTAATAGATTGTTATTGTTACATCTATAGATGATTGACTGTATTAGTTACAGTTCAGTTAAGTTATTGAACGTTATTTGTTCTCAAGTTCATCAAACTCATGTCTTAATTGTCCTGTCAACTGACAATTATGTCTGTGGTAATGAATTATGCTACTATATACAGTTTGAGTTTTTTTTTTTTTTAGGTAAATAATAAAATGTTTTTACAGTTTATTTTCTGAATGAGAATACATTGAACTTGGATTGGCCCAGTAACCACAGAGATATTAACCATGAATAAGGTAAAACGTTTGTCCATCTGTTATATATGATGATGTCACGTGGACGCCACCTACTACTAAAAATAAGACCACCTAGGTGGGTGGGGAGTTCTTGCTTCATGTGGAGGAATTCAAGTATCTCAGGGTCTTGTTCACAAGTGAAGGAAGGATGGAGCATGAGATTGACATTGACGATCTATGTTCCTATTCTCAGCTATGGTCATGAACTTTGGGTAATAACAGAAAGGACAAGATCGGAGTCAGTATAAGTCGTCATTGAGAGGAGCCACCTGAGGTGGCTCGGTGATCTGTCCTGGGATGCCTCCAGGATGCCTCGCTGAGAAGGTGTTCCAGGCATGTCCCACCAGAAGGGGGACATGCCTGGAGGGGGTCTTGGCTGGGGACTTGGCTGGTCCTGCTTAGACTGCTGCGTCCATGACCAAGCCCCAGGTAAAGCAAAAGAAAATGGATGGATAGAGCTCTTGAGATCAAAATAAGTCAGCTGTGTATTGTCAGCATCAAATTATAAAGCATTTTAGTGTCTGAGAATCAGTGTTCTGTTACCCTGCTAATTGTTGTTAATATTACTGTGAGAGCAAAACTCCTCTCTGCTCTCTGAAAGTTGCAAAAACCACAGTGAAGAATTAGGTAATGCATAAGGTAAGTGAGGAATAACTTTGAACCACTGCCAACCATTTTTAAAATCATAAAATTAGGTACTTTGACTTTAAGGTATACTTCTGAATTGATTGAGGTGAGTTTGGTCATTCTGAGTCAATATGAATTGTTAAATAACTTAGTAACACGTGTTTCCTCTCTTGTTTACGTCTAAAACTAGAGGGTAAAACGTTACATTTTAGATCTCAGTCTCATCTGAATTGAAACTTTCCTCTCACTTGAAATTGCCACTCTGTGAATCTCTAATAAACTTTTTGGCCCAGAGTCGTTTTTTTGTGCATTTTTCAGTGAGGAAAACATTACGACCGTGATTGCAACTGGGACTGTTGTCTGTGTGATTGATTATCAAGCCCAACTTTCATATTTCATCGCGAGGTCTGCAGGTGAAATGCATCCAGCAAGTTTAGTTCTTTCTATTCCTTATCCATCTCACTCCGAAAGCCGCCCAAACGCCCCATCGCTTTATATTCATTGCAAGTTATAGCTCGTGTAAAATTCATAATGTTTGGATGAGTTTGAGATTTTACTTTTTGCAATAAAGCGTCGAGTATTATTCCACAGCGGGGTGGTTTGTTTGTCACTGCGAGAAAACATCTGTCTGCAAACTGTTGTGACAAATGTTCCCGTCAAGTTATCATTGTAGGATTAACTTTGTTTTTCTGAAGAAACTTTCAGTCACCCAGGTTTTCGATATCAAGATGTTGATGCCATGTTTTGTTATTGTCCAGAACCAATATAAAGGGGAGTTAGAGGGTGGCAGGGGTAGTATTAAAGGTGATGGTAATGTTATTGCTTTGCTTGGAACGGAATGCTCGATAGGATTTGTTTTAAATGTATTGGTTTCTATGGAGATAAGCAGGCAACAAGGCTAAGTTACAGGTCTGATCCGTGAAGAGGTGACCCTACTCAACCAGTGCGGGTACTTTTTTTAGTACCTGCTTGACCTTCTTGGTTCTAATCAGGCAGACCTCCTACGAGAAAAGTTACAAAGTGCACCCTTAAATGCATTGATCTATCATTTATTTAATTGCAATTGTATGTATCGCTTAAAAAGATCTGGCCTCCATTTAGATAGAAAAGTTTAACATATGAAAAGCTTTAACATATCCATGGAGGAAAGCAAGTGTCCATGTTTATATATTTATTTATTTGACCCTAGATCAGGGGTGTCAAACTCATTTTCACTGAGGGGCACATCAACAAAATGGTTGTTCTCAAAGGCCCAGATGTAACTGTAAGATAAATGTAACCAAATGTAATGTAAAATAAACTCAACCACTTATAAATCTTGTTAATTAACCGTTTCAATATTTATTACGTATTCAAGTTACAAATATTGCATACGGATTTGCATAAATATGAAAAAAATGACTGCATAACTGTGTATCTCCTGATAAATTGATATTTTAAGACAGTCATATCTTTTAATTTTATTTGCCGCGGCCACATAAAATGACATGGAGGGCCATATTTGGCTCATGGGCCTTGAGTTTGACACATGTGCCCTAGATGTTAGCTGGAGAAAGAAACATGAGTACCCACTTAGCTCCTTGCTCCTTGGGTGAAAGTTAATTGAAGTAATCTCTACCTGTCCTGGATAACTGGGATTTGATGAAAATGCAAAATTCAGAATTGAATCAAGAAAATGATGGAAAGAAGGCAATTTTGTCTCATTTACAACACGCACAGCTCAACATCCAAGCCGCAGTATTCATTCCACACAATGGGTAAATGGATAACAGTGACATGCTGGTTGTAAAACATGGTCTAATTAGGTTTATTCAACATCAGCATTTGTTTGGGTTACCAGGACTGAAATCGCTTAGTCGTTCTCCGAGCCACTTGGTTGGAGGAGTTCTCGTAGCAGAGTAAAGGAAGGGACTAGAGTGATTGATACTTTAATAATGCAGACGCCTGTCAGTTAAAACAAATGAGTAGGACACGGCTCCATTGATATGCACCGAGCGTTCTCTGATCCGGTGCCACCCACAGCTCCAGATAAAGGCTAAAGTTTGCTGCACTAACCGCCTTTGTATCTGCGAACAAAAGCAAGTCAATCCATTTTTACAAAAGAAATTAGGACAAAATATAACAGGCAATTAAAAAAAGTGACAGTGGGATAAGCTTGGTAGTGAATTTTAATGAATTTATACTTCATAAGAGTTAATGAATTGTAGGTCGATGTATCTGAAAATGATGGTGATTGTGAGTCTGGTCAGCGGAGTTCAGATTGATATCCCTCTGTATAAAAAGAATACAGTGAGATATTATGCTGGGTTTGTGAGGCAATGTCTAAGTAGTAAGTGGGAATAATAATATATTTTAATTCATATATTTTAATTCCTCTATCTGATCTTGCGTGGTTCTGACATTCCTTGAACAGCCAGTGCCTCCAGCTTTCTGCAGAAGAGTCTGGAATCAAATCATCAACAACAAGTTTCGTCAATCGTTTTGTCAAATCATATGGTTTTAGCTGGCCAAGCAAGTTCTAACAAGCATCTAGTGATCACCAAGCCTCCTATTTTAAAATATGATTGATAAGGAGACCACATAAATTACATAAATATGACATAAATGGACGTTTATTTATTTGTGATGGGTGAATGTTTGACATACCTATGAGTAACCTAATTTCTGCATTGTAGCAACAGGCAGCTATAGAATATCCTTCATCATGTGTATATGTACTGTACATACTAGCCTTGTACAGGGACATATTGTAATGTCAGGAAAGGCTTTGGTGAGTGAATACAGGTGCAGCAGCAAAGAAAGGTCGTGACATAAAATGCTGTGAAGATTTGTCGATGGGGGTCCGAGAGACACGGAGGTGAGCAAGGTTCAGGCTGCAATCTCTGTCCGCCAAGTGACTCAAGGACAAGGACGGATAGACGTGCACAATGCTAGACATTTTGTGTAATTAAATAGAAAAGATGGATGGAATTAGAATTTAACAGAATTTGTGTATGGGTTTTATTTCAAATTACATTTCAGAATTTGTGCTTAGTGGTTCATAATGTAACTCCTCTGCTTGTCTTCATAGAGATGATATTGCTTTGTCTCTAATGTTCCACACTATGACATTAAAGCCACAGTATGTAACTGTTTTGACAAAAATAGAATATATATATATATATATATATATATATATATATATTCATGATAAGTGTGTTAATTTCATTGACAAACCTACAAAAAGCATGTGTCCTTAATGTGAGTGCGCTTGCATCTCCACAAAACTGACTCCTATTTGATATTGATTCTTTGGCAGTAATATTCCTCAGTATGGCATAAAATGTATCTAATTCCATGGAGAAAGAAGGATGGCTTTATATTTCCATGGAATCATGCAGGTGAAGTGTCATGTCCACAACGTTACATACTCTAACTTAAAATGCTCTGTCTCGCATTTATATAGTTATGGTCAATATCCTGATGATGCCGTTCTGTTTGCCTCCATGGAGGTCGTCTATGGACAGGCCATGCCTCATGTGAAAACTCAGAACCTCCAGAATTCACTCACTGAGCTGCAGAGACTGCACTGGCACTGATTAATGATTGACTGCAGGTATGGGGTTCAGGTGGTGACGATTCAGATCACAGAGTTAGGTTCAAACAAACTAGATTTCAGAATTGGCAACACAAATGAGAGGCTCACGTGAGGCTCATTCTACTTTCTGATTGGATAATCTTTTTGCAAATCAAAACACCAAATTATAACACACACACACAAAAAAAAAAACAAAAAGAAAAAAAAAACAGCTAGGCTATGATGTTTTTTGTGATTATCTGTCATCATTTTTATTTTATATGATTACACCGTATCTGCGGACATGTTTATTAAAGTTAAAATCAATATCTTACATACTGTTCCTTTAGCAGAAGTTAATCATACAGTTAAAATCTCAAAAGATGATTTAGCCAAAAATGGTCTATTCAATCTGCGCTGGTGAGAAGTAGTTATTCCATGTTATTGGATTTCATTGTGTGTGGACTCAGAACTGGGAAACCTATACAATAAGCAGTGCACAGCTATATAGTCCAGATAAGCCTTGTGCTGAGTTTGAAAACCACATACAGTATTTGAACAAAAAAGTGGATTATTTTTCGGAGGAAGCAATTTAGCTGCACACCCGCTGCTCAGCTCATAGAGCGAGGACTTTCCTTCTTTTTCTTCTCTTTTTTGTTCTTCAGGCCTCCATATCCTTCTCTCCTTCTCTTCTCTCTCACCTTCTTCAAGTTCACTCTAATGGATTCTCTATCCTGTTTTGTTTCCTCTCTCCTTTGTTTTCGTCCATTAAAGGCGTGGTACCTGATTTATACAGTTATAAAACTAGTTCATTATAAACGTTGTGCAGTGGTCCAAAGTTATTCCTTATTTACCTTTAAGGCTTTTCACAACTTTTAGAAAACAGTGAGTTTGTCGTGATGATAAAAGCTAACGACAAACTAGCACGACATTGTCACAGTCGGAAAAACGCACTCAAGGTAAAATGCCTAATTTTTTATTTATTTTTTTTTTTCTTTAGTTTTTTAATGGGCATGCAAACTAATGTTGTAAGTTTGATATAGATTTCAAATCCTACAAAAGTTTGCAACAATAAAAAAATTAATAAAAATACAGGGCAGGTAAAGCAGATGTCCACTTGTGTCGACATAAGGACTAGGAGATGAGAAAAGTGTAATAATGCTTAGAAAAATGAAAAAGCAAAAAAAAAAAGAAATACTGATTTACAATAGTTTAAAGCAACAGAAGTCAAGCAGCAGTGAGGAGAGCAGTGGAGATGAGGACCACATACCACAGTTCTCTGAGGTCTGCTGAGGACCTAAATGCAGAAACTGATGGCGAGTGAGGTCGTCTAGTGCTTAGTTTGTTACACAACCGTAACACATTTTAGTTTTAAACAAGTTTACATATTATATAAATCAGCGTATCGTTCAGTCTGTAGTATCACCACATCACGTCCATCCAGAAGCCACCTCAGTGAATCTGACGCCTCAAACAGTGATGATGAAGAGCCAACACCAGGGTCAATCGTTCACGGACAACCTCAGGTCGGTACTTGCTCTTTCAGTCGTCTATCTGTAGTAAAACACCTCATCTGTGAATCAACAATTTAAAAAAACTTACTGTATTTACATTCCAATTTTTATTTATTTATTTTTTTTGTATAGATCATGGAGGGGTTGGAGGGTTGCCCTAAGCTGGATACTGAGCAGCACCGGGACAACTGGACCATACTGGACTAAATGAACCAGTATATTGAGAAAAACTTGATGAAACTCATTGTGTATTGTTCAAATGCTACAATACCAGCCAAGAACAGGTACCCACTCAACACATAAGTTGATGAGATGCATTATTTTTTTGTTAGATCCTCATTTCTGATGTCCTGTGTTCAATAACTTCAAATCTGGTTGTGCTAGCATTGAAATCCAATAGGGAAAAGGCTCTTGCCACCCTGGGATTCTGGTCTTATGACATCAACACATTAACACAAAAAAGACAATATTGTTGTTAGTAAAATCTTAAATATAATTATGTTAACTATATTTAAGTATACCTCCATTTCAAGTTCATCTTAAGTCAAGATGTTAAAGACAATTTATTGCCTGTTCAATTAACATTTACTACACCACCTCGCTTGCTCTTCCCTTTTAATAGTTTTTCCCTAACCCTGAACTCTTTTCTTCTCTTGGCTGAATTATATTGCTAATATTGTGTAGTGAGAATTGGAACTAATGATTACAATAAAGCAATGGGCCTACGCCTCCTGCATAGACAGGACTGTACATTCTACCGCACTTTAATCAAGTTACAATTCTTGCTGCACAATAAACCATTTTGGCCCAGTCGATAAAAGGCGCTACTAAATTGTTTACTTCCCTCCCAGCAGGTAAATCATTTCAGAATTGGCCGGATATTAAAGAAGAACCCTGGAAGCACGTACACATAAGTAATTATAAACCAAAGCTACAAAACCCTACCGGACTTTACAAGAAGCTAGCTACTTTTTTCTAATTAGCTTGTTATGCCCTCCGGAGCGATGGCCACTGACTGAAATTTTCAGGTGAATTTCCTGCCTTGGGTTTGAAGTCCCTTATAGGCTATAGGTGCACTGGGTTGAAGAAATTGCAGTTCATTTGTATAGAGCAGAGTCAACCAGGATTAAGTCATGTTATTAAGGTATAATCCGGTGGAGCTGCCCTTGGAAAGCACATAGGCTCCCTTGGGTCGAAATGAATAGGGGAGGACCGATGCTTACATACAAATAGGTTTGCTGTTTACTTTGAATTTAGATGGAAAATACTCACAGAGAAATGGAGTATGCAGCGAGCCTATGTAGTTTTTTGCTTCCGATGCCCTCCCTGATGCAAACACCTCTGCTGTATATTCTTTGCTACATTATTGAAGAGTAAAATTTCTCCAGGCGATGGCACATTGAAGATTAGAGCAGGTTTAATTAGGCTATTAGAGTAGCTGCTAATGTTGGTTAGATGCACAGTGAAGGTAATTTGAGCATTGGATTGATTGGTATCCTTTGCAGGTGAATACGAAGAAAATTTTTTAAAATTGCTATATAAAATTAGAATATGAACTTTTCTGTAGATCACTGACATAATATTGTACAAAATGCAGGTTTTCTTTTTCTGTGCTCGTGTTTTAAAATGAGGTATTCGATCCGTGTGCTTTTGAGTTTGAGTTTTTGTGTTCAGTGTTACCTTTTTTACAACATTATTTAGCTATGAAAAAAAAAAAAAAAAAAAAAAAAAAAAAGACAGCCTACTTGCTGAGATCATTCATGCTGGGCAGTCCTGGGCCTCTAGCCGATTTAAAACTTACTAAGCAGCAACATACTTTATAATTACATAATGATAAATATCACGTAATTTGTTTATATAATAAAATATAACAATTTCCATAATATATACATGTATAACTGTGTATACACACACATCATTTGTTTTTTTATGAGCCAGTGTTGCTGTTTCCATGGATCATCAGAAGTAGTGACGGTGGATAAGTGCCTCTGCTGCTCCATGTCCCTGTTTTTTCAAAGGTAACTATCAATGTTAAGGGGAGACACATATTATTTTTCAATTTTAACTTTTTTGGTCAGTTTGGACTTTTATCATACAAGCTTTCTTGTGGAAACAACAAATTTGCCCACTCTGCACCGAAAGATGTTTAATATTTAATTCAATCTTCTACTTTCATCCATATAACTTCAAAGGCCATTTTCTCAAAATGCTTTTTTCTCCCATAGGGATAAAGATCAATCCTTAAAGTAGCACCTACAGACACCATATTTTACAGCCTTGTACTGACCAAGATTTTGATGAAGCCTACAGGATTTTTTAAATATCTAATTCCAAGTCTGAGTTTTAACTAAGTCTAACTTATATCTCCAAAAAATGCAATGAAATTTGAATTTTTAGGCAATTTTTCAGTGAGATTTAGTTCACTCAGATAAATAAGACATCCAAAATCTAGATCTAATATAACAACAAAATGAAAATTTCAAGGGCACACGACAAAAAAACACACAAGAACCAAGCCAATGAGCTGCACACATTTCACAGATTTTTGTAACATTTCTGCACATACACCGCAGTAAATAAAATGCTATTTTTACCCATTGGCCTTAAAGTGCAGTTATAATTGCACTAGTTTGGTCTAAAAATGTTTTGCAGTTTTATGTAGTAATGTTCTATTTTTACTCATATGCACTTCTTTTTTCTACTTAGAAATTTGAAAAAGTTAGCATAAATGTGTTTACACACAAACTGCATAATTACAGGAGTCAGTAATTACTGTGCTGTCATTCAGAACATTATATGTATGTGTGTATGTATGTATGTATATATATATAGATATATATATATATATAGAGAGAGAGAGAGAGAGAGAGAGAGAGAGAGAGAGAGAGAGAGAGAGAGAGAGAGAGAGAGAGAGAGAGAGAGAGAGAGAGAGAGAGAGAGAGAGAGAGAGAGAGAGAGAGAGAGAGAGAGAGAGAGAGAGAGAGAGAGAGAGAGAGAGAGAGAGAGTTAAAGCTACTTATTATTATTTTTATTTCCAGATAGTAGCTATTTTTTCAGCAGGTGTAAGACTATTTTCTTGGCTGCAGAAGCTGTGTAGTAGCTAATATTACTAAATTAATTCAGTCATATAATTGATGTTGGCTGTTATCAGGGGCTGTGCGTGTGTAGAACGACGTGTCATTGAGCTGTAAAGGACTTATGGGACAAGGATATGTGACATCAGGGGAGTCCTGCAGTGTCTGTGTCAGACAGATAGAAGAGCAGTGCAGGTGGGTGCTACCTCTTTGTCTGTTCTGCGCCACACCTCCTCACGTCTCACCTCCTCAGACCACACCTCCTCACAGTACTCCTCCTCACGCCACATCTCCTCAATGTGCTCCTCCTCACCCCGCACTTCCTCACGCAGCTCTGACTCACGCCGCACCTCTTCACAGCGCTCTTCCTCACAGCTACTATGTGGTGCCAACATGCAAAGTCAATTTTAGATCTGCTGATTCCACTCTGCTGACTGGTATTTTAGGAAAGTGTCCTTTGTAGCATTAGAGTTTCCAACATCTATGGCTAGAAGTTGATACATTACGACATACATACTTGTTTTGTTTGTTGTGTTGTTTTTATTTATTTATTTATTTATTTTATTTTTAAGTGAAAACTTTGAGGTGCTCCAAAATACAATTTGAATTTAGACAATAAACAAAAATGTAAATTTTTATTTGCATTTTCAAAAAAAAAAAAAAAAAAAAAATCAGTTCACTGTAACTTTGAATTGATTTACTTCAAATTTTTCATCATTTTATCTTTTCTCTCCTCTCGTCTTTTGCCACAGTCTATTCATTCTTTTTTTACACTCGATGATGGGAGATGATAAGCCACAATTTCACTTTTTTCTCTCTCTCTCTCCAGTCCCGCTCATTCAGCGCAGATATTACTGCGCTCTGCCATCTGAAGTCACGATGACCCTGCACACTTCTTTCCTACATCCTACCTCCTTATTCCTAGCTCCTCCACCCTATCGCTCTCTCCTGCGTCAATCGGCTTTTTGATTTTGAATACCTTTATGATGTTACATTTTCTTCTTGTGGTGATCTGAATACCAATGTCAGCCATGTTGGAACGTGCCAAACTGTGCGGTTTCTAGAGACGTATCTGATGTAATGGTCTTTATCTTTGTAAAGCTGGTCTCCACGGGGTAGTTTGTCCTTACGTTCTAGAGGGGGCTTTAAAGTGATTTGATTAAGCTGTTTAATATTGCAAACAATCATAAGGACATTAAGGGCATTTATAAAGAAAATTATGGTTATGGGGAAATATGTTTGATTTAATGAGAGTAGGCCTACCATTAACGGAGCCTTAACCATATGAAGGTAGAGACAGAAGGATTAAAGCTGGGGCATAGCATGGAAGGAAAAAGTAAGTATTTAAACAAAACTAAGTGCATTTTACCCCCTTAGTAAACATCTTTGTAAGTTCCTGTATTCATTAAATATTGCAGAGTTCTGGTGTGCAGCAGAAACATGGAGAAGTTCTTCTTGTTTTCTTCCTTTTTTCTGAACACAAGGGCTGCTGTAGGCCCTAACCCACATCTTGAGTCTGCAGAGCCAGTCTCCTAAATAGGAATGCACCGATCTGATACTAGCATCAAATATCAGTGCCGATACTGACAAATTTGCAAGATGAAATATTCAGCTTCCAAATATCGGTTTAGCTGATATCCTGGTTGGACATGTAAAGTGATGTTTTTGAGAGACACGTAACAGCTACATAACATGTGG
Organism: Periophthalmus magnuspinnatus; assembly: GCF_009829125.3. NCBI lineage: Eukaryota > Metazoa > Chordata > Actinopteri > Gobiiformes > Gobiidae > Periophthalmus > Periophthalmus magnuspinnatus. The sequence goes on from NC_047129.1 coordinate 24,449,007, forward strand.
ATCAGTTCTGTCAGCATCTATGCCTTATTTTATTAAACAAATAATCAAAAAATAAGGCATAGGTGATGTTTTCAGTATTTGCACTGTGGTATCGGTTAATATTGAGCAGATACTTAATGCTATAGTACCAAAACCTGTGTTGGAACTGAAAAAGCTGGATCAGTGCATCCCTATTTTTAACTGACCAGTAACCAGTAATAAAACCTTCATATCAACTTGTCAGTATCGTAAACAAGTGTCACTTACAAAACCAGTTACATTAACGACAACAAATTAATAGTCACAAAAACTACCAAAGGTGTCAACTCTGAACTAAACAAAATATCAGATCATTACAAAATGTATTTTCGGGGTGTTTGGAGTTTTTGTCGTCTCTCTGCTGTCAAAACAAGCCTATAACATGATTCCTACCCAAAGAGAATTTTCCTGGGAAACCTTGCCTCTTTTATTCTATTTCAACATGGAAACTCATGCGGAAGTGTTGTACTCCGAGTACCAGAGTTTACATTAACAAGCATCCGTTTGTAACTGGACGACATTGTGTAATTTTTATATTCTAATGATGGGACTGACGGCTGCTGCTCACAAGAACGCTCTGATTTTGGGACGTCGGATGATTACATAGCTATCTCTGAGTTTCCCAGATCACATAAATACCGTGTTAGAACTGATTTTTCAGACTGAGGTGAACCATCTGAGCGCTGTTTTAGGTGCTTCATTTCAAATTAGCAAGAGATAAAAACAAGATAAAAATACTTCATTAGATTAGAACACAAAATGGGTACTTCAACTTTAAAAGCGTGCATTCCTACTGCGCGAATCTGCTCTGTAACATTGATAAGTTTAATTCCATGTGGTGAAATATCTGACGCATTTCTATGGAAACAAACCCATGGCATGCAGGGCAGTTACACAATGCATTCATAAGGTAATTGCAGGTACACCATAAGAACATGTTGATCATTATTTGAAGTCACAAGAAGAAAAAAAAAAAACAGTGCAATAGAAAAAGCATTATAAAAGCCACAGAGAACACACAAGATGCTTTCAAAAGAAAAGTGTTTGAATAGTTTGTAAAGGAGTAACTTTATCCTTTCTTCAACAATCTGTCAATGCCAAGTCACATTCTCTAGTTGTTATAACATTTGTGTGACAGAATACTTGACATATTGCTAAACAATTCACCATGCATCTGATGTATGACTCATTATCGCTGTATACATTGCACAAATTAAAACATATGACACAACACAGAATGCGCTGTACTTGAATATCACTGTCTTAAAGCATGAAAAAAAGAACTAGTTCATTTTAAACGGCTTGCAGTGGTCCAAAGTTATTAATTTCCACAACTCTCTGACACCATTGCAGAGTTTTGGTGCGACTCTAAAGCCGACAGTACCTAGCATGCAAACGCGCATTTCCTGATACTCAGACAATAAAATGCTTGCGAATTAGATGTCGATAGCAAGCAGAGGACATATTTTGACCTCAAGAGCTGCTTATACAATATATCTGTACTGGGGTAAGACCCATTTTGCTCAAATACATGGGAAAAAATCTGATGCAGGGCCTTTAATCTTGGACTCAATGTTGTAAAAATAACAACTAGGCTATTACGTTAAAACAACAAAAGCTGTGGCGCTATTACTGTATATTATCCATGGGTTTATTGCTTATGTCATACGGCGCGCACTCAGCGGTCGGCCCATAAAATGCACATTAATCCCGTCTTTATAAGCTGTATTTACCGTGCTACTTTGAGTTCCGTGCCCAGGCCGGATATTTTCACTCCTCCATTTCTCCCCACGTTGTTGGAGAGATCATTTGCTCTCAAGCATTGGTTCTGCTAAAAGATGTTTTTCACAAGCAGACATGGCACATTACCATACCGAGTCCAGGCTCACCGACTCGCAATAAATATTTTCAACTGTCAGAGGAGTAATTCCAACGGAGGTAAGGAGACGTGCACTACTCTTTATTTCAGTGGTGTAGAGGTATCTTTTAGAAGTATATTTTGTAACCTTCTAAATTAAACTTTCCAGCTGTCGTCAACATCCCCTGGGTGTGTGATGCTAATGTAGGCACTGCTCTGTCTGGAGATCTGTGACTCAAGTTAGACTATAATCTGAGGGTTTTTGGTTTGTTTGTTTTTTTCTGACACAATCTGACCATAAAGAACCCAGCTAGTTGAAACTACAGGTGAACCAATTTTGTATTTTTTTATTTTTTTATTTTTGTCGAAATAACAATACAGTCACAAGCTAGCTAGCACAACTCCTAAACCAAACCATGCACACTCATATTCTTCACATGCCCCTGAAAATGTGTTTTTTAAATCCATTTTGTATTTTCTTCTGACCGAGAAGACGTTGAACTTTGTCCCAGCTTTTGTTTTCATGTTTCAATCAAACAGTTAAAAGGAAAATTGCATTAAGACATTTTGACCTGTCTTCCTGCTCAGTTTTAAACTATATGGAGTCTTGCCTCCAGAATACACACTTCTCCACTACTAAGGTAGCAAAAGAAAAAATATATATAAATGTAATTCTGTCAACTGGACAAAAGCTTTTGTCTAGTTGACGTACTGGACACACATACTTTACAAATATGTGAATCTCATCCATAGACTGTACACAGTATATAATGGACATAGCTAAACTGGGAGCCGCTGGATTCCAAATAGGAAGTGAGCGTGGGCACGCCTCTGGCTTCAGTGATTGGCTCCAATTCACTTTCTATTTCTATATCATTTTGGTCTTAAAATGTTCATATTAATCTGCCTTACGTGATCCTGGTATTTTATTTTATTTGGCTAGTTTCTCTGTGAATCAAGATATGAACATTAATAATAGAAGAGGTGCGTTCTTCACCCAAGATCGCTCCTGTTAGCATTAGCAACCCACCCCTTTGCTAAACCATGTCCCTGCCTTGTCCCTGATTGGCTCCTTGGTTGCTATGATACTCACAGTTGGAATTCTAAATATGGAACTTGGCTCCAAATTTGCCCCTATAACTGCTAGCCTCAACGGGCTTCATTTGGCTGAAGCTGAATGCTATGGATGGCGTCACTCTGCCTTAGCCCACTTGTTTATACAGTCTATGATCTTATCACTAAATGAATATCCCTGTTTTCAGATGGGTGTGATTGACAGGTGGATTAGCCAATCAGGGACATTCATGATCTGCCTGTATCAAAACAAATATCATATCATATCAAAGTTGATTTATATACAATAGTAAAATACCAAGAGGTGGTATAGGCACAAAAGAACTATGTGTCAAAGGCTAGCTGGAATAAGTGTGACTTGAGCTGAGCTTTGAAGATAGTTACCTCAGGAACTGATTGTGGGGTGGGAGGAAGTTCTGGAGACTCGAACCAGCAACGGCAATTGAACGATCACTAAACTTCTTGTATCTAGGTCTGGGGTCAACTAAAAATGTGTGCTTACGAGGAAAATTGGGGGGGGGGAAAAATATCACACTGATTCTGAAAAAAAATCTGCTTCAGTCCAGTGAGCGAAGCACTAAACCCTGTTACTCTGAGGTGAGAGAAATTTTGTTTGCAAATGACAGATGACCAATGAGCTCTTTTGTTTCACATGTGTCACTAAAAAAAGCTAATCTGTTTGCACGATCATGTTTGGTCGAGACTGAGATGTAATGGAGGGCGTGGGCACAACCTATTATAGGATGCCATTTGAGTTCTGGGCAGGTCTGAGACAGGGATCGGCCGATATGAATTTCTTGATCCGATACCACTATCTGGTATTTGACCTGCTGCTGTGGCTGATGACGGGTATTTGCCGATATTTAGCTTTTAAAATCGATAAAAGACCCAGAAATGTATTTAAGCTGAAGTAAAGATAACAAATTAACTTTTCACTTTAGTAATAAGAATAACCATATCTGAGATATAAAATAATTGGTTACATGTTTATGTAAACATAAAGTCATAAACACTTGCCTGTTTTGCCTCATTAATTTGTTCAAAAAGGGCACTCAGCGAATGGGGCAGTGCAAAAAATATCAATATTGGCTGATACTGATATTGGAACAGATATATTGTCCATCCCTAGTCTGAGATATTTGGGTCTGACCACTATTAACATAATGGAGGACTGGAGAAATGGGTTTCTTCATAGAATTTTGACCTGCCTTCCAGTTCAGTTTTAAACTAAAAGATTTCTACAATCTCGTGATGACACATGAATGTAACCTATGTCACGCCTGCCTTTAAACAACACCATTGTCAAAGTAGAGGTTTCTCTCATCTATACCTTACATACCTTATACATTTCTAGTGTGACCTTCAGTTTCTCCTGCTTCCCTTAAATAGTTATTTGTTGGCTAGACCCTTAGAACTTTAGCAGTCTTTTCTTTTGTTCTGTGGTTCCCGTGGTTTCATATTCGTGTAGTGGAGTATTACTCCATCCATTCATGCCGGCCGCACTTAGTCTTTCTAAACAAAGAAGGACAATCTTGTGCTCCTCCTCGTCCCCTCTTCACTTACATAATACCTCTCAGTTACCTTTATCTGCTCTGCTTCTAGATCTCAAGGTTTCCTGGGTTGTGTGGGGGGAGGATGGTAAATAGAGACTGAGATGTGAATTTTCAGTTAGTCTAATGTTAAATTAATGGACATTTTACAATGCTAAATATTAAACTATCAGTCACTCCAAAGTATTTTGACACTATAGAGATGAATGTATTTACCAGCATTGACCAGTACACCTCCTTATCAAAGCCTCTCAGAAGTTATTTATACCCATCTAATATTTTCTTAATTAAAGGCATTTTTATTGCCCAAAATTAATTGAAAAAAAAAAAGCATTCTTCCTGTGAGTGAGTTCTCTTCCCACAAATCAGATGTGTAACTTTTCTCCTTGGAGATGGAGACGATCAATGTCATACAGTGGAACGTTCTAGTCAAAGTTGCAGGATCTCCTTGGAGTCAAACAGGTGGTGAACCCTTCAACAAAGAACTGACATAGTGCGCTTTTACATAACATAACTACAGATTTAATTATGATTAAGTACGAGGCAAGTTTCTGCAAGATGCAATATTAAATATGGGGAAGAAGTCACAGCAAAAATACATCTAAAAATGTATTTCTGGGTTGAGTTTCTCAGGGTCAAGTCAATATGTGTTCAAGTTTCCATTACCAAAAAGAGGTGCAAGGTCAACACAAGTCAACAAATACTGTACGTCTGTGGTACTGTTTCAGTCCTGTTGAGAGTGAAATGTGTAAATAATTCAGCATGATACAGAACTGTTGGTCATATAAGAAAGTATTTAGATATAACGATGAGCTCCCTCGAAGGAAAGAACACTGACATGTGAGGTTGCCCATTGTTTGTTGTCCGGTTATGGAACGTTTTCCTATTGAATACACAGGAGCAAATTTATCATTCAAAACTTGTCTTAGTATTGCCTCTGTTCTCTGAAAACATATTTTGAAAAAAAGTGATGTGTAACAAAACTGTTCTTCATTGTAGGAATGGTTGCTCACTGCTACTTCAGCTGCGAGCACCTATCTGGATTGTACATTTTGGTTGTGTCTAGTGATCCTGCATCTGCGTTTGGGCTCGAGCCACTGGGTGAACCGTCTATTCACAGGACAGCATTGTGGTTTGGGAGGAGGCCTAAAGGGAAGTGCCCAAACGGACTGATGCCAACTGAGGTATATAAGAAAATTTTAAGAGGGCGTATTATGCAAAATCAACTATTTGGCGTTTCCGTTCACGTTACAAGTTTGTTCTCTCACCAAAAAGTCTGAAGAGGTTTTATAAGTAATCCATGCCATAATGTAGTGATCCCTCCAGGGTCGTAATCCAGCCCTCCTTATAGTCAGCAGTTCAATCTAATCCAAAACCTACATCACCAACAATCCCGTATAGCAATTGTCCATATGTATACAAAAGTGTGATACAAAACAATACACAAACCTGATGCAATGTGTAGTAGCTTTATTAGCAGAATGCACTCTGATTGTAATTTTGTAACACTCTGAAGGGGAAGTGACTTAGGAGAGCAAATTCGAATAAATGGACTGTAACAATACAACAAAAGCCATACTGCATATTACACCAGACATCAACCATCGGTGAACCTCGTCTCCATTCATCCTTATGTAATTTCACAATGGCGCGCAATAAAACGGCGGCTTGCGAATACGTTTACCTATAAAAGATGCTAAGGTGCCAGTCATCTTTATGTAGCCATGATTCTGACAGACACTTGGCTAGCTGCTACAGCACAAGCAGCGATGATTAAAAACCCACCCAGCTCCGCGCTACATTCTGCTCTCATTTATTTTTAGAGGTCCCTTCAGCTCGGAGCGCCGCAAAGCAATAATTCAGCTGGGGACTGTAGATGCATCAAAGGGTAGCTGTAATAGAGATTGTGTTTTTTCACAAGTCTTTACCAGTGAGTTTCTCAAAATTAATATTTCACAAAATTCATTGGATGTTGCTATGCTTACCGTTTATGCTGGTGGGTGTGTGAGTCTGACTGGTGGTTGGTTGATTTGCCAGGTGTTGTATTATTGATAAAGCGGCGAGCTATGGGAATGCAAAGATCAGTGAATGCATGTCCTGTTTTAATATACTTCACTCTTTTAGGGTGCTGTACCTGTGTGCTTGGCCTCCTAGTCCAAAAATACAATCCTAAAATGTGAATATTTATGCTTATCTTAGAGCTATTGTGCAGTATGTACCTCAAAACTTTAAATTATAAATTGTGTTCATTTATTGACAATCCCTGACAAAATAACTATTGCAATGTATCGTGTCGTAGTTGATAATTCATATTAGATTAGATTATTATTAGTGTTTATTTAGAGCAGGGGCGTCAAACTCATTTTCACCGAGGGCCACATCAGCAAAATGGCCGCCATCAAGGGCCAGATGTAACTGTGCGGGAGTGTAAATGTCACTAAATGTAACCAAATGTCGCCGTAGACTGTACTGACCCACCTCATAACACAAAAAACATAAAGGTTTTTCTCCTCAAAGCACAAACTTGTATTCACCTTCACCTTTCTTCCTTCCAACTTCCTTCCATGCCAACAATTTTCCTCTTCATGAACATTTTGTGATGATTATTTGCAAATATTTCTCAGTTCCACTTGCTAGGAAAATCTCATTAGTTTTATTGTCAGTGTACACATTAAAGCAGCATAGACCTATTTTAAAATGATAGCCATGCCTTTTAATTTATCTTCTTGCGGGCCACATAAAATGACGTGGCGGGCCGCATTTGCCCCCCGGGCCTTGAGTTTGACATGTGATTTAGAGGTAATCCAATGTTACTTTTGTCAAGCCCTTCCACCAAACCCCAATAGCCCGGCCTTTCTGTTCTATACAAAGAAGTTGGTCTGGTACTCTGTAATGTGAACTGAACTGGAACTATTTGTCGGAGAACAAATCAGAACAAATGGGCATAGTATGTATCATAAACATGGCATCGATTTTTACTTAAAACATGTAAAAGAGAACTAGTTTGCAGTGGTTATTCCTCACACTTTTCACAACTCTCAGAGACCAATAAGTAGCATGCTAGTGCACACTTCCTGATCAGTTACAGTTAAGTTACAGGTCAGACAAGTAAAAAAAAAAAAAAGAAAAAAGTTTTAAGCCATTAAAACACCGTGCAGTTTAATGGTGTCCGCATACAATTATTATATTTACATTTATATGGAGACAAGAAGGTGACGTGCCCTTCACTAGAAAAAAATACATACGGCATCATTAAATAACTGTCAGGATTTGGGATTTTTTGTGTGTTCTGTGCTGTTTTCCCCGTCCCTTTTATGTTTGAGCGTGGAGCTGGGCGGAGACTCTGGCACCATCTCCGCACACCTGCATGTGATCAAGCAATCAAGCCTTCACCTGTGAGTGCAAAAGGACTGAGGATCCGACACTCGGGACCAGATCGTCTTGTCACCTTCCAGTATTTTCTTGTCAGCTTCTGGTATTTCCACAAGTCATCCTTCATGTCATGTTCCAGTTTATTCGTACCTGTATCCACCGTGATCCCGCTCCTTGGAGCCACTCTGCTCCTCCGTCTCCGACCCAGCTCTCCATGTCCGATACAAACACCCCAGCCTCTGACCCTGCGACCTGCTCCAAGACTAGTGCATACGACACCGCCCCCAGCTGTCTGCTCTGTCCACCTTCATTCACATTCCTGTATCAGCAAATAAACTCTGTCGAACTGTTTCCCGACTGTATCTTTGGTCAGTCTTTACGACATGACCTGCCTGTAATGTTTCAGCAAAGCACTATTTTACTTTAATAATTAACTCAAGTAGGTGATACAAGGTCAGATCTGTGGAGAGGCAAGTCCACATAGTAAGATCGCATGTTTTGAATGATACGTTAGATGTTAATTCAACACTGTTATACATTCTACGCTCTTCATGTAATTTACAGTCACAAAGTGTTGCCCTCCCTGTTACCATTATTATTATTTTTTTTATATATTGTCCCATTTTTTGTTCATAGATTTCGGACTATTATTACCAGTAAACAACACTTCTCACTTGGGTGTTGCTAAAACTTAGGTGATATCACATTTACAACTTCAAAATGGACCACTGTGCGACTCCAACATGAACAGCGGGTGACGTTCAGGCGGTACATGGTGAAAAAAGCAGGAAATAATAGTGAAAAAGGGCCTATCGTTTCATGATGTTACAGAGCACGTGGTATCATGTCTGAACACTGCTTTTTTTTTAAGTCAGAGGTGGGAAAAAGTCATCTACTTATGTAAATCTGCATGTAGAAGTGCATGTACTTTTTTGGTCACCTTGGCATTAGTACTTCACATTTTCTAATGACTACATTTGGAACACGAAGGCTCAGAACGGGTCTGGTGATTTCTGATACGTTACGTAATTATCTGGGGAAATTTGAAACTGTGCTGAGACAAGACAACTTTGTAATGAAACAAGTGATTTTGAATGACATCAATTTTGCATGACACGTCTCCATAAAGTAAAAATATCATCCTAAAAGTAAATTCATTCATATAGAAGAACGTGAGAGAGCACTAGTGAGAGCGCTTTTGGTTACAGAAAAACGAGAAAATGTTTAAAATAAAAACCAAATAAAAATACTAAAAGTTTGGGGATTTTTAAAACTCCATACACCTTGACTAGAATCATTTAGGTGATTTAAGACCTGTAAATGTCCGAATTAAAGGTAAAAGGAAGTTGTTAACTTGAAAAAAAACTATTACTACATGACGTCACAAGGTGGAATAGAGTTTCGGAGATATAGACGGACTAATAAAGCAGGTTTGTTCAAATGTGCGAATGAAACAAAACACAACATTGGGTCTGTTTTTGAGGAGGTAAGACCATTATAACACGGCTTAAAGGTTACAGAAATCCATTTTGTGTAATGTAGGACCATAAAGGGGGAGCACCGCTACAGGTTGAAAAGCTCTAAGTCAATTCTACAAAATGCATCCCCTCTGAAAAGGAATGGACTGCCCATCACTACTTCCCCGCTTTTCAAATGGCCTCTGTGTGAATCCAGCACAAACAGTAGGTGACATTCAGACAGTGGGAGAAACAGAAAAAGTGCTTATCTTTTCTTGTCGCTACCAAGCAGGTGGTGTCATTACATATGCCTGCGCCGCATCTGCCAACTGCTCTACTGCCGCCAACCAACCTCTGCCGCGCTCTCCGCTGGGCTAATCTCCCACACCACACACGCTTCACAGATTATGGAGAGAAGAAGGGCTAGCTAGCTACAGGCAAACCCCCAGGCTATTGTTGTGCGTCGCCTCAACCCTCTCTTTGCAAAGCTAGCAAACGTACGCGTGTCTGTAACTGAATTCTATGAAATGGACTTGGCTAAAAAATATTGGAGGGATATGGGGGTTTAGGAGGAAGGTTTAAAACAGCAGAGGAGTTGGAAATAAGATTAAAAAAAAATAAGTGTGAAGGTTCAGAGCAGGTGCCTAAAGCAGTCATGTAAAGTGTGAGTGAAACGCACAAAGAACAAATTGCAAAAAATGTCAAAGAGGTAGTGTGGGTAAATGGTAAGCTGTGATTGGTCAGCATGGATGCAGGTGATAGCTGTTTGTCGATTATGATGGTGATTGTATTGTTATTGGCCTTAAAACATGCTCTTCAGTACCTTTTGCTTTGTTTCTTTATTCTTTATTAGTCAGGGAGAAAGAAAAGATGACTTGTTTTGATTTAGCTAGTGCTACTTTTCACCTACAGTTCCTGCACAGGTGAACACCGTCAAAATAAACAGTTTATTGCAATTACAGTTTGCAATTACATTATAAGAGTAATAGCAGTAAAATACAATAAAATGTCCCCATGTCCAACAAATGATATTTCCTACAGTCCATACAAATATTAAAAATTGTTATGTGTAAGTTTTAATAGTGAAAACAGAGCATGTGAACTAGAGGTCGACATGTCTTTTTCAAATTTCGAGTCAAATTATTAAGATCTACAGACAATCTCAGACTGATTGGAGGCTGATTCCACTGACGGTTTGAAAAGAAAAGGCCACCTGAGCAAAGGCTGAGGATCCTTTTGGAACTATGCAATTTCGGTTCACAGAGGACCGAGTGGATTAGGTAGTTTGTTCGGAACAGAGTTTGGCATCTCTTGTTTTAGAACTAAAAATAATGGCCATCTGCAGACAAAACTATGTTTTCCTCAAGGGTGAATAATGCAGAATTTATCTCCAGGTTTGTTTTTGATGAGGGAATGTTATAACATGGTTAAAAATTTAAAGAAGTCAATTTTCCTTAGTATGTGCCCTTTTAAGGAATAATGCAAACTGCAAAATCCCTTGTTATTATCTCACTTATTTTGTTATCGCCATCCTATTACCATGCTATTACTGTGCGGTATTTAGTAAGTGCAACCGGCATTGCTTGCAAATTAAACTTACATGTGTTTGCTTGTGTGCAATTTAGAAATAGTGGCCATACCTGCTCATCGAGGGCTGATCTCATCAGATCTCAGAAGTAAAGCAAGGCCAGGCCTGGTTAGTACTGAGATGGGACAAGGCTGAGAATACCAGGTGCCACAGTGGGGCAGCAGTGGCTCTTATGGAAACTCCTTAGGAAAGACACTTCATCGACCTTGCCTAGTTTGAATATGATGTATGACTGAGTGTTGTTGTGGTCGGAGGAGCCGATGGTGCAGATTGGCAGCCATACTTCCCCAGGGCACCACCAAGTGTTGAGTGAATGAATAAAGCGTCTTTGAGTGTCCAAAAAGCACTATATAAATCAAATGCATTATAAATGGTAAACATTATTACCAGAGCTGGGCAGTAATTCAAATTTTTAATCAAGATTAATTGCAATTCAAGCATGTGACTAATCACATGTTGCATGCAAACATCTAAAAAAAACAATATACTTAGGTTGCTGCTTCTTTCTGCTCACTCTGAGCCTAACACAAGGCTGCTAGAGTCCTAGCTTAGTCCTGCATCAGTCCTGATTCAGGTCTGGTAAAGGTCAGTCCTCCTATTTAGGCCTCATTTAGTCTTGGTTCAGTTCTGGTGCAGTCCTAGTTCAAACCAGCTCACAGGTTACTAAACATGTGGGATTTTAATATCCCTTTCCAAAGTAAACATTATTGACACTTGCAGTAAACTCCGAGCATTGCTGCTGTCGATTGCTAACCCTCCAAGTGCATATTTAATCATGTATTTAACGTCTGTGATCACTGACTCTTTTTGGATAGTTTTTAAAACTCAGACGGAGCTTGGACTCATTTCTGTCACACACTCTGTATAACAGAGCCCTCTTCCTCATGTCCAGTGCACAGAGACCCCCCCCCTCTGTGTGTGTGCTGAGTGGAGAGAGACGTGTGTGTGTGAGCAAAGAGAGAGGAAAAGGCGAGCACAGCAGCTCAAAGACCAGAGCAGGGCTCTTTGATCCTGTGGTTTTGACTGATTCATGTGACTTGTGTTAATGTGCAGCAACATAATTAATTGCCATAAACATGTTAATGTACCCAGCCCTAAAATTACATATATTTACAAGCACAGCATCGTTTCACATTATCACATGTCATACCAGCTGTATTGCTGGAGTGTGAAGTGCTACCCAGCAACACAGGATTGGAACCTACAACCTTATGAAAACACTCACTAAACTGCACCACCATCACTCAACAAACATTAATAAATCTACTTTGACGTCCATAAGGCTGTTTTGAGTTATTACTAGCAGAAACCGCAGCTCTACATGTAAATATGTGTTTGAACAGCATGCACAGTCTATTCTTACACACAATTAACTCTGAAAAATACCTTATAGAATAGCATACTAAAGACTGCAGTACATTTAATGTGTAATTAAATGTATTTCAGTGTGATTACATGCTCATTAAAAGCGCCTCACTTACTTTCATACTGCAAACCATTTAAAATGAACTAGTTCTGTTTTATATGTTACTGTAAATATCAGCTCCATGCTTTTAATGATTATTTTCCTTTTTTTTTTTTACATCAAATATATGAATTTAGATATATGTAATTATCTACTAAAAAATACTGAAAACAAAAAGTGAAATAACTCAACTATTAAATGAAAATAAAGAAAAAACAAATATGAAAAAAGTGTCTGAGCTGAACTCCCCTTATGTTCCACTGTTTTATTTATACCTCTCCTTTTTCTGCACTATGTATGTCCACCTCATGCTTGTCATCATGGAGATGTTGTTGCTTGCCTGGAATGTTCCACAGTAGGACATTAAAAAGAAGGAGACACCACCACTTCAAGGTCTGGCTCAGATCTGTGGTGACGTGATCCCGCTCACAGTAGTGTTGTGATGATACAAAAAATGTAAACTCAATTTTGATTCAAAGGAACAGACTTACCAGTTTTGATACCACAATGGTAATAAAAACACTTTTTCTTTAGACATTAGAATATGATCTTTTATGCGGCCTTATATCTGTGTAATCAGTCATCCAGATAAGTTCCACAGTGGTCCATGCACGTACACTACTTTATGTGTTCTTATACAGGTCACGAACATTCTAAAGCTATTCAAGAAAGGCTCATTTCTCTCCTGTGAATGTGTCTTTTTTTTAATATCAATACCTGCTCAAATGCATATGTAGTTTAGAGATTTTCAATACTTTTGACAGCTCTAGCACACAGCAACAATGCATGTTTCCCAAGGGATTTCTGATGAAATAAATGAAAGATAGGTCAGTTTAGAGCCAAAATGTAGAACCCTGCAAACAAAGCAACAGCATCTCCGTGGAGACAAGTAGATGGCAGGTGCTCCACAACAGGGAACAGGAACACAGTCTTCTCTCTGGCTCAAAATGACTGGCAGGACTAACACTTCCCACAATGTCCCAGTAATTCTTCTAAGTGACACAGGTTTGCAAGTCAATGGATTTCTCCGACACCAATCTCTACTCTGACTGCTCACTCCGGCTCCTGTCTGCACCCAACAAGTGTCTGCGATTGACTGACACCCCGGGCTTCTCTAATAGTTGCACAACTGACTTTGCTGTCATAAAACTCTCCAGAAGAAGTGGAGTAGGTCTGTGTGTCTACAATTCTTCACATTAGCTTTATTCCTTCACCTCTCTGAATTCAAATGCAGTAGAGAGCTGTCAGAAAAGTCAAAGCTCGCAGTCCGCTGTTCGGCAGAAGTTTGTTGTAGCGGTCCCTAGAACTTTACAATAGTCCAAAGCTAAAATAGTGATATGTCAGCTCTTGCACGGAAAAAGTTGAAGTTTAGTTTTGCCAAGGTTACATTGATGTCTGCACTTTCTGACTTGTTATTTTTGCGGCTTTTTTATATTATCTTCCAATCTAATAAACTGGCAGGAGCTTCAGAAAGTAACAACAGCTTATACATGACACCAAGACCAGTGACAGTTTTGAAGATGGCTTGCGACTTGCAGCCGGAACATGTCAAGGTAAATGCATCTCACTGATAAGGTTGCCTGTCTACAAGAAAACCAACATGACGATGGCAGAATCTCTATTGCTAAATGGGGTGAATGCTCGGTTTGGTTCATTTGGGTCTTTCCAAAACCCAAACCACAGTCCTGCCCTGAGATTGGACAGGTCATCCAGTGGCTCGAGCCCAAACGCAGATGCAGGATCGGGCCAAATTGGACTCTTGTGAGATTATGAACTCCCAGATATCACAGGAACTCATCTTGCTGCACAATGTAACTAATCTAATAATTGACTTATCATGCATTATGTTTTCATTGTAAAAAAAAAAAAAGGTTCTAGTTTTATTCCTGAATTTTGCATTTCTCTGTGAAGTTTGCATGTTCTGCTGGCTGGATAGATGGATTGCTCACTGCGGTTTCCCTTAGGAACTAGCAAATGCAACAACCAATTTTCTTTAGAATAGACTACCAATTCTGCAATTCAGTTGAGTGCTTCAGTGGTCTGTAATAACACTTGAACCTGACCTTGGACAACCCTCTCAAACCTAAAGAGGTAAGGATTGTATTTACTATTTTTTGGCATCACCTTTCTTGCTCTCACAGCTGCCTTGAAGTCCTGACACCAGCGCGCTCAAACAATAAAGAAAAAGGAAGTGTCACTTGCTTTGCTTTCCATGAACCGCTGAATCCAAGAGTTTATTTATACACGGAAAAATATAAAAATAAATCAGACATAAACGCCGGCGAGATACTTTTACTCCGTTTTTTGAAAAAGTTTTTCAAAAGAACCACTCTGGAAAAACAAGTGGCATTTTGATTTTATTTAACGCGATGGGAAAACAGCAACCAAGGAGCTAAGAAAGCATCCAGGAAATAAAAAGCAATATTTGACGGGGTGGGATGGCGCAATAAAATAGAGAAAAAGCCAGCCTTGCAACGTCGAAAAGCGGTATATAATTTCATTGAGCGGTCCACCAAGAAGATTACCGTTTTATAAAGGTATGTAATGGATAGGGTGTGGGGCTGTATTTCATAAAATGGAGGATATCTTGGTTCACTTTAAAAGCCCTGTACGCGATTTATGCCCGTATGTTTGAGTAAAATGTGTCTTTCCCTAGTAGTAGTATAAGTTGATGTTGAGGTCAAAAGAGTCCACTGCCAACTGTTTGCATCTAATTAGAAAGCATTTTATTATCCAATAATCAGCTTTAGGGATGCACTGAATCAGCTTTGTCAGCTCCAATACTGAAATTTTTCTCAAGTATCTGCCAATCCAAAAATTTACTGATACTAGTGCATGAAAAAACACAGTTAAATCATTACGAAATGGATCCAATTGTGGGATGTAACTACTGAACAGCTTTGTATGAATAAAAGTTGAAATGAGATGTCCTAGGCCTACATAGTAAATAGTATTTTTACATAAAATTAAAGGCCTTACAGCTTGAACCATTATCATGGGACTGATTCTGATATTTGATTCCAGTATCACTTGGTGCATCCCTAATTAGCTTGCTAGTAGTGGTGGGTAAAGTAGCTGTGGCATTTGCCGAGCTTTAATTAATAGTTAAGGTCTTGCTGAAAGTTGCATCGTGCTCACTTAACTATAAACCCTCCAAGTTGTTCGCCTCTCGGGTAACTCATTTTGGTCTCTGATATTAGACTCCCTTTCCTGATAGAGATATGCCTCTCGTCTCTTTTTAAACAGTGATGCACGGATGCTAGAAGACTTACCCAGATGGTCTGGGCTCTCTCTTCCAGGTTGCCACTTGTGTGAATAAGTCAAAGGTAACTCCTTAGAGTAACTTTTTAACTCACCACGTCTTTCAGTTCACCCAGTTCAGAGAGTCTATTCTCAGTGAGATGAGAACATTAAAATTACCTCTTTAAACATTGGCTCATTGAATATTGTACTGGAGAGAGGCAGAACAGGGTACACAAAAACTCTTTTAAATATGTGTTCTGTACAAAGAAAAGGTTTACAATTTACAGGTTTACAGTTTACAGATCGTTAGAAAGCAATCTTCAGAATATTGCAAGGTATATCCCTTTAATCTACACTGATCTAAGTAGGTACTGAGTTTTATTCCAGGTCAAAGAAACATGAGGCCTCCAGTCACTTTTCTTGGTATCAAAAGTTATGTATTTTGAAGTTTATTCACTTTTCTAGAGCAGAGGTCCAAACATCTAACTTCAAATAGCCAAGGTCTGTGTTATTGAAGATGCACCTCTGTCCCAGAGAAGAGCCCAGGCCATCAATTTTACAACCCCAAGGTCCCTAAATCTTACTAGGGCAAAGCATGTGGGTGGCAGTCTCTTAGCAGGTGCTGACCTAGCAGCATGAGTCCCCGGGGGGACCCCGTCCTAAGGCAGGTGAGCCCAAGGAGGTGAGTCCAGGAACATTTTTGCTGTGCAGCAGGTCTTCTTTATAGTGGCCAACATTCTGTCATAGGTCGCCAATGTGGTGATCAGGAGGTATCTTCTCCCTGCTTTCCAGTATTAGACATACTGTATTAAGACAATCATAGATCTTGTCTGTACATTTGCACTTATATGCACTTTCATGAGGATTTACAATATTGCTTACACTTCACAAAGCACGTTACATTACATTAATGAAACCATGAGTACATGCAAGACTTCTTAAACTTGGATTACATATATGATTACACATAGGAGTATAATAGATGAGCATTCAGTACTAGGATATGAGAATAGACTTGATATAGATATCAAAAAATAATACAGCAGAAGTCAGTCTTCACAACAGTAGCCAAATATTTTACTCAAGTTAAAAAATAAAAATTACTCCAAGTCTAATAGAAGTCCAATGTAATGATCCAAGAAATTACTAAAGTAAGAGTAAAAAAGTATTTGGGAAAACTACTACTCAAGTAAGAGTAACTTAAAGAGAAGCTGTCAGGATGTAATATCTGTTTTACTTACATAATAGTATTGTTACTTCAACAGAAATATTACTCACGTAGGAGCAAAAGTACGCTGCTAGAAAAGTACTCTGAAAAGCACAGTATTCAGAGTACTAGCCACCTCTTGATAGCAGTTTTTAGCTTTACCACAATTTCAAATCTCTGCTCTGATCTCTGACAGTTGTGAAAAACGCTTATTAACTCATTACTGTGAATAATTAGGATGTTCAGAATATATACTTACTTTTAACTTCTTTTTCACATTTTTTAAGAGAGTAAAAATCAAGTACATCACCTTTAAGTTTAGATGTGACGAGGGGGGAGGTGCCATTCGTGCTTATATTTAGGTCTATGTGTGAACAACCTAAGGATAATGTCAGAGGAATTATAAAACCAGGAGCCAGATGGTGTGAGGCAGGATGAAGTCGGGGGAAAAATGTAAATAAATAAAGATTGGAAGACGTGTGGTGGTACCTTGGCCAATAAGAAATGCAGGAGTATTATATTAAATGCAGGTAAGTTTGTATTGACGCTGCATTAGGGTTAGGGTTATCTGCTTTTATCCATAGATATATTATTGTTTTTGGTAAAGGTACATGGTTACGGTCCCTGTAGGGAAATTTGTCCTCTGCATTTGACCCATCCTCAGCTGGTAGATCTGACGTAACTTGGTCTAGTGGTCATTTTCTGCTGGTCTCCATGGAGATAGGTGGCCATTCTGTAGAACAAGCAAAAAACATCTCCAGATACAAGCAGGTCAATTTCGTCATAACCCAGAGTTTATGACAAAATTGAGAGTAGAGCGTATTGACCAGGAATGTGACCGGTCAATATGCAATAAAACTTTGTCGTTTGTATCATCCTGTTGTGGTGAAAACGGAGCTCAAAGTCCCCCATTGTTGCCCTGGTAACCTAAAACACGCACTTATCCTCCTGCTACATTATCTTTATTCAAGACTGGTTACAACAGTGTCAAATATGTTTTTTCACAATGCACTTTTGTTTGTTTTTGATCATTTTATGTTCTTTCATGTCATTACAAGGCATGAAAGAACACGCAAGTACTTTTTCATCTTTTTTTTTTAAATGAGCTGACCCGATACTGAATGTTGACGTACTTACTGTGTTAAATGCTATTCTTATCTGACTCCTTGACACAAACCAAATATCAAAAATCTGTACATGCTGTGTTTCTTCAAGGCCTTGTACCCAATATATTTTAGCAATATTTGATTTGCCCCAGTACAGATATACTGTATTAGGAGCTCTTCAGGCTTTCAGCATCTATTTATGAAGTATGCTAGTTCTTGTTAGCTTTATTGTCACTGCAAAACTCGACTTTTGTCCCTGAGAGTGGTGAAAATAGCTTATAAACTCATTGCAATGAATAATTAGGATGTTCTGAATGCATAAGGTAAGACAGAAATAACTTTGAACCCCTGCAAACCATTTAAACTGAACTACGTCTCACATGCTGTCCGGTCCCTGTAGGAGCTGTGTTCGCATTGCCGGCAGTAAGTCAGACCTGTTCCCGGTGCATGTTGGACTCCGCCAGGGCTGCCCTTTGTCACCGGTTCTGTTCATTATATTTATGGACAGAATTTCTAGGCGCAGCCAGGGGTCGGAGGGGGCCTGGTTTGGGAACCACAGGATTTCATCTCTGCTGTTTGCAGATGATGTTGTCCTGATGGCTTCATCGAGCCAGGACCTGCAGCAGGCACTGGGGCGGTTTGCAGCCGAGTGTGAAGCGGCTGGGATGAGAATCAGCTCCTCCAAATCTGAGGCCATGGTTCTCGACCGGAAAAAGGTGGTTTGCCCTCTCCAGGTGGGTGGTGAGTCTCTGCCCCAAGTGGAGGAGTTCAAGTATCTTGGGGTCTTGTTCACGAGTGAGGGAAGGATGGAGCGTGAGATTGACAGGCGGATCGGTGCAGCGTCTGCAGTGATGCGGTCGCTGTATCGGTCCGTTGTGGTAAAGAAGGAGCTGAGCCGGAAGGCGAAGCTCTCGATCAATCTACGTTCCTACCCTCACCTATGGTCATGAGCTCTGGGTAATGACCGAAAGGACAAGGTCGCGGATACAAGCGGCTGAAATGGGTTTCCTCCGCAGAGTGGTTGTGCGCACCCTTAGGGATAGGGTGAGGAGCTCGGTCACGCGGGAGGAGCTCGGAGTAGAGCCGCTGCTCCTACACGTCGAGAGGAACCAGTTGAGGTGGCTCGGGCATCTGCTCAGGATGCCTCCTGGATGCCTCCCTAGGGAGGTGTTCTGGGCATGTCCCACCGGGAAGAGGCCCCGGGGAAGACCCAGGACACGCTGGAGGGACTATGTCTCTCAGCTGGCCTGGGAACGCCTTGGGGTCCCACCGGAGGAGCTGGAGGATGTGTCCGGGGTGAGGGAAGTCTGGGAGTCCCTGCTTAGACTGCTGCCCCCGCGACCCGGCCCCGGATAAGCGGAAGAAAATGGATGGATGGATGGATGGATGGATACGTCTCACATGTTTTGATTTAGTCCTAGTCTAGACCAGGTTTAGTTATGGGTTTAGTCCTGATTTTTATGTGGTCTGCGTGCTGGTGTTAATGCAACATATGTAGCATGCTAACCCAAAGACACTTACAAAGCATCCAAAATACATCATCACTGCAATAATGATTTCACATCGTTACAAATGCTGCGAAATGTCAAAAGACGTGTTCGTATAATGTAACGCCCGGCATACAAAATCAGCGCTAGCTTTTCCCATATAATTTAATGCAGCGTAATTATCATAACTCACCCCAAGCTATTTACCCTCCCTGCTATCAGCCGATAAGAACAGTGCGCCAGTAAACAGCAAAATAAATAATGACTAAGCTCGATTTAGAAAACAAACCCAGCGTTTTCCCTGGTCCTCGGGGGGAAGAGGCCGCAACTCATTTGATTATTGTGGAAATAGCCATATCCAAAGCGGAACTAACTCGCAACAAATAACGTAAAAAAAAAAAGTTGAAATGAGAAATGAGACAAAAAAGGAGACGTGACAGACAAAAAGCTCATTAAGTAGTGTCCTAAGATGTTTTTTTTTACTCCAGTGCCAAAATGAATCATAGACATTCCTGACACAACACACATCACCCTGACACCAACACGGAGCTATTTATTTATTGTCAGAAAAAGGCCTGTTTTTGTCACAGAGATGTGGCACCATTGAGTTTGAAAATTTTGCAAATGTAAGTTATGAAGGTAAGAATGTACAATGATTTTAATTTTTTCTTTCTTTTCTGTTTTTGTTTTTTGTTTTATTCTGCTCTCATTAAAGGCACTGCGTTTTTCCATACTAAAATTTCAAACTTTATAGGTATTCTATTGACTGCGCAGCAAACCTCAAATTTTGTCCTATTAATGTGATTTTTGCTGTATGGATGCCTATAGGTTTTGGTATTGATTAGTATCTGATTTTCGATACTTTTCACAAGCATCATCCCTTGCTTCTTCAGAGGACTGAAGCAGAGACTATCCTCTATCCACCTTCCTGTCAGCTCTGTCTCCAAAAGTGTATTATTGTCCAATGCAAAGAGATGAAACTGGTCCAAGTCCCAGTTCAATCGGGTCAAGGTCCAGATGTCCACGAGTCCACAAGGTCCAGAGGTTTAGCCGAAAAAAATAACTAGCCACTAGCCAGTGTGAATCCAAATACAAGTGTGTAGGATACACTGCAGCCAGAAGCGCTCATTCACGCTTAATGCAAATCCTCTCTTCTTTTCTTCAAGCAAATGCTTCGCAGAAGGGTCCCACTGGAGAGAGGACACAGTATTGTCCCTAAAAAGCCATCCTCTGGTGCACTTTGATTTGAAGTTGAAGTAGCCATAAAGCGCACTGTTGTTATCTATCCATTATTGTAGTAAAGCAGTAGTGCATCTGTGTATGTCAGTGCTAATGCTAACGCTAATGCAAATTAGCTTTGTGCACAGAGTAGAACTCCATTAAATGCACACCGATCCAGCGCACTCAAAGGGCAATCAGATTAATCAAAGTAATATGACCATATTTAACATTATAAAAATAAGCATCTGCAGATACACATTCAATTTTAAACAGAATATGACACATATAGACTAATGCAAAATAACAACTTTATTAATTTTATCTAGGTCAAGTTAGGGAGTACAGCCACAACCCTTAAAAGTATGTAATGTTCTGGAGCTAGTATGTACCTGCATGATTCTATTGAAATAGAAAGATAAAATGATACTTTGAATAATTCTCCATAGAGATATATGTTTTACACCATACTGTAGAAGATTATCAGCAAAGGATCAGCATTTCCATGGAAACAAGCTAGTGGGGACTCTCCTGCATGTTCTTTATGTTCAACAGGAAAGGTTTACAGTGAGCAGAGCCACTTATTATAGGTGTACAGTGAAAATGCCCAGCAGGGTAGGCTTTCTGTGAAGATAACTTAAATAAGATATGTGCCCCACGCTCACATGAAGTGTCAAAAAGTAGGTTTGATTCTATTTTCTGAAATCTCTCACCTTGGTAAGTGGTGGGTGGAAATGTCACATTGACACTATGCACCTGTCTGAGCCATGGATCTATTATAAAATCTTGATAAAGTATTGCTAGCTTAAACCTGTTATGAGTTGGACCAGAGGTCTGCCCATTGCTCACACAAACAGCTGTTTGTGAAAGTTGTAGGTCCCCTGTCAACCAAAGGTCAGATTTTGTAGCGATTACCTTGTTTCAGACCATAAATTATTTCTTTGTTCAAAAGCCATCAGTTGTCATCTTTTTAATCTTTACCTTCGGCTCCTTCTGCTCCACCCTCGCCTACTGCACATGGGTGGAGCACAGAGCAGTGGAAAACCAGAACTAGTTTATTTTAAACAGTTTGCAGTGGTCCAGAGTTATTCTTCACATCCTAATTTTTCACCAGCATGATTTTATAAGCACTTTTTCATAACTCCTAAGAGATGAGAGTGGAGTTTTTTCTGCAACGCTAATGCGAGCTACAACTAACCTGCGAGCCTGCCACTTCCTGAATGCCAAACGATAAAACACTTTATAATAAGATGGCACACAGAAGATTTATTTTGACCTCAAAAGCTGCTTATACAATGTATATGTACTGGGACCTGACACATTTTGCTCACACACATAGGAAAAATTGGTACAGGCACTTCAACACAAAAGTTTGGGTCAGAGGTCATTGTTCTATTATGCAGTGTGTTTATACAGTGTCCTCCTTCATATGCACATCAAAATGAAATAAAAATTCAGATTAATAAGTCATTAAGTGCGTGTGTAACCGCAGCCACTGTTAGAACATGAGAAACATGCGAGAGACAAAAATGTAAAACATGAAGATAGCTAAATTAGTGGTTTATAAAATAATGACTTACAACCCTGTCAAACAATCATTTCACATCATGTTAACCTTTGAGAACATAAGAACACGTCCATGTGGTCTGCTGAAGAGCTGGTTCACCTTTCCCTCTGAGTTCTGACAGAATCCATGTGCATCCGTGTGCTGTGCTCCGGACTGTCATTTTCAAGACAATCTGACACACGTGGCATTTTGTTATCGGGGAAGTACGCAGTGTTAGGGCCAAGAAGATTATTCATTAAATGTCAAGAGGGATACTGTCTTTTCTATTTCCTGGATTCAGATTTCTCAATGACAGTCATACAAGATGTAATTTCATCACAATCAGGGGATAGTGAAGTACAGACAAAAGTGAGAAGTACTGATATATCAAAGTATATTTTTGGGAATAACCTTTGCATTTTACTGGTATTCATCGAGATAAAGTTTAGGGCAAGAGCCAGTTGATTACATTGTGCTTTGTCATGAAATACCAGATCATTTCTATCACCGATTAGACGCAAGAACTCGCTATATTACAACAAAAAACTGAATTTTAACATTAATTTTAGCTTCCCCCTATCTGTATTAAATATGATTGGTCTATAGACTGTCGTGATGTCATCTGAAATCCAGCAATAGTGTAATTACTTTATAATTCTCCCCCAACAAGCGAAAAGAAAACCTAATAATAAAATACTATAGCATAAACCTTCTGACTTAAATGGGAAAAGACATCTCATGGCTCTGCTCCCAGGAACTATCAGAAGACGCCTCATAGATCCGCAGTACTGTACATGATTAGGCTGTGACTAAACCAATCTGAAAAAAAAATAATAATAAATGTACACAAAATATTAATCTAAGCCATTTCAACTTTTAAATGTTAACTTCAACTTCAGATTCATGTATAATTCTAATGTAAGTAGGAGGAGGAATGTTGGATCTAGGTGAAAGTATTTTATATTTTTGGGGGAGCAACGTCTTTAGAGAAAGTCACAATCACACAGTTCAATCATACAAGCAAAAGAGATACGGCAACAACCACAGAAAACTACAACAGGTCAGAATGGCTAGTCAGTTTTTTACATGGTTATCAATAGTGCACCACCAACAGATCGCATCAATGAAAATATTAACTGGGTCGGTACAGATTTCATCAGCAAGTCTTTAGCTATCGTTTTGGGAACAGATTAGGGGTAAGGGTCAGGAATGGGTAGGATTAGAAGAGGAAAAGTAAAAGTTGTTGGCTACAGAACAGCATTCTTGCACAAAGGCCAGACTGGGAGAAGTATTCAGCACAGTAAGCAATAAAAATGTAGATTAAAATATGTTGCCTTAAAGAGACCACTCAGACGTTGCAGTAGTCAGAATGAATCAATTATTCAGGCCAAATAAACAAATGAATTCAAATCTGTGTCAAATATCATTCAGAAGGTTAAACTCTGATGCAATTATAATGTTGATCTAATTGGTATTGTGACTTTTGTCTGTGTTTTTGAGCTCAATGGGGGTTTTTTTTAGCAACTTTTGTGTGCACCTAAGAGTTTGTGTTTTATTCAGGTTAGATTAACATTACCCAGTCACCAGGGGAATTACATAGATTCTGGACCTGTTGGGAGAGAACTACAGACTTAAGTTAGTCAGTGCTTTGCAATACTCTACTATGTCATGGTCTTAGACATTCCCAGGGACACTTATATCAGCTTCAAGAGGAGTGTTTACCCTTCTTGAGATGGTCGAGTTGTTGGGAGTGGATCACATTACTGTCAGCACTAATGGCGAGGCATCCAACCACACCATTTAGGTGGAGTTTGTGATTTGCAACAAAATAAGTTTCTATGTTTGCTCAAGTAATGAGGTAGTTTTAGTCTCTGAAAAATGTCCATGTGTAACAGTGTACCAGGTGGCACTGGATGTCCCTCATGATAGTCCCTTATTTGTCCTATTTGTTACATATTTGCCAGTCCAAACACTGTGCTCATGCAGTTCATGAGCCAGTATCCTCGCAATATCTATCAGCCTCACTGAATGCCCATCATCAGCTTTTTATCATTTCAATTATTTCCACTTGGATTTTTGTCCAGTGCTGGTTGTGAATCCCTTCTGTGATATAACTACATCATCCTCCTTTTAACAACACAAGCTTCATTTTGTCCAGTCTAACATTGTATAATTCAACCCATTCATAGCAGTGATTTGTTTTTACAACTATTAAAAGCAATTTAAAACCAGGTTTTAATTGGGACTTGTTATGTTTCGTTTAAATTTTACCTGTATTTGATCAAGTTAACACACATTTATACTATCAGGCTTTTTTGCATTTCAGATGCATTTAAACAATGTTTTGTTTGTCTACATTATGTAGTTTATTTTTTATGTTTTTTTTTTTTGTTTTTTTTCTGTTATTAGAAAGAGCCATTATATAATTAGTACTGAAAATGGGCCTCCATCTCTGTCCCTCCTCATTTCATTCCTGTGTGGTCCATGGGCACCTGGTCCAGGAAACTTGGCTGGGAGTACTTTTTACCTAAACTATTTATATATCCACTAATTAAGATTTTTAATACTTGCATAAATAGTTCAAGAAAAAAATATTTAAATAATTTAACTTTTATTTTGGTTAAGAAAGTTAACTTGAAAATTTCAATCTGGCTTTAGATTATATGTTTATAACCAGTGGGCCACGTCTTTGAGCTTGGAGCTTATGTTCCATTATTTGGATTTACCCAGATATATTTACAAACAAATAAACTGCCTGGCCAAAAAAAAAAAAAGTTGCCACTGACAAAAAGGTCACACACTAAGATTCTGTTGGACCGCCTTTAACTTTGATTACAGCACACATTCTCTTTGGGATTGTTTCGATTTCGCTTCTGCAATGTCACAACATTCATTTCCATCCAGTGTTGCATACATTTTTCACCCAGATCTTGCATTGATGATGGTCAAGTCTGACCGCTGCACAAAGCTTCTCCAGCACATCCCAAAGATTCTCAATGGGGTTAAGGTCTGGACTCTGTGGTGGACAATCCATGTGTGAAAATGATGTCTCATGCTCCTGAATCACTCTTTCACAATTTGAGCCCGATGAATCCTGGCATTGTCATCTTGGAATATGCCCACTTGAAAATATCTTCTGCCACTTTCCTGCCTTAACAAAAGTAAATCTAAAGCACTAGTCCATGCTTCTTTTGTCATTGTAATAGTTCATTTTAGTTTTTACATTGTCCATTTTGCAGTGGTGGAGGAGCTACAGTTTTTCCATAAATGTAGACCGTTATATTTTATTTCCAAATAAGAGCAAAGATTAAGGTCACAAGGTAAAAGTGTAAATAATAAAAATACCAGTATATAATTATGTTCTTCAAGTTAAAAGTAAAATCCCAAAGCTAATGGATTTTGATTGTGTTGTTTATTTTCATGAAAGCAATGGAAAAGTAAAAAAAAAAAAAATCTTGCAAGGTGTTATACGTGTCATATAAATAAAAACATTTAATTTGCATAAAACTACAGTGTTTAAATAGCATAAATTGCATGTTGAAGGGAGACGAGAGAAAGGAGTGGTGAAAAGCAGAGGGATGAGTCAGGTAGGAGAGGGGAGAAGGCTGTGCAAATAATGGTAGTATTCACTAAATATCCACTTCTATCATCTGCTCTTTCCACCACTGCAATTCTGTGTGTCCGTCTCTAAGTCTGTTAAACACACCTGTAATTTAGACTATTGGGAATAAAAATGTTACTTTCTCTGCAAACCTAATGTATGGATCCAAACTTTACCACACAGAGATTCCTCTAGATGTGGTCTTGTCCACCCAAGTTTCAACGCAGAGACTGAGACATTCACTGTAAACCCAAGAAAAACACAAAAAGAGGTTCTGTCCCTGCTGGTTTAAACAAACTTTGCTCAGCTGAGTGGGTTTCAAATCTGAGGCTTCAATCGTCCCTAATCAAGGTCCAATCGTCTTGGCTATTTTTAACCTCAGAGTCCAGTTCTGGCCAGCAATGGACCTAGTCTATTGTCAGTCAACTGGGCCTAATGTCGCCTCATTGATCTGTATGTGTTAGTTCATACATGTGTAAAAACTCAAAAATAAACCCCACCCTAAATATCAATAAACCACATTTGTAAATTTGCGAGACAAAGATTACAGATTCCTGTGACAATGACAAACCTAATCAAATCAAAACTGACCTGTGCCAACATTTTATTAAAAACGTTTTCTGCTTACCTTTGTTTAGGCGCCCGGGTTGTCATTGAAACGGTCATCAGACGCCACCTCGATACGCCCAGTGGTCCTCCAGACCGCTCTGCACCATCACGTTGGGGTCACCAAGTTGTAAGGATCTTCGTTTCTGGTGTAATCATCAAAGAGGACTTATTAATCTGCAAAGCAAAGAAGGATGTATTGAGTGGCACACATAAAGCTACAGCATAGATAAGACCCTCCAGAAAGAATGGGACGAGAGCCCTGCAGAGTGTGTGTTAACAGTTTTTATAGTGTATCAGTTTGTGCATGTGGAGGAGGAGCTTTTGATCAGCAGAACGTTATCTTCATGAGGTCCCATGCAACAGCAGGGCCACAGGAGCTCACAGTCCTGTCCTTCAGTCCGAGCAACAATGTATTCTGTTGTGCATTTTCTACGTGTGTGCATTTTTTGGTATTCACTGTTATTAACTTCATGAGCAAGTCAGATTTTATGAACA
The DNA here is from genome assembly GCF_009829125.3 of Periophthalmus magnuspinnatus. NCBI lineage: Eukaryota > Metazoa > Chordata > Actinopteri > Gobiiformes > Gobiidae > Periophthalmus > Periophthalmus magnuspinnatus. The sequence continues at coordinate 24,475,901 of NC_047129.1, forward strand.
GTTCTTTAACGTGAACGGCTGGATGCGGATCAGCGAGCTTTTTTTTTTCCTATTTTGTAAGCCTTTTTTATACTGACTAACACTGAACTGACACATGAATCAGCACAGAAGCAGAGCAGGCGACACGAGTAAGAGCTTTGTGCACAAAAAACATATTTGGCATCATATTAGCACTTAGTTAAAATTATTATTATTGTAGTGCAACATTTTATTTAAACTGTTCATAATTTCAAAGGGTAAACACACTCTCACTCTGTTTCAACCTTTTTTAAACACATTTAAGCCTTGGTTGTTTCTCTCTGTGCTTAGTTTGCAGTTAAATTGGCTTCTATCATATAAATTAATAGTAAAAGAGCCAGTGTTTAGAATGGGCCTCTGAATTGAAAGGATGCAAAAGACTCAGCTCTCATAAAAAAATGAAAGTCCCGTCAATAGGTTTTGATGAGGGAACAATGTTATAACATGGTAGAAATCTCCAAAAAGTAAATTCTGCATAATGCCCCCTGTTTAAGTACTACTATCCCTGAATACTTTTTAAAGTGTTGAGTAATTCCTTATACAACTACTTTTGTCTCCTGAAGTAATATTATTTTTCACCTACTTTTACTTGCCTTTTCACCCTAGAACAGCTCTCCTTTGTCCTATTAATGGTGGGAGTTGTTGCTATAAGAAGCTTTTTCATCTCAAAAACAACTTGGCTCAGAGTTGTCAGTGATTTCCAAGTGAAGTGAGCGCTTTGTTCAACATCCGAACAAAAAAGAAAACAAATCACTGGAAATAAAACAGCAGAGAAACTACAATCGTAACAATTTAATTAATCCACCGCTGTTTTTTGGCAGCTTAGAAAAAAAAAAAAAAACAAGAAAAATGTGAAGCTAACTTGTGATTAGCGCTAATTCGCCAGCGCGGCAGGTTTTAGCACCCAGCTACAATTCCAGATGTTATTAAGAGGTGGTAAACATGACAGCGTTGTCGTGGTAATGATATGATTCTGCAAAACATGTCAAGCGTCATGCGGATATTGTTGGAAAGAAAAAAGAGATCAAAATGTACAGGTGAGAAAACAGTTCATTCCCAGGAGAAGGGATAAATATATTCTTTTTGCGGTGTACTGTCAGAAGAATACAGCAGAGTTCTTTGCACAGAGGCTTTGTGGGCGGAGGTGGAGGTCTTGTTAACATATAGTACGGATGTTTTTTATATGTGAGTTCCTTCATCAAAACATACCTGTGTCGTGTTCTTTTTATGCATTTATAAGCGTTGTTTTACTTTGTTTCTATTTTATTATTTTTCTAGTTTATGTATTTGAATTAGGGCAATACTCCTGGATGCCTCCCTGGGGAACTGTCCCACTGGAAGGAGACCCCGGGGAAGATCCAGGGGAGGGACGATGTCTCTCAGTTGACCTGTTCTGTTGGAGGAAATGTCCGAAGCGTGGGAAGACTTGGAGTCCCTGCTTAGCCTGCGACATTGTGCCTCAAGTAGCAATATGACGTTCATGATGTTCTTTTTAACAGTTCCTTAAGGTCAACTGTTGGAAATAGATCTCAGTTTTTTAAAGAACCGAATAGTTGTATTTCTAATCTCTATGCATTTTTCCACTAATTAATGCTGAACCAACACAAGAATCAGTACAGAAGCAGAGCAGATGATACAAGGGAGAGATCTGTGCACAAAAAACACATTTAACGTCATAATAATAGCAAGTTTTTAAATTATTAATATCGTCGTGCAGCGTTTTATTTGGATTATGCAATATTTCAAAGCGTAAAAAAACACACTCCCACTTTCATTTTGAACAATTTTAAACACATCTGAGCCATGGTCATTTACGTCTGTGAATAGTTTGTAGAGAAAATGCAATTTCACTTTGGCTTTTGTCATATAATAGTAAAAGAGTCAGACCTTTGAACAGCTCTTTGAAGTGAACAGATCCAAAAGATTCGGATCCCACAAAGGAGTGAAGAGTCCCATCCTTAGCCTCAAGCCAGACCCAAACATGATTGTGCAATCAGATCTGTTTATTTCAGTGAAGCATGTGAAATAAAATTGGTCATTTATCATTTTGCAACAAAATTTCTCTCACCTCAGATGAACAGAGTTTCGTGCTTCTCTCATTGGTTCTGCTGAAATCTGCAATGTCTTTCAGTCCCATGTGATTTTTTATTTTTTATTTTCTCATAAGCAGCCATATTTTATTTATATTTTCGATGGACGGACCATCATGCCCATCTAAAACTGGGGAAATTGACCAGTGACCAGATTATCTTTGTAAAGTATTGAAGAAGTGTGTATTCTGAATTCCAGGCAAATAAACATTAACACTGTTCCTTTTTAGTTAGAGGTGATGATTTTGAATATTATATACGTTGTTCCCCTAATCTTCCATTGCAGAGTAAGATGAATTCACAAACTCATGAGAATTTCTCTACGTCAACATTTGGTCTCAGGTGCTACACTGTTTCCCAGTCCTCTGTGTTCTTGTGTTTTACTCTATGTTTGGAGACCATGTTTGTTTTGAAACAAATGGATCATATCCTCCTGTTAATCAGGCTTATATCAACAGATGGTGATGGTTCCAGCGCGTTAGACGTCTTTATAAAGTATTGTTAAGTGGTGCAGTCTGGGCCTACCAGACAAACTTAAACCTTAGCAGAAGTATGGCCAATTCTTATCGAAATTGCTGTTTTGTGGATGGAAAAGACAATGGTGCTTGTGATGCTTTTAATTATATAGAGGAACCCTATGAAAGCACTTGGACACCTGTACAATACAAACAGAAAAACAAACAAGTCCATATAAAACAATAAAAACAGGTGCAGGTGTGTGTAAAAAAGTTTGTTATCAGATTATTAAATTCCCATCGTGTCACCAACATCTCTAGTTTTGCCTTTCCTTGGAGTGTGTTCCATTTTTGTGAAACAAAACTGTTAAATACCTCTTTACCATCTCAGTTTTGGTGCGGGTAGCCTAGACATGGGCCACACACGGCCCTTTGGCCTTATTAATCTGGCCCGCTGAATGTGACCAAATTATTTTAAAGTGGGTAAGGGTAAACCTTGTTCAATTTACCTTTTCAACAAGTTGTTGATCTTTTGGCACTTGATGAAACTGAATGTGAGGGGTTTTTTTCTGCTGTGTTTATTTAACTGAAATTTAATACATTAATTATTAATTAAATGAATGCATTTGGAAAACAATTTGTACAATGAGCCTTGCATATTCATTCTTTGCTACATGTGCTCGAGATGCTCTTTGACCTGTGCCTAAGGACTCATTCAGTAGGCCTGTTAGGTGCAGACTCCAGTGTTTGTTTGATTTTGTCACTCAACATTTTTTTCCCAGTTCATTTAAATTAATGACATTGCGAGCAAACAGATTATTCTTCTTCCAGAATCCACAAAATCCACAAAAGGAATTCCAAGAGCACTGTAATAACCCTTCAGCCAGACGTGAAGTTGACTAAATTTCTTGTCACTGAAAGTGGGAGATGGAGTTTAACCAGACATAACGCATTGTTTTCCTGACTTTAGGAAAGTGTCTATAAGCGATTTGAAGTCATTTTATAACACTTCGGACTGTTGTAGTTTAATGTCATTGGAGACAATGTGCACTATCACAGTGGAGTATGGTGTTTATGTGTGATACCTGAGCTCCAGGGCGGCACTCGGTTTCAGCCTGTGGGATGGCTACATGACGTACCATAGATGAACCATTGAGGATCAATCAGCTTGAAGTATGTCTAAGGTTTATCAGGTCTGCCTTTCCTTAATTGCTTTCAGCAGGAGTGATCAGACTGATGATGATACACAGAGAGCATACACATATCACAACACACATCAGTCTGGCTTCTGCAGGTTAGTCCTGACTTCGATTTACGACAGTGACCATTTTGCATACAAACAGAGGGCATGTGCATTTTGCTCAAAGGCTGAGAGTAGACGTGTGGTTCGTGTATGTTTGTGTGCTCTTGGGTGTAATTCAAAGAGGCAGAAGCCATAAGAGTCACTGACCCACTGTGCTTGAACTAATGGCAGCGGCGCAGTGACATTTAGGGACTGGGGGAAATAAGGAAATCTGCAGGCCAGGCGCAAAATAAGATTTTTACTCATGCTTCTCAAATGATCAATGATTCAGCCTCGTCTGAAATCCACCCTTACAGAAAAAGATAGCACTCAATCAAATGCACAACAGCTATTTAATTCCTAACCTTTTTAAATTACAATATTGTTCTAAAACTACTTAGATCGCAGAAAATGTCATCATAACAAAGAGCCTTGTAGCTGCAGATAACACTAGTGGGACGCAGATTTTTTATTTTTTTTTTCATTTGTACCAAAATTACTATGCGATGTTGCCAAATCCTACGAGTATCACTGATTAAGAAAATAAAATAAGAGAGAGAATCACGCCAAATACCATTTTGAGAGTGTAAATGGTGAGAAGGAAACAACTATAATGTGGTTAGAAGCTCTTAAAAGTACTTTTTGCATAATAGGTCTGCTTTAATATCAGCAGACCATGTGTTTCTCTGATCACCTGTCAATCCCACTTATCAAACTACACAACTTTGACGTATGGATCTCAACAATAACTGCCCACCACTTGGTTCTGGACAAAATCGGTTTCTGAAACTTTATAAACTGCTATGTGATTCAAAATATACAATATTTTTTGCAAATTTTAAGTTTTACATTTATTTTTTGGGCTGAAAACACCCGCGTTGTGGATATTACTTACCATGTAGCTGGTTAATCTCCATCGTGTCTTTGAACTCTTAATTTTTTAGAAAAATCTGAAAACTCTACTGTTGAGCTCCACGGGAAATCTAAATATTTTATAGCTACTAAAGATTCACATTCTATACCAAATCATCGCATCAATATTTCGCCCAAACTGACTTGACTTCTTAATCTCATTATATTTTCACATTCAAAACTTAACTCCTCTCTCAGAAATCTCTCTTCCTTTGTGTGAATAGCTCCCGGTCAGTCCCAGTGCAGCGGTGTTTTCAGGCTCGGTCCAATTATGTCAGATACCCCCTTCCTCCCACTCCAAGATGGCCGACCTCAGGCAGAGCACTCCCTTCATTCCCACTGCTCCGTGTGTCTGCTCTGGGCCACACTGCTCCATAACTCAATCCTTTTTTCATTCAGTTCTTTCCCAAAGTGGACCGCCTCCTGTTGCGACTCCATTTTATTCTCCAAGTCACGGCAATGAATTCAAACTACTTTTAGAATGGAGTTTATGTCCTTGTCAAGTCTTATCTATTTTAGCTGCGGAATTAGTCGTGTAATGGTGTAAAACATGGAGAAAAAATACATACATACACAAAAATAGATGCAATTTTACTGCAAAACACACAAATGCTTTTTTTTTTTAGCTTTTGAGATGCAATGTTCTGATTGGTGTTGACCCCACCCCGTTCTGTGAGTCTCGAAACTTCATGTCATTCAGAGCAATATATCAATAGATAGAAAGATAGATTGTTTGTTTTTTATCTGACATAAATACAACTCTAAAGATTTATATGGGACAACAGCAAAAAGGAGAAGTTAGTGAGATTTCTTTTCTTTGTATTTATATGTAAAAAGGCTGATTAAACTCATGATTCACACATTTAATCTGTCTTTATATAAATACATTGTTTCCTGGTACTTTTCTTTTTTCTTTTTCTACATAAATACTTTTTTCCCTGATCTCCCATGCAAGTGTAGTCTTGTGAGTGCAGTTTGGGTCAGATTCATAGAGACACATAATACTTTTGAGAGCTTTTGCCACACCCCCAGATCGATCGGCAGGTCAGCTTGGTCTTTAGTCAACTGCTCCAACCCAAATAAACAACACCAAAATATAACAACTCGCCGCTCATGTCTAATATTTCTGCAATTAAGAATAAGTCAGCATTACAGTTATCAGTAAAAGCTATACTTGATTTGAACATGTTTACTTTGTATCTGAGGACACAGAACGGCCATGTTTATGGAATTTAAAATCACAGTCTTCGATACAGTTCTTTTCAGCTCTCGTTCCACTCTCTCCCATTTCCAGATTGTTCTTCATGGTTTCTGCATCTATTATCTGACCCTGCTGTTCCTGATTCTGCTGACGCGCCTGATCCCAGATAATCTGTTTTCTTCTGTTGCACAATCGTAGTTGAGTCAGTTGCGTTGCATTTGGGTTCAAACTACCCGGTTGCATCAGGTGGGTGTGTCTACTTTATATTTCTGTGAGTGTTCTTGAAACCAGGCTCTGTGTGTGATCCACTGAATTTAACAATCCTCTCACACCTTTCTTTTTCACTTCTCACCATCCCCCTCTCTCTCTATCCGTCCTCTCCTTTCCCATCCTCCATCCTCTCTTTCTCCTCCTTTTCCCTCTTGTGCTATGTCACTCACAACTCTTTCTTTCTCCCAGTCCAACTCCTCTCTCTTATCTACATCACCCCATTTGTGCTCCTTCCCTCCTCTTATCTTTCGTTTCTTTCACTCTCCCTTTCCCCTATCTCTATCTCCCTTCCTTCTCCCTTTTGTATTCCATTCCTCCTATCTGTCTTTTATCTCTTTCCCACCTGTCCCTATCCCCCTCTTCCACCTTTGTCTCCCTCTACCCTATCTCCCCTCTTGTTACTCCTCTTTTCCGCTACCCACTGCTCCCTCTTCCTCCATCTCTTCCCATTCTCACGCGCTCTTTCTCTAACCTTTTCTTTCCACTTGACCCTTACACCCCGTCCTTTCTACCTTCTCTCACTTTCCTTCTTCCTCTTTCCCTCACGTACCTCACCCCTCTACCCTCTCTTTTCACCCCCACTTTCTCTCTTTCTCTCTGCTGTTTACAAACCTTCCCGTCTTCCTCGTTGATGGATCACAGCTCTAATGCCACCTCTGTTGTTAGCCTACATATGTTGGGCGGTGACACTGGCCGCTCTGTCTGGTCTGTGTGTGGCCGATATTTGCACCTGCTCCATCAGTCTTCACCCCCCCGTGTTTGAGCTCGTCCTGTTTCCAACAATATGAGGCTTTATTTAGCTTTAGAAAACACACAGCTCACAAATTGGCCGTATGAAGCTAAAATGAAATGGCAGAGAAGGAGTCGTCGGGGAACTAAAATGCAGAAATAAAAGGTTTCTATGGTGGCACGTGCAATCCATAATGGGATAGTTTTACTGAATGCAATTTTAAGTACGGTAAATGTGTTACTTATTGCCTTTACTAATCAAAAAAGTACAGATTATTAATGCCAATATATTTTAGACAAGGAGTGTTCCCTGTTGTTCACTGTTGGTTGGTTATTTACTGTTGGTTTAAAGTGAATAATTCAAATATGTACATTTATAAACAGGTAAAAATGAGCCAGCAAACGATTATTTATGCTTATGCTTATTTCAATCTGGGAAAACGTAAAAGAAAAGTATTAGTAGGCTTTATTGATTGAGTTATCTTTGGTGCTCAGACCTCGGCAGAAGACATTGCGATGAAGAGCGTGTCAGTTAGATGACATTTTGGAGATGTCTTCCACCCGGAGCCTGGACCCTGGAGGTGGTGGAGGTGAGGCTGAGCAGAGCGAAGAGAGATGATGAGATGATGCAGAGCCGAAGGGGTGCTGGGGAGGAGGTGGGGCACGGCACAAACAATCGGGGTTTAAATTGGGCAGACTTGGCGCTGGTTGGATGGAGAGGAGGGGTGGTGAGCAGCTCGGAGGCGTAATAGGAGGAGGTGATGAAGTCGCAGGAGGAGCAGGTAAATTCTGTAGAAGCTGTGAGTAGATGGGAGCGGAGTTAGGTCTTCCAGGCTCAATTTACACTAGCTCCATTCATTTAATATGGGACAGTGCACATTGACATCAACATGTGTTAGTACAGCATGTAAATCTCCCACTGGCAGATTGATGGCAAGAGAGAAAACGGCACAAAAACATGTTTAGGAAAATGTAAATGTGACAGATTATAAACATGTTAAACTTACTCCACTAACTCAGCATTAATTTAGTAATATAAAGCCTATGTGAATAATATGTTGCATGTTTCCTGGCAAATTCAGAATATCAGTGTGGCCCACATGCCCTCTGCCGGAACTCAAGGCAGACCCAAACATGACCGTTCAATCATGTTTTTGCAGTGACGCATGTGAAACAAAGAAGCTCATTGGTCAAATAATGTCAATTTGTAATAATGTAACACCTTAGGCTATTGGCTGGGTATTACAATATGGCATCGGCAATGGGAAAAATGTCATAATGTAATAACTACAGCCATTATTGTATTTGAAGTCTTTGCTTGTTAATTAAAAGTGAATTTACAATTATAATTAGTCACTCATCTGTCATGCATTTGAGTGTGTCATTGTGTCATTGTGTCAAACTCAACTCACTGACAGCCCTTTATGTAAAAGAAAGAGTTTATGCTTATTTTCAGCAACGTTGCAATCCATGAAAAATGTGTATTCCAATGCAAAGGACATCTGCTAGATATGGAGAGTGTTCCCTCCCCCTCACAAAAATGAAGAAGCAAAGAGTTAAAATGAAATAATTTTGAAGTATTACATCATTGGCTACAGTTATTACATGATATGATGATTTTTCTTTCGTTGAGCCAATAGTGTAATACCCAGCCGATAAAGCAATCAAGTATTACATTATTGGCATTAATGTATATCAAGTATTACATTATTGGCGTTATAGACTTACCATAGTTGTTACATTATTGGCTGGTTATTACATTATGGGCTTATTACATTTAAAATTTGCCAAATTATTACATTATTGGACCTCCTTACATTATTGGCCGTTATTATATGATTGTTTGTTACATTCCTCTGCGTCCCATGTGTCACTGTATTCCACGATCATGAGTGCACTGCTCTGTCTGAGTTTGGTCTGGCACAAAAAGAGTGATTTCCAAAGATTCTCAATATGTCCCCAGGGTTTCCTAAGAAAAAGTTTCAACTATATAGCTTGAATGAAAATGAAAGAAAGGCATGGTAACTGCTTCTATAAAGTATTTTAAAATGATTACTGTTCTGTTCTATTCTTTTTAAACCATAAAACAGTTATATTTTTCTTAATAAGACAGTCTTTTGCCAGGTAGAAGGATGTCTGAGCCGCCTGCACAACCACTGTTAAAAAGGTTGGCGTTGGCTGCTCGACATGAACCTATCATACCAACAATGGGTTCTTATGGTGCGCTGATAGACGGGCAATTAAAAGTAATTGCAGTTACAATGATGCATTAAGCCATGATAAGACTGTGGGAACACTATTCTGATAAATATAACCAAGAAGGTTTCATAAAGTACTTTATCCAGTGCTTTTTGTCAGGCAGTAATGAGCCTGTTGAACAAATGTGAGACTTCATCCATTTGATAATAATAACCTCTTTGAGGAGCACAGAGTTGAGGTGATGTTGTGTCTAGCTGCGGAGACATGACTACAGTTGTTAAGTTCAACACAGGAAGTTTCAGAAAAAGGTTGTTAAGGGAATTTGCATTATCACAATCTGCCATAGCTTTTGTACATTGCAGTGAAATATTGTGCTACATAACATTTGTGGTGTTTTATATTTGAATATTTGTAGCACCTAGTTGCGGTCTAAATCCCCTTTTTTCCGCATTGTACTCATATTCATAAAAAAGATCATTTAAAAAGTCTTATATTGCATACAAATTACTCTTGTGAGGTTTTAAGTCATGTTAGTACTGTATGTTGTTATCTCCTCAAAAACATACCTGGAGTCGTGTTTTGTTTCATTCACCTATGTTTGTGTAGCCTTGCATTATTGGTCTGTTCACATCTCAAAAGCTCAAAATGCTCTGTTCCACCTTGTGATGTCATGTCAGGTTTTATGTTAACAGTTTTACCTTTTGTTCAGCAGAGATTGACAGTTCCAGGCCTGAAATCATCCAAACGATTTTAGTGACTCGAGTGAATCTTCTCTGCTAACCCTGACATTTCAGCAAAAGATGTAAAACTAATGATTTTATAACATCAATTAAATCACTATTTCATATTTTTACATCTAAAATTCACTAAAATAAAATGCAGAGAGGCTGAGAGGCTGTATATGGTCACTTTGACAGGTCCAGTTCAGTGCTGGCCCTGTCGTGTCCTCAGATCATTTGTTTGCCTGAGACTAGCACTAGCTTAGTCTGTTTCCCTTGTGATGGAGTTTGAAAGAAAAAAGATTTTCATTGGACTTTCTTTTTGGACAAATAATGGGATTATTTTTCAAAGAGGAGCATCTAAAACAAGCACTACTCTGGGATTTACTGACACTCGGACCTCATGAAGAATGAATGAACTGTTTATTTCATGGATTTTTACTTTCCTGTATTGAGACATGTAGCCAACATTTGTGAAAGTACTTGTCTGAAGAGAGCAGCTGTCAGTGAGGTGTTGGCATCATATGGTCTATGTGCAGTGACTTAGATTATAGCCTAATGAGAAAACATGGAGTTAGAACATGCCTATTATAGTTGTATTCAGTTGTTGACAGTGATACGCTTGATCATTCTAACTCAGCGTGTGCACTGTGCACTCATGTGGTCTTATCAATCAGCTGATGGGTATTTTATATATGTTAAAGCAGCAAGCAAGTGTAGTCAACACAAGCAGTAAATATTGAGTATTAAACCAGGTTGGCTCAGCCCTGCCTCCTCCAGTGCACCTCTACAGGTGAGTGCATGGGCTGAGAAGATAGATGTCAAAGTGATAATATACAGATATGGTCACTTTAACATCGATAGGCGTGACATTGACGTGACATTGACGTGGGTGATGCTAAGCAAATCTGCTAGAGGATTTTACATGTCTGAGATAAAGTGGAAAGCCGATAAAGAGGTGAAGTAAAAGCTGGACAATAACCTTGCTCTTCCTTCTTGTTCTAGCTGGGCGTCTTCATGTCTGATTATGCGGATGTCTGACAAGCCTCTACAAATGTACACAGATTTTTGCAAAGTGAATTCAGTAACAAAGCCTGACTCATATCCATTGCCCCTTGGAGAAGAATGTGTTGACCAAGTGGGATACACTCAGTTTGTGAGAAAGCTTGACCTTCTCAAAGGGCAAGTGCCATTAACCCTGAGAGCTCAGGAGATTTCAGGTGCTTATAACTCCTAGGTTATTTTCATGCACAGGACTGGGATTTGGATTAAGAAATGCCTCAGCAACTTTTCAACATTTATTGAACCAGTTTGTAAATGGTGTTGTCTATAAGAGGTGCCAAAACTAGACATAAAAGGGCTCAAAATGAAACAACTCACTGAAAATGCAGGTGGATTTAAAGTGTAACCCTAAATCAACTTAAATCAACTAAGTAAATGGGCTGTTGTCTAGTCAAAAATGACTAAATCTAAGTTTTTGCTACCTTCAGTGGCCACTGCAATTTCCAGTAGTTGCATATTGACCTAGTTTGCACTAAAGTTTCCCCAAAAATTACTAGGAATAATAGATAATAGCAAAAATAAAAATAATAATTTTTAAAAAGTCTTTAGTTCCACATTAATGAGACAGTGGTATCCAAAATTTGTTTTAAAAATAATTAAAAAATAATAATAATAATTAACAGTAATAATACACAAGGTAAGTCTAAAAAATTAAGCTGATGTTGATGTAAGCCACCCTTGGGGCTGGAGCTGTATTGTTACAGTTATATAAACAGGGAATCAATTGCCCTGTCAGCTTTTTTATCCAAAAAGTTCAACTCACATCAACTCAGTTATTCAGTAATAGAAAAAGAAACACTTGGCATACATTTCAAGTGCACATTGAACTTGGAACTTATTATTCAGGTCACATTCCTTGGAGCTTTCTCTCCAAAATCCTAATCAGAGGTTGATGTGTTGGGCCTTGTTTTTGGAGACATCGGGCACTTTAAAGACAAAGATAATGTGCTGGCTAATGTTTTGTCTTGCGCCCCTCTGTCACGATTCCTGTCCCATCTGTCTAGTCTCTCCACTCTTCCTCCTTATTCACTCCCAAGGCACCAAGGTTGCTGAGACTGGGGAAAGCAAGCTGGAAGATGTAAGTTGACAATCCTCAACTGGACATCACCTCTGAGTTGAGTAGACTTGTACATTTGGCATTCCATGGTACAACCCTGTTCTTCTGAGGGGAATGTAACTGCCAAGTGGGTGGCCTTTATTGTTAAACACTGATTGTTTGCTCCTCTTTTTCCTGTTTGGGGCATCGCCCACTTGGGCCCTCACCTGGCTGGGATCTACAAATTGGCTGGGAACATGGCTCCTGGCTCTCAGCTCCTTCCCACAAAAGCTCTGTGGTACTTTCAACTCAACTGGATGCAAAGAAATTGGATAAACCCTGGAACAGTGGACTCTATTGTCTTTCTTCACAGTGCTGCCAAATTAAGTAAAAAAAAAAAAAAAAAAAAAAAAATTCAGAATCTGATCCACATAAGCCTATTCTGTTGTTCATTTTACTACATGCAGATAATGTTTTTTGGTGAAGACTAAAAGATGCAACACAGACAGTTGACAGTTTTTATCAGTCACAGTTCTAACATAATTATTTTAAAAAGGCAGGTCCATGTGAGTCCCTCTCTCTGGCCACTGGTCCCCAAATTCAGATGTGTGTGATTGACTGGTAGATTAGCCTGTGCGTGATCTGTACGTATCAAAACAAGTATGTGGGTCTGAAAAATCATCAAGGATTTCTGCACATTCAATAAGCAAAGTATTAAACTCTGAATTGTGAACAGTTAACTGAATATCAATTTTCAAACCTCAGATTAACACACACGTCCATGAGCAGCAATATCTGAGAGAAGGATGAAATATGAACTGCCATTCTTTCATGTAGTTCATTACGGTTTTTTAAGGTTTAAAATTCTAGATAAACTTTTTTTTTTCCTTTTAATAGACAGGATATTTCGTTGCTTGTTGTGGACAATCTATTACCCCCAAAATTGAAACCTCTGCGAATTGGTATTTCTAATATATTGTGCAGCTTTATCTACTACTATCTCCAACACTTCCTTTGACAAGCTCACACTCCCATGTCAAACTTATTACATGGCAAAAATCCAACACCATGCTCAAATTTTTACTATTTCTGTTTCAGGGCATAGAATCTGAATGTCCATTTTGGCACACACACAACACACAGATAATTCTGGGAACACAAACTGAAAATTTGAGAAATACAAAACAGTTACACAACTTTCTCTTCAAACCATTTGGTAAACTGTTGTGCAAAGCAAATTAACCTTATAGTTTATCAGAAGCAAAAGAATGAAATCTGAACTGCTTAAAGCCACAATGTTTTTAGCCCAAAAAAATTTTTTAAATAAAAAATAACAGCATGTTTATCCATTTTGGTTATTTATTGCGCTGAAAACTGCGGGTCCATACTGTGAGCGGGCTTGCATCTCCACAAACCTGACTCTTATTTGGCCTGGAGCAGTGTTCCCTTCTGCTTGTTTCCATGGAAATATTGTTCCTATGAGTATAATTTTCCACAGTCCATCCATCCAATTTCTTCCACTTTTTTGGGGCCGCAGTCCAAGCAGTGACTCCCAGACTTCCCTCACCCACACATCATGTCCTGGGTTGTTTCCGGGGCCTCCTCCCAGTGGGACATATTGAGACATATGTTTTTAACTTTCTATTTCCATGGAATCATGAAGTTGATGTGCATCCTATGGTATCTTTAAACTAATACAAGAATCCTGTGTATTTCCCAATGGTTTGTTAAAGTTTAAACTTCAGGGTAATGCTTTTTCCATGTAAATGGACAAGATATCATGTTCTTTCCCACTAATCTCGATTCAACTTTGATATACGGTCCAGCCTTATATCTACTACTTCCACCACTTCCTTAGACAAGCTTACACTCCCATGTCAAACTTATTACATGCCAAAAATCAGGCATGCTTCAATGTTCATTTTAGGAACATGGAGTGAAAATTTGAGAAATGCAAAACAGTTACACAACTTTTCCTTCAAACCCTTTGGTAACTTATTGTGTGGTATGCAAATGAACCTTATGCTTTTCCATGTAACTAGACAATATATTATGTTCTTTGTAGTGGGATTTAGTAATGCTATTTCAAAATCTTGAATCAACTTCGATATACAGTCCAGCCTTATATCTACTACTTCCACCGCTTCCTTTGACAAGCTTACACTCCAATGTCAAACTTTTTACATACCAAAAATCCAACAGCACGCTTCAAATGTTATTATTTCTCTTTCAGGGCACAGAATCTGAATGTCCATTTTGGGAACATGGAGTGAGAATTTGAGAAATGCAAAACAGTTACACAACTTTTCCTTCAAACCCTTTGGTAACTTATTGTGTGGTATGCAAATGAACCTTACGCTAGCGGAAACATATTGCCTCCCTGTATAGAAATTATTCAGGATGTATGCTTTTGTGCTAGAAGTCAGCAACTGAATCACTCTCACTCTTTCTTTCTTTCTTTCTGCCAGTATGTAAATGTGCCGCTTCTTCAAAAAGTGGAGTTATATTACGCCTGAGATGATGCCGTATTATGGAGAAGCCAGGACTGCCCGGGGAGCTAGACAAGTTGGTGTGAGGAAAAAGACATTTGAGGCAAAGCGAGCAGGGCACTCGGGTTTCTTTCTTCTCCCTCTATTTCCTTCTCTCATGCTTTCTTACTATTTCTCTCTCTTCTTTCTCTCGCTCTTTCTTCCTCCTTCCACCACTCTCTTTTCCCTCTTACCTCAAAGTCTGGTCTCTTTCTCCCCTTCCCTTCTTCCTCTTGCACCTCTCTTCCACCACTGCACTTTTCTCTCCCACCCCTCTTTTTTCTCTCTCTCAAACCCCCAAGTCTTGACATCCCCTCTCTCTCTTCCTCTCTCTATAGTCTCCCAGCCTTCCTCTCTTTCTCTTTCCTCTCTCATTCAGCTTTCTCTCTCCCTTCTCTCTCTCACACCCTCACTGCCTTCTCTTTCTTCCAACTCCCTCTTCCATTCTTCCCCTTTCTTTCCTTCTTCTCCCCTACTCCATCCTCTCTTTACATTACTCCTACCATTGTCCCCTCTTTCTCCTCTCTCTATTTCTCCTTCACCTTCTCCTCCACCAATCCCAAATGTTTCTTTTCACTACTGTCTGTCTGCACTTTTACTCTCTCTAATCCTCTCTCTCCCCACAAATCCCTCTCCTTCTCCGCCATATCTCTCTTTTATCCCCAACTTTTCCATTTTGCTCTCTTTTTTCTCCTTTCTGCCTTCTTCTCGCTCTCCCTCTCCTTTTTTCCCCACCCCTCCACCCTTTGCTTGCACCTTTTCTCTCAACCCCAACTCCTCTCCCTTTCTACCCTGTCTTCAGTCTCGCTCTCACTCCTTTCTCTCTTCTTTCACCCTCTCCCTCTTTTTGCTCCTCCGCTCTCTAACCCCCACATTCTTCTTTTTCCCTTCTTTGTACCCCTCCCTATGCCTGCTCTCTCTCAACCTTTCCACCTTTCTCTCCCCCTAATTTCTCTCTTTCATCGCGCTCCTTCTCTATCCTTTCTCAGCCAGTTCTCCTTTCCAAATTCCACCCCTCCTCATTCTCCCTGCATCACCATTCTCTGTCACCTCCCTTGTCCCTCTCCTACTTTTTCCTCACACCTCCAGCTCCTCCCTCTCTCACCCTTTCGTTCTTTCTTCTTCTTCTCACTCCTCTCATTCAACTCTGTAATCTCTCACCCCAACTTCTCTCTTCCCCATTCTCCTTCACATAAACTCAACCCTGCTCTCTCTCCCCAAACCATCTCTCTTCTCTTCTTCCTTCTCCCACCATCCTCTTTATCACTCAGTCGCTTTCACCTTTCTTTTGTCTCACCTCCTCCCACACACAACCCTCATTATTCTTCCTCTTTTCTGTCTTTCTTTTCTTTTCTTTCCCTCCCTTCAAGAGATAAACCAATATATCTGTTGGCCAATATCGGGCCAATATTTGCAGTTTTTAACACATCGGTTATCCGTCTTAAATCTCCAGCGCAGGCCGACATTTTGGGTGAGTAGCTCGGTCACGCGGGAGGAGCTCGGAGTAGAGCCGCTGCTCCTCCAGATCAAGAGGAGCCAACTGAGGTGGTTCAGGCATTTATTCCGGATGCCTCCAGGACGACGTCTCTGGGGAGGTGTTCCAGGCATGTCCCACCGGAGGGAGGCCCCGGTGAAGACCCAGGACACGCTAAAGGGACTATGTCTCTTGGCTGGCCTGGGAACGCCTTGGGGTCCCACCGGAGGAGTTGAAGGATGTGTCTGGGGTGAGGGAAGTCTGGAAGTCCCTGCTTAGACTGCTGCCCCCACGACCCGGCCCCGGATAAGCGGAAGAAAATGGATGGATAGATGGATGAAGACCGATATTTTCTTACACCCAAAATTTTAACACTTCAGTGCAAATTCATAACTGCAGAAGACGTGACGAAACAGCTATCTTAAAGGTTTGTGGTCAAAAAGGGACTGTGGGTGAGTTGGGTACAATAATCAAAATCTGCTCCACATATCGTCCCAAAAATATCGGCAGAGCTTATCGGTTATCAGCTGCTCTGGATTCTAATCAATCGGTATCGGCTATGAAACCCATATCAGTCCATCACTATTCACTTCCCTTAACCCACCTCTCAGTCCCCCCCATCACCCCTCTTTTAGTCCTTTTCTTTCTCCTCTCTCCCTTCCTCTCCCCCTTTTTCTCTCTCTCCCTTCCACCAAACCCTCTCCCCTCTCCTTCCTTGATGAATTGCACGTAGGTTATTGAATATACGGCACAGTTAAATGAGACTGTGGAAATGTTTTATTGGACTAAGCAAAACGTAAGTGCTAAGTGTAAGCATTAATGTATTCCGACTAAAAAGGTCTTGAATAATTGGTTCTTTCTATTTAGACGTGTCCAATGCAGCCGAGGTCAGTGAAATACGACTCTGCGGAGTGCTATGAGCCTGTATATCTTTGCTAAATAACTACTCAAGCATTACTAAAAGCCACATTTTTTTGCCAAACGAACTTTTTGAGCTTGTAATCATGTTATAATGTTGAATACCCGTACGAAACATACCTCGCGTGCTCGGCTGCATTGTTCTGATAACTATTGACGCCACTGCACCTGATTTTTGCTCGTGAAAAACAGAACTAGTTCATTTTAAACGGTTTGCAGCAGTCTTGAGCGTATTCCTCACTTTCCAAACTCATTCCTGGCATCGTAATTTTTCACCGTGATAAATTTACAAGTGCTTTCGCAACTTTCAGAGGCCGGAGTGGAGTTTGGGTGTTGGTAATGGGGTAAAGCCATGGAAGTATATTAAGATCTGGAAAATGGACCAAGATGGCGTCGTATTGGTTTCAGTGGCCCATGCAAATTGCAGCAAAGGATTTTTCTTCTATGTTTATTTATTTCCTCAATATGGCCTTGCGCCTCTGAAATCAGTGCTAGGCTAGTCTTACAAAACGTTTAGGCATCGCAAGGGTTTAATGTTGTTTGTAAGAGTAGAGAAAATGACAGATTTCTTACTGGACCTCAGCTGCAGGACCTATGGAAGGGTCACCAATCGAACTTGAAGGGGACAGAGGGAGAATTTCTTATCCATGTGTAACCGGTTCATATACATGTATAATTACACAAAATGCTGCTATTGTTTATCACACTTTGTTCATACCTGGTGTTTAATTTTATGTGCAGCCTTGGTCCTCCAGCCACTTCTTCTGTGTTTTTCTTTCTTCTTCGTGTGTCCTTTGCCTTGCTCCTGGTATAAATTCAGGGTTTGACTCCCGCCTCTTCCTTTTGCGAATCACTATTGGGAAGACTTCAGTCATCTATTGTGATCCCAATGTCAAAGTGTCCTCTTGTATTACTTTTGTTTACATCTGTGGTTATATTTTATTTATATTTAAGTTAATATTGAGCTCATGTGTTGTTTTGTTGTTTTCGTTTGTTCCTGTGGGCAAGTGCCGGGAGATGTTGCCTTTGTCCGTTGTCTTCTCTCATGTAGTGTGGGCTGGACCGACGTGTAGCGGCACATGTTCATAAAGTTTTGTACTTTTGTGGAACAGGTTAAAGGTGACTGTCTCCAAAAGTTCCCGCGGTGTCTTGTGCGAACAACACCTAGCAGGCTAACATGAATATAAAACAGAGTACTTTATTGTTCACAGATGATAAAAATGCGTTATAATCGGATGCAGACAACACACTGTGGTCTCATTTTGACCTTAAGTGCTGCTTTTACATTATATCTGTACTGAGGACAGAGAAATTTTATGGTTTTAAATGAGAAGAAATTGGTAAACCTCCAGCAAGACACAAAACCAGATCACTCAGCACCAAGTCAAATCATAAAGCATTTTATCGATTTTATGCAGAAGAAAGTATACGTTGCCGTGTTACGTTTTGGGATTAGGGTCTTGGCTGTGCGAGTGTTATGGTTTTGCTTCACTATCTGAAAAAGCTGTTATAAAACTGTACAAAGAAATATAAAAGGTTTGTGAGGGCTAGTTCGAATCAAGGGTAACAGCTAAATACTTCCTCTTCCTCCTCCTTTCATGGTCTGAAAAGCAGGTACACAGTTTTAACCACTTTGGGCACTTGGATTTTATGCAGTCTGCTTAACCTTGACGTATTTTACCCTGTGAGTGTTGAGGCAGAATAAACTTTTGCATAAAATACTTTATCTTGCAGCTTTAAGGCGCTGTTTCTGATTTTTACGTGAAAAAACTAGTTATTTTTTAAGAATTTGCAGTGGTTATTTATCCCTCACTTACTTTGTGAATTCTGAGCATCCTAATCCTTCAACGCAATGAGTTTATACGCACTTTTCACAATTTTCAGAGGCCAGTGTGGAGTTTTGCCGTCATGGTGAAGCTAAAAATAGCAAGCAAGTTAACAGTGCACCTCCTGATTCTCTGACAATAAAACACTTAAAATTGCATGGAGTTAGTACACAACAGACTCATTTTGACTAAGAGGTGCTTAAACTACACATCCGCACTGAGGTAAGACAATTTTTGACCAAATATATGGGAAAAAAACAACTGGGTCCAGCGACTTTAAAACTGTAACTGTGTTTTATGATAAATTGTTCACCAAAGCATTTTAACTACCTTAATTGTGGCTAGTTAATTACAGTGGCCAACGCAAAAATGTTAAAGCAGTCCTATTATGCAAAATCGACTTTTTAGAGCTTTTAACCATGTTATAGTTGTTTCTCCTCACCATTTACTCAACCGAAGTGTTTGGAGTGTTTTGTGGATGTCAGAGCAGTCTTTAATCGTTTATTTTTAAGGCACCGTGTTACCGATCAATCCCCATTTTCACCACCACCAGCTTACGCCCACTGCTCTGTACTTACTTCATTCTCCAGTTTTATTTTCTGAATTGGTGACGCACAGTAGTTTTGTGTAGTTATTTTGGTACAAATGAAAAAAAACAAAAAAACAAAAGTTTGCTACTATCAGAAATGGTACTGACAGTTTCGTAGTTCTTTGTTCTGATTATGTTTAAGGCAACGTCTGCTCCCAATGGTTTTCTAATGAGGACTTGTTTCTTTTATGAAGCAATTTAAAATAATTATTGTGATTTAAAATGTCCAAATTATAACAATGATACACCCGTTGCATATATTTTAACTATATAGCAGATAAAAGCACAATAGATCTTCTTTAATATCAAGGCTTGGCTATAAAACACTTTTTTCTCTCTCAAAACAAAGAACAGTTTCAAAAGAGCGATGTTCTCAACTCATTTAAACTTGTTGAAAAGACAGTGGATTCCATGAAATGCAGGATTTATTATTCTTTTGCTGTTGTATTTTATTGATAAAAGGCCAAGATCAATGCACAGAGGATATAAGGCACAGAGCTGACTTAAGCAGAAAATCTTAAACTAAGAGAAATATGACTTGTATTATATATTGAAGTCAATAGAGAACAGTGCAGTATATTCACATCCCGTATGCCAGTGGTTCCCAAGGTTTGTTTTTTTTTTTGCCATGAGGACCCCATAGGCTTCTGAGTCCAACCATTTTATTCAACCTGTGTTACTTCAAACATTTTTTCTGAGTAAACTGAGAAATTTCCGGAGTTGTTAAATTAAGCATATTTATTAATAGCACCCCTGAACAAAGCCTAGGTGTTACCTGTCAGGCAAAGAACCCAAGAGCAGCTACAGTCAATGGTGCTAAATGCTTCATTAACACACACACAAAAAAAAAATCTTGCAAGTAGAGTTTGTCAGAAGTGGAGGAGCTGGATCACAGGAAGGACCAGAAGCGACAGCAAGGAGATCTGCAGCAACCGTCAAAAATCAGGTAAGTAGATGAAAAAAATCTTCAAGTTTCAGTTAAGTATCCAAATGAGGTAGCTAGATTTACAATCCAGCACTGAAGAGTCGCCTGGAAAGCCTTTAGACGCCTCTTGATTACCTAGAGGGCACAGCCAGGCCAAGTCTGATGAGGCTCCCGCTCGCCTGTCCTCACTCTGAGAACAGGAAGGGGAGGAGGCGGACACTCGAGGAGTAGTGGGAGAGGGCTGGGCTGCTGGAGGACGTATTCTTATAACAGAATAGTCCAAACTTCTAACAGTCGATGAGATGATTGAAGCTGCTCATCAGTTTATTAATGCCAGGCAACAGTGTGACTACAGCTGTGATCAGGCTGCTCTCCACAACCAGCCTGCTCCTGTGTTTGGTTTTGATGAGTAAGTACATCCAAAACGCAACAGTTCAGTGCAGTTTGTTTTTCTCAGATCACACCAAAACTCGCTGTCTTGCATGTCTCAGCGTGTCCCATCTCCATCCCACAGTTACAGGACAAATCTGTGAGCTGCTCCTTCAGCCCTGCAGGGAGATTTCTGCTGCTCTCAGTGATGATAAATGGATTTCTCACCCAGTCAAGTCTTTGTCTTTGCATCAATTTCCTGGAAGTACTAGCTGAAATCAGTGCTGAGTTGTGCTGTGCTGCCACCGTTTTCACTATAGCATGGCTGGGGGAGTGGCAAGATGAGCATCGAGTGGTGATAAAGAGCTCAGATTTCTCTCTTCACACTTCCGCAACCATAACTCAAACTTCTTCTCCAAAAAAATCATTAGCTTCGCATATAACAAAGCACATGCAAAGCTATTCAAAACCTTGCTACAAAATACCTTTCCGATCTCCTCCACATTGCCACTCCCTCTCGTTCTCTTCGCTCTCTTCGCTCTTTCCGATCTTCCTCCTCCTCTCACCAACTCCAGAGTCTTCAGCCGTTCACCTCCCCAGCTCTGGAACTCACTCGCACCCGACTTCCGTAATATCGACTCCTTTCCTCTTTTCAAATCACGACTCTTTCATACGTGTTCAGGACGTGTGACTCTTTACCTTGCAGCTACAATTTGAGCTCGTTTTGTAACCACATCAGCCAGATACGCCAGACGTGCCACCCACTCAGCATCCTCAAACACGACAGCGAGAAAAACAAACACCTCATTGCAACGTTCGTAAGGTCAGAGTAAATTCCCTCCACAGGACAGCCAGTGGACATCCGTGTGAAGCAACAGCTGCTCGTGCTCGATGCCTTGCACAGTGATTGGAAGAGGCTGCGGTTAAGAGGACGTGAGTGAATAAAGTTGATCAGGGCTGACAAGGGAACAGGTTTTTTTTTTATCAATCATTATTTCAGCCAAGGTAGTAACAGCAGGGAGAATGAGTTGTTCCACTATTGTCTGAGACTTTTTGGGTTTGGGTCTGCGTATGATGCGTCCAGGGCTTTTCTTGAGACACTTACGGCCTTTTTTTAATCACACACTCACTGTCTTAATTCCAGCAAGCCTTCGTTTGGAAAAGTGCTCTGTTTTCCTGCACTCTCCGGGTGTTTAGTAGTTAAGTGCGTTGCCATAAATGCGCCGGCAAATACCTTCATCAAGTTATTTGCCGCAAAAAAGCACTAAGGCTGCAATTTGCAATACTGCAATTCTCAGTAAATTGTCTTTGTTTTACTTTTGCATCTTTCTTACACCTGAGTCACAAATCTGGCGTTGAGAGTCATTTATCTGCTTAGATTTTCCATGGATCCCCAGTTGGAAAACACTACCATATTCCATAAAGTCTAGGTGAGTTTCTTTTAACCAGGTGAGGGCACTTTAAAGAGCACGTATTATGCCAAATTTACTTTTTTTGAGCTCTTAACTTTCACGATGCCTGTTTTGCCTGTCCTCCTGTGTCCTCTCCCCCTCCCCTACCTGTCTGCCTGGAGCTGGGAGGAGCCCCTGACTCCTCCTGCACGCACCTGGAGCGCATCACCGCAATCACCGTCACCTGCTGCCGAGTATTTGAGGGCTCGGCATAATACACTCGGAGCCAGATCGTCCGTGTGTAAACATGCCTGTTCTCCCGCTCGTTCCTGCTCCTGCCTCTGCACTCCAGCTCCTTTGTCTTCGCCTCCTGTCCCGTCTGGGTTTCCGGCTCGTCTCCCGTCCTCCGCCTTGGCTCTCACCTGTTGGATTATTCCTGCTCGATCTCTCCTGGTCCTGTTCCTGGTCCCGTTGTGTCCTGGTTCTGGCTATCTCCGCTCCTGCTCCGGTTCTGGTCTGTCCTACCTTATCCTTGTCCTACCTTGTCCTGCGCCCGCCCGCTCTGCCTCCTGCACCTTGCCCCCAGTTGTGCCTATTACTCTTCACTTTGAATCCTGCACCTTGTAAATAAAACACTGTAAATCTGTCCCGAGATCTGCATCCTTTGGTCCGCACCTACACCCACCGTTACGACATTAACACTCGTTTCATTAATCCGTTACTAAAAAGTTGTCTTCTCTGAGCACTCAAAAATGCTCCGATCACATTTGCCTAGTTTTGTTGGGTAACAGATAAAACTCTAGACTCCATTCACAGTTTTTAATACCCTTTTTTCAGTTTATTCTCCCAGGCTCTGAACAGCCTTCATCACCGATTGTGTTTCAGAAATGACCCATCTTAGCTCACTCATTCTCTTCCCTCATGCAGGAGTTGACCCATGACAAAGAAGGCAGCTGCTTCCTTGTAGTTCTGTCCCAACAAATACCTTTTTAAAATGAATTGACTTTACAATCCAGTTTATTTTTCCGCAGCGTGGTGATTTAAAATGATACTGAAGTCATACAACATTCAACCTTTGCCCTTTCCACAGTCAGACAAAAATCTTTCTTCTTGTTATAGTGTTAGAAAGGTCTTTGATTGACCTCAGGATTCATCGGAGCTTTGCAGTTTGACTTTTTCCTCTTGTATTTGACTGGAAGTTTTCCTCTAAAAAGACTGAACTCGCTATTTCAGAGCAGTGCTAGAAAATTTCAAAAACGAGATCAAGTGGGGTGTTCTTTTGACCCAAATGCTAAAAATCACCCTTTGAGTCTGAAATACAACCTAATAGTGTTTACGGGGAGCGAAATATACTGAACAATTTTGAGTTAATTGGTAATAGTTTGGTAAAAAGTAAAATTTCAGACTTCAAAAGTTTTGGTATTTATTTTGTTTCCTGAATATTTGGTGAGCAATTTGCTGGCAGCTTCGGATAAACAGTACACTGAGCAGTGAACTTTTAGCCTTTTAAGTTTTGTCCCTATGAGGCTGCAGTAGTTTTTAAAGTGGAGCTCAAAGGAGTCAGTCGGAGCCAAATAATGAATGGGCTAGGTATTTTCAACTTTCTACAGCAAACTAATGAGTATTTCAGTTTTAACTCTCAAATGAGTCAAGTTCATTTGATATAATTCACAGAAATCAAAAGCTAAATTTCAGGAGCTGTAGCTAATTTTTACTGTCACTGAAACATGAAAAACATAACTATTTAATTTTAAACAGTTTGCAGTGGTCCAAAGTTATTCCTCACTTACCTTACGCAACTAATTCATTAATAATTATGCAACGCAATGTGTTTATAAGCATTTTTTTCACAATACACAGCATCCAGACCGCACTTTTGCTGTTACTGCTAATGCTAATGTGGTATTCTAAGGGTTTTTAACTTAGCTTGCAGTAGTGGCTAATAGCTCAATCAATTATTAAATTATAAAGCAGAGTATTAATTAAAAGAAAACCAATAATGCTGCCTGAGACTTGGCCCAGGACCAGCTAATGTAAAGCACACAGGTTCATCATTGCGAACAGTGGCATGATTCAAAATATAACCAAAGGGCGCTATTTATTCGTACGTTTTGATAAATTAGGTCAATAAGTTAGTTTGAAGAGACATTTCTTTTGGAACAATGAACGCCGTGGACACATTGAGTGATGGGTAGGTACTCGACTAGATTGGAGCGGTAAGTATGGGCCCATAGCAACAAGGGAACGAGTGGAGAACGAACAGTGTCAACGACATGTGACCAGAAGTAAGAACATGACGTCAGAGGGCAAGGGGCGGAGCTTGCCTTTGGTCTATACTGCCACACTAACAATTACCAGTATGCTAATGGTGCACTTATTGATTCTTGGAGGATAAAATGCTATGTAACTAGATGCAAAAAGCACTTCTTCTGTCTTAAAAGCTGTGATTACTATAGTATATGTACTGGGGTAAAACTAACTTTGATGAATTAGACTGCCAAAAGGTAGTGTACTTTTGATTTGACCACTTTTGATTTTACTTTTTATTTCTGTCATACAAATCATTAAAGCATAAAGCAGAGCCCATGCAACTCAAAGAATTGGAAAATAAATATTCAGTTGCTAAGTTTCAAATGCCGTTACTATGTCAGTGAGTGAACAATGCGTGTTATTGTTACTGTTGGTTGTCTCCACAGTACTGAATAGGAAATTGGTGAGTCCAAATTCTGATTTTCTTGGCATTGTGTAAGTCACCCTCAAGATATCCTTCTTTTGTGAGGCAGGCATTCACTAGAGTCCTCCTTTCACAGTGTCCCAGTCCATGTGGGCAAACAGAGCTAGGGAACATTATTTGAATATTTAAACATGCCAATCTCAAAACTTTTATGAAACAGATCGACACATCTTTTATGGGTTATGAGAATGTAGGCTACTCCACGCTTCGATTTCAAAGTAGTAGTGGCAATGTTAGTAGAGATTTTGGTGGTAGTAATAGTAGTAATAGAAGATATGCTCCTGTTGTAGTAAAAGTAGTAGTAGTATTTAGTAGCCACTGTAATAGTAGTAGTAGGTGGTATAAGCTGGGGTAGTAGTAGTAGTAGTAGTAGTAATAGATGCTGCTGTAATAGTAGTAGTATTAGCAGTAGTAAAAACTGCAATAGTAGTATTTAGTAGCCACTGTAATAATAGTAGTAGGTGGTAGAATCTGGTGAAGTAGTAGTAGTAGTAATAGATGCTGTTGTATTAAAAGTAGTAGTAGTATTTAGTAGCCACTGTAATAGTAATAGTAGGTGGTAGGAGCTGGTGAAGTAGTAGTAGTAGTAGTAGTAGTAATAGTAATAGATGCTGCTGTAATAAAAACTGAAGTTGTAGTAAAAGTAGTAGTAGTAGTACTTTGTAGCCACTGTAGTAGTAGTAGTAGTAGGTGGTATAAACTGGTGAAGTAGTAGTAGTAATAGATGCTGCTGTAATAGTAGTAGTATTAGCAGTAGTAAAAATTGTAGTTGTAGTAAAAGTAGTAGTAGTATTTAGTAGCCACTGTAATAGTAGTAGTAGGTGGTAGAAGCTGGTAAAGTAGTAGTAGTAGTAGTTGTAGTAGCAGTAATAGATGCATCTGTAATAGTAGCTAGTAGTTTGAGTAATAGAAGATGCTGCTATAGTAATAGTAGGTGCTGCTGTACTAATAGTAATAGTAGACAGTATGTTCTGATGCAGTAGTTGTAGTAGGTGGTAAAAGCTGGTGTAGTAGTAGTAGCAATAGATGCTTCTTTAGTAGCAGTAGTAGTAATAGCGAGTAGCAGTAGTAGAAGTAATAGCTAGTAGTAGCAGAGTAATAATAGTAGACACTGCTGTACTGATAAGAGTAGTGAAATCTGGTGTTGTAGTAGTAGTAGTATTAGTAGCAATGAATTCTGCCGCTGTAGTAGTAGTAGTAGTGGTAGCTGCTGTAATAATAGTAGGAAGACAAATAAAAGTAGCTGTAGCACAGTGTATTCCACATGGATTTACAATCATAGCTTTGCGCTTTATTCATATTTTATCCCTGTAGTAATTAGCAGGTACTAGTCATATTTCAACTTGACACTCTTCCTCCGCGCGTTTATCCAAGTGTTTCTTATGGCACGCTTTTGATTTAAACACGGATCCGCCAACGGAGCTTGAAGCCATTGGCGATGAGCTTTTCCCTTCCTCTTTAGGGACGAGTCTAATTCCTGGAGACAAGCCCAGAGCCGCAGCGCACTGAAGGGTGTCAATATAGCACTAATTAAATTAAAGAGTAATTAGGGAAATCATTACCTGACACTTCTGCAATGGGGGGAGGGGGGGGGGTTGGTTAATTTACTCAACAATCACTCAGCGATGGATTTCTATGTAGAGGGTGACTGAGAGGCTCATGAGTGGTGGAGTTTGAATTCATAATGTCGCCTGTTTAATAATGGAACACATATAACACACACATTATACTGCAAGTTAAAAATCAACTTTTTGGCTGAACAGTAAAAGAACAGAAATATATAGCAGTAGTAGTAGGAGGAGGACTAGTAGTAGACACTGCCATAGTAGTGGTGTGGTAGTAAATTAACACTAGTAGTAACAGTAATAGTGGATGCTGCTGTAGTATTAGCTTAGCAGTAGCAGTAGTAAGCAGTTAATAGTATATGCCACTGAAGAAGTAAATTAGCAATAGTAACTAGAAGTAATAATAGATATGGCTGTAGTGACAGATTAACAGTAGTAGTCAGTAGTGGTAGCAATAGTAGATGCTGCTGTAATAGTACTAAAGCACAGACAACACGTTATATGGATATTTTCTGTTATCCATATTGTCCCGTCAGCTGAGGCAGGCCTATCTAATAGTACATATGGGTGCATGTATGTACACAGACGCTCCCCACCACTCCGCTGTGTGGCTGGCGCTTACTTGTTGGACTCAGAGTGGTCACCAGGCCTTTGCTACAGACTAATTCTCGGGTTTAGAGCAGGTACCAAGCCGACCCAGCTCATAAAGACCAGTGATAGTGATCCATACACTTTCCTCCGCTGCACCTCTCTAAGTATAATTTTATTTATCACTACTAGTGGGATTTACAGACTCTTTTTCGGACCTACTGCATGATTCCTACTGCCTTATGGAGGTCAATGGATAAAATAGAGGCCTATGGATTAAAGACTATTGTGGGACATGCACATGGACTATGAACTAAGGTATAATTAACTTTGGGGCTGTGTAATTTTTGTTGTTAGTGGCATAATATAATTTATAGTTAAAGCAGAGCTCCCTCTATCCTTATTTTGTTTTATTTAACACAAGCAGAGTGGTCTAAAGAGCAATAGCATTTATACTGAAGAAAATAATTTATGCGAGTGTTACTGTAGATCAGCAGTAGTAGTAGTAGCATTAGGAGATGCTGTAGTAGCTCATTAGCACTAGTAGTAGTAGCTGCTGTAGTAGATTAGCAGTAGTAGTAATACTAGATACTGCTGTATTTGTAGTAGTAGTAGTTGTTATAATAGTATATGCTGCTGTAGTAGTAGTAATTTACACAACGATCACTCGCTATGTGGAGGGGGACTGAGAGGCTCAGGAGTGGTGGAGTTTGAATTCATAAGGTAGGCTGTTTAATAATGGAATACACATTTGCTGGAATGGGCTTGAAAAGTGTGAGCAAGAGAAGGCTGCTGACAAGCACATCTGTACACCATGAGTCACTTGGAGGGTAAGGATGGTTCAGTTTGTCTGAGAGAGGAGATGTAATAGGCAATGAAGATTAGACAAGACTTTTTGGCAAAGCTGCAAGGAAGGATATGATAGAATTTATTGTCAGCAGGGGAATCCTTTTTCTGCATTTGACCCAGACTTGTCTTCCATCCAAACCATCATGTGACTGGACTCAGCATCCAGTGGCTTCAGCCTAAGGTCAGGCGCAGGAGACGTTCAGGTGCATTCTCATGAGTTTGTGGAATATAAAATTATCAAACTTAAAGCCACACTGTGTAACATGATACAATACAAGCATTTACTTAGCCTGACTTCTTGTTGAAAAGGGTTTTTTTTGTTAGTTTTTTTTTTACTTTAATCTTTCACAGTGAGGCATAAAATCTATCCCCATGAAAACTTTTCCAAGTATGCTTTTAACTTTCTATTTCTTTAAAATCATGGAGGTGACATACCACCTCCAGAAAGTCACATACTGTCCCTTTAATGCAAAGTTAAATATTAGGACGTAGGTATAGGTAAATGAATAGAGAGGTATTTTACTTCTATGAGGTATTAACTGTTAACACATTACATGTTTAGCTCAATATGTGACCTTTTATTGTTTTGAAAATGTTATATTTGCTAAAAACAACATATTAACATGTTTTATAAGTTTCACTTTCATTTTTGATGCTCCCCTCCCTTTGCTCTCCATTAAGTCACCCCCCTTCAGAACACTATCACAACATAATCACTGTCCAATCTAATCAGAATCAGAATCCTTTTATTGCCATCGTTTGTGAACACACTTCACAAACTACTTTATCACCGAACTTACTTCGGTGATAAAGTGCAACATAAAACTGAATAAATACGAATACAAATAAGGGCATGCACAAAGTTAAAAAAGATATGCTTAAAAAAAATAATAAAATAAAATACTTAAAGGTGGAAAATATATACAACAGCAGCATCAGGACAACAGTGCAAACATGACTTATTAAAGTGATCGGTATTATAAAGTGTCCAGTTGTGCAGATATTATAAAGTGTTCATGAGACAAACGGCAGAGGGGAATTAACTGTTCTTATGACGAGAGGTTCTGGTCCCAATGGACCGTAGCCTCCTGCCAGAGGGAAGTGGCTCAAATAGGGTGAGAAGTGTCAGCTGCTATACGGCCTGCTCGCCCCCAAGTCCTGGAGACGTACAGGTCCTGTAGCGATGGAAGGCTGCAGCCAGTCACCTTCTCAGCAGAGGCACAATGCGCTGCAGTCTCTGTCGTCCCTGGCAGTGGCCCCAGCGAACCACACAGTGATGGAGGAGGTGAGGATGGACTCAATGATGGCCGTGTAAAACTGCACCATCATCTGGACTGGCAGCTTGTGTTTCCTCAGCTGCCGCAGGTAGAACATCCTGTGCTGGGCTTTCTTGATGAGGGAGCTGATGGTCGGCTCCCACTTGAGATCCTGGGTGATGCAGGTGCCCAGGAAGCGGAAAGAGTCCACAGTGGTGATGGGGGAGTCCGTCAGGGTGAGGGGAGGCAGGGGGGCGGTGACTTTCCTGAAGTCCACGATCATCTCCACTGTCTTCTGGGCGTTAAGCTCCAGGCTGTTGCTGCTGCACCAGGACACCAGCCGGCCCACCTCCCTCCTGTAGGCAGACTCATCGCCGTCCGAGATGAGTCCAATGAGGGTGGTGTCATCCGCAAACTTAACCAGTTTGACGGAGTTGTGGCTGGAGGTGCAGCAGTTGGTGTACAGGGAGAAGAGCAGGGGAGAAAGTACACAGCCCTGTGGAGTTCCTAATCAAACTACTTCACATCGCATCAAGTTGTTTTGTACAGCTTTGTGTTATGTGTTTGTATATTTATGGAGAATTGTAGTGTGACAGCATAGATGATGCACGTTTGTGGCCTGAGGATTGCAAAGAAACTTACAGCTAACCATTAGCAAGGGCCCTGGAAAGATCGCCAAAATACTCAAGGATGGACATGAGGAAATAACATTATAACATTATAACATGGTGTGTGTGTGTGTATATATATATATATATATATATATATATATATATATATATCCTAGCTTAGGTAGTAGCCTGTTACAAGTTACTGATCAGTAATATTATTTTGCTATTTTTGTAATTTACCAACTGCTACTAGGATAGAGGAAATAGATTTCCCTGTGCTTCCTTGTTGTTTTTTAAATTGCAATTACTAGTCCGAGGCTGCACCCTACATACCTGTTTACGCTCCTCCATTCCCCTTACAGCTCTCTGTGGCCTCATACGTTCTACTAATATTCAGTTAAGTTTAAAAATGCAGATGAAATTTGCACTTTGGACATTACATTTTAGCCGTTTCACCTTTGCGCCTTTATTTTATTTACGTCCCCCTGCAGCGCTCTGGCGCAGCTAGACCAGGACCCAAATGCTGTTTTGACAAAGTGCCCATATCTCATGCCATTACAGCAGCTTCTATGGGAACGTGCTAGGCCCCAGCTTTTCAAAGAGCTTGTTTCATTCATAATGGTAAAAGTAAAGTGTATCTCGGGCTAGTGCAAATATACAGGCTTCTCTTATTTTCCGTTGTCCCCAGTGTTACGCTATTTGGGACATAACAGAAGAAAAATAAATTGATAAAGCACACAGGAGCGAAAGTACAGCGCGGCGGCTCGAAGTGCTAGTTTCACGGTACGTTTTTCTGATTTGTTTGTTGAAGAAAGGACAACCCAATTTCAACATGTCCCTATAGCCTCCAATTGCATTACGTCCTTGTACTATGCAAACAACATAAGGCGTGGTCAAGTACAAAACTGCAGTATTGATATTTTGCGGTGACATCACACTGCAAAGGTTTAATATGATGACACAATGCTTACACATTTACCAGAGCGTGGGGGTGACTAACTGAAATGCTAGATTGCTCATGACTGTTATTTGAAGGACTTGTTTAAGACCACAAATTAACTCATCTTCTTGCAGTTCCAGTTAAATTATTTCTTTATTGTCAGATTGTGTTACAATCCATTCTTTTCGCAAGCCATCTCACAGTAATGGTGCATTCCAGTCATCCTCAAAGGTCGGATTTTCCAAGTTCTGATTTGTACATGACAACTGGAATGTGCGAGAAAATTCCAACACGGCTGTGCCCTGCATTGGGTCAAAAACTAAAAACCAGACACTTATTTTTGCTTTTGTCGCTCCCTCCTGTACACTTGCTTTTGTGAACCGGCTCCTGCACATCTGTTGAGCCTCTGCGGTTATAAATGTGCTGTTATGCTCTCTTATGCTAATGCTGCTAACGTGTATGCAGAGCCAATGTCTGTGTTAATAATGTAATTGGATCCGCACTTTTGCTTTTTTTTATTTATTTTTTTTATCACTTGATTAGGTCTTTACTGTACTGGTCATTGTTTTGGTTTTTTTCCATCGTGACAACTGCTATGAAAGCCTGAATTGATAAAAAATAAAATAAAATCAATAAATTAAATCTGCACATTAGTTATTTTAGCTGGCTTTAAGGTAAATGTTTTGATGAAGTATTACTCTTTTTTTTTTTTTTTATACACAACTGTAGCTTTGCATTAGCATAAGATGTTTCATATAATCTGGATGACACTCAAATTCAACATTTGTCTTGCTCAAAACGCCTGTTGCATTTGTTATTTTCTTTTCTTTATGCATATGCATTGAAAGCAGTACATCAAAGTGCTTGGGTTAACAGAGGGGAGGATTTAATCAGATAATATCTTCAAAAAGCAGACCTTTCCTCGGAGGACATGTGCTTGTTAAGAGAGTAAGTCAAATATTGTCTTTTTCTTAATTGTATTTACCTCAAAAGCACAAAGTAGCTGATGTTGGCGCTTTGCTAGTGGTGTTTTAGAACTTGGATGATGCCTTATGAAATTATTCCCTGGTGTGTTTGTGTTCACCTTCCATGATGTAATTATAGAGCCATGGAAATTCTTGCCTGGAAAATCCAGAATGATATATCTTTGTATTTTTTTATACAGGTCAGTCTGGTCCCCACACCCTCCGTTATCTCTCAAGCCCCATTAAAAGTGTTGCAATCAGATTTGCTTATTTACACAGGGGTAGCAGACTAAGCAGGGACTTCCAGATTACCCTCACCCCAGACATTTCTTCCAAATCCTCCGGTGGGACCCCAAGGCCAAGAGACAGACCCTCCAGCGTGTCCTGGGTCTTCCTTGGGGCCTTCTCCCAGTGGGACGTGTCCAGAGGCGTCCTGGAGGCATCCAGAACAGATGCCTGAGCCACCTCAGCTTGGTACTCTTGACGTGGAGGAGTAGTAGCTCTACTCCGAGATCTTCCTTGTGATTGAGCTTGGTATTTTTATTTATTTTTTTATTTAAAAAAAATAATTTAAAAAAAGTAAAAATATGTGCAATTATGCAAGTCTGAAGTACCAGTTAATATATATATATATATATTTTTAAATCATATTCCAAAAAATACTTTATTAGGTAAATATTAGTACACACACACACATATACATATATATATATATATATATATATATATATATATATATATATATATATATTACACACACTAATAATTACCTAATATAGTCTTTTTGGATTTTATATTTTCATCAAAACTAAATCATTGAAAGAAAAGTGCATATGCCACTATTTTGGGAAATGAATAAGATGTATTATGTACGCTGATAGGATGAATGAAAACAGAAACCCTTTAAGACAACATTCTGCTTCATAAAATCCAGCCAAGTTTTCCAAGAAATACACCAAGCACATTTACATACATGCCAACAGAGAAAGAGAGAGAGAAAAGGAGAGAGATGCAGTGGGAGAGAGAGACAGAAAGAGAAAAAGAAAGCGAGAGAGAGAGAGAGAGGAGTGGAGAAACAGAAAGTGCCTCGATGGCTTCTCTCACAAAGCAATGATGCACATTTTCTATAGACAGCGATATGTTTCCTCTCCCACACAAGAGAGTCGCATTTGCATAAAGATTCTGCAATAACTTATGCTGGATACACAGGATTTTACAGCCCTGTCAAAGGGGTTGGAGATACTACTGTCTCATTATTGTTTTGAATGGTTACAAACGTACATTCTTAAAATGGATGTGTTCAATTTTAACACATTTTTTGTTACTGCTATGTTAACACGTAAAATATTCAAAATTTGTAAACAACTTGATTTTTAAGTTTACAAGTGCTATACATTTTTGTTTTAAACTATGTTTTTTTTTTACTGTGACCAAGAAGAGAAGAGCAGTTTGAGCGCACTCCAAGAGGTAAGATACAGTATATATAAGGTATACAACTTTTCACATTAATGATAGTTGCTCTTGTAACCTGTCCACCCATTTTCATTTGGCTTTGCTTTGTGTTCTGCGTGTTGCAGTAAAGATGCAAGCTAACATTGAGAAATGTGCAGGACATGCATTGATGTCAGCTTAAGAATTGTTGGTTACTTGTTGTGATGATACCAGTTTGAGAAACAGAGTTGCACAGCATTATCAATTTTAAATTACTGTAATGTTGATCAACACCGGTTTTATTTGCCCTTGTGTTTAGATTATTGAGCAATGTTATCGCTGCTGGAACAGTTATATCTTCAGATAAGGCGACTGGTTCCTCCAGTTCTTTGTGAATGT